>NW_027675420.1:690000-895000 GCF_965601325.2 Salmo salar
GTTTGTCTTAACCAGCCTGAAAAGTCAAACATGTCTGATATGAACATTGACATAAACCCTCCACATACTTGAGTTTCTCCAGTCTGCAGTGTGGATCCTCCAGTCCAGCAGAGAGCAGTCTGACTCCTGAGTCTCCTGGGTGATTGTAGCTCAGGTCCAGCTCTCTCAGGTGTGAGGGGTTTGACCTCAGAGCTGAGACCAGAGAAGCACAGCCTTCCTCTGTGACTAGACAGCCTGACAGCCTGCAAAGAGTCAAATCATATTAAAATCACACTGCTATTCTTTGGTGGTGAAAATAGTGGCAGTATAATTTTTCAACATATTCAGATATATCAGTGTCCTGAAACCTTCCATATCTATTCATAAATTAATGTATCATATTATAAATTACAAATGATCAACGTTTTGCCTGCAGATAGAAACATGTATAGTACAAATATTTGAGTAGACTGACCAGACCAGTTTAAAAGCAGTATCAGTCAAAAGACAAACAGTGAAGTATCAGATTTAGATTGTATTGAGTATACAGTCCACACCATAGCTATTTTGACAGTGAAGCAAACATTTTAAATGTGGCTCTGTACTCCAACATTTTGGATTTCAGATCAAATGTTTCATATGAGGTGACAGTATATAATGTCACCTTTTATTTGAGGATATTTTCATACATATCTGTTTCACCATTTAGAAAAATGAAAGCACTTTATGTATCTAGTCCCACTATTTAAAGAAGTCATATGTTTTCTGACCAATTCACTCATAGTGGCTTAAAGTAGTCACAAGTTGAGTATTTGATCCGATATTCCTTGAACGCAGCGACTACATTAAGCTTGTGACTCAAACTCGTTGATTGATTTTTCAGTTTGTTTTGGTTGTGTTTTGGGTTGTGTTTTGTCCAATATTAAAATGGTGGATGGTGTAACGTCTGCTTCCAGCTCACACTCTCAAACACGTAGATCCCCCTGAACGCAGCTCACTCTCCAGATCCCGGTCACCTGAATTCTGATCACCTGTTCACACACCTGTATGTCATTATCAAACTCTATTTAGTTCAGTTCTTTGCACCCCCATCATTGTTAAGTGTTGTTTGTTTTGTGACACAAGGCTATTCGGAGTGCTGCATTTCCCGTAATTTACTCCTCCCATGAATGATAGTTTTTGCCTGCCTCACTAATGATGCCTTTTGCCGTTTCCCTGCCTGTACTGTTGCCTTTTTGGACCCCCTGTGTATGACCTTCTGCCTGCCCCTGGACCCAGCTACCTGCCTCCTCCTGTGGTCCTTTACAATAAACACCTGCTGAGACCTGCGCTTGAAACCAGCTCTCTGTCTCCCATCGTGTTCATTACAGATGGTGACTGGAGTCATTTTATTTACAAGTGAGTAGATAACATGTTTCTAAACACTACTAAAAGCATCCTGATGATGCCATGATTAAGAAAAATCATGAATGAAAAATGCTAACCTCTCACCATTACCAATAACAGAGGATACAACAAAACATGCTAACCTCTCACCATTACCAATAACAGAGGATACAACAAAACATGCTAACCTCTCACCATTACCAATAACAGAGGCTACAACAAAACATGCTAACCTCTCACCATTACCAATAACAGAGGATACAACAAAACATGCTAACCTCTCACCATTACCAATAACAGAGGCTACAACAAAACATGCTAACCTCTCACCATTACCAATAACAGAGGATACAACAAAACATGCTAACCTCTCACCATTACCAATAACAGAGGATACAACAAAACATGCTAACCTCTCACCATTACCAATAACAGAGGATACAACAAAACATGCTAACCTCTCACCATTACCAATAACAGAGGCTAAAACAAAACATGCTAACCTCTCACCATTACCAATAACAGAGGATACAACAAAACATGCTAACCTCTCACCATTACCAATAACAGAGGCTACAACAAAACATGCTAACCTCTCACCATTACCAATAACAGAGGATACAACAAAACATGCTAACCTCTCACCATTACCAATAACAGAGGCTACAACAAAACATGCTAACCTCTCACCATTACCAATAACAGAGAGGCTACAACAAAACATGCTAACCTCTCACCATTACCAATGTATTTATTTATAAACACCTCACATTGTGGTTACTCACTACATGGTAGATATTCCCTCAGCGAAGTATGGCAGTTCCATGCAGGTTTCCTCACCAAGTCCAAGGCAGCACAGCTACCCATGCAGACAGTACTCCTTAGTAACCGATATCCCCATGGCAACACGAACTCGTTTAGCTTCCCAAGCAATTATCTCCCGGTGTCACACGATGCTAGGCTAACCTCTAGGGTGGCTAATACCTCCACAACAAGACGGTAGCTTCAGTCTTTACTAAGTTTTAACTAAATTATAACAACTCTTTTATTAAATAAAACATGTATTTCCCTTCATGTCTTAGTAGCTATGGGTTTTGTTGTAGTTCTGTCGTCTTCTTTTATAATTTTTCTTCACCAACCGTCCTGAGGTAAAACGTCCATCCTTTCATCAACGTCTTTTTCCCTCCCGTTAACCAGGTCAACTCCCATTGGCCACAACTTAACAAGCGACCTTATTGGTCAAAACGTAAACTTCAAAGTAAAACAAACTATTCACTTATACATTAAATAAATATTTCTTCAAAAAGCATAATGCATTAACAACATTACAGTTTAGGAGCATTTCAATCATCTTTTAAATATAATACCAATTAATTATAACAAATAAACTCAATACTTGGTTCAAACAAGGGTATTACACAAACATACAGTCAATAATACAGTAGAAAAATAAGTCTATATACAATGTGAGCAAATGAAGTGAAATAAGGGAGGTAAAGGCAAAAAAAGGCCATGGTGGCAATGTAAATCCAATATAGCAAGTAAAACACTGGAATGGTAGATATGCAGTGGAAGAAAGTGCAAAGTAGAAATAATGGGGTGCAAAGGAGCTTAATAAATAAATACAGTAGGGCAAGAGGTAGTTGGGCTATATTATAGATGGGCTATGTAAAGGTGCAGTAATCTGTGAGCTGCTCTGACAGCTGGTGCTTAAAGCTAGTGAGGGAGATAAGTGTTTCCAGTTTTAGAGATTTTTGTAGTTCGTTCCAGTCATTGGCAGCAGAGAACTGGAAGAAGAGGCGGCCGAAGGAGGAATTGGCTTTGGGGGTGACCAGGGAGATATACCTGCTGGAGCGCGTGCTACAGGTGGGTGCTGCTATGATGACCAGTGAGCGGAGATAAGGGGGAACTTTACCTAGCAGGGTCTTGTAGATGACCTGGAGCCAGTGGGTTTGGCGACGAGTATGAAGCGAGGGCCAGCCAACGAGAGTGTACAGGTCACAGTGGTGGGTAGTATATGGGGCTTTGGTGACAAATCGGATGGCACTGTGACAGACTGCATCCAATTTATTGAGTAGGGTATTGGAGGCTATTTTGTAAATGACATCGCCGAAGTCGAGGATCGGTAGGATGGTCAGTTTTATGAGGGTATGTTTGGCAGCATGAGTGAAAGATGCTTTGTTGCGAAATAGGAAGCCAGTTCTAGATTTAACTTTGGATTGGAGATGCTTATAGTGAGTCTGGAAGGAGAGTTTACAGTCTAACCAGACACCAAGGTATTTGTAGTTGTCCACATATTCTAAGTCAGAACCGTCCAGAGTAGTGATGCTGGACGGGCGGGCAGGTGCAGGCAGCGATCGGTTGAAGAGCATGCATTTAGTTTTACTTGTATTTAAGAGCAGTTGGTGGCCACGGAAGGAGAGTTGTATGGCATTGAAGCTCGTCTGGAGGGTTGTTAACACAGTGTCCAAAGAAGGGCCATTAGTATACAGAATGGTGTCGTCTGCGTAGAGGTGGATCAGAGACTCACCAGCAGCAAGAGCGACATCATTGATGTATACAGAGAAGAGAGTCGGCCCAAGAATTGAACCCTGTGGCACCCCCATAGAGACTGCCAGAGGTCGGGACAACAGGCCCTCCGATTTGACACACTGAACTCTATCAGAGAAGTAGTTGGTGAACCAGGCGAGGCAATCATTTGAGAAACCAATGTTATTGAGTCTGCCGATGAGGATGTGGTGATTGACAGAGTCGAAAACCTTGGCCAGGTCAATTAATACGGCTGCACAGTATTGTTTCTTATCGATGGCGGTTAAGATATCGTTTAGGACCTTGAGCGTGGCTGAGGTGCACTTGCTGTTTGAGGTGAAGAAACATTTGCTTTGAGAAGCTCCACAACTCATTAGTGGTGGTGCATTAAGACAATCAGAAATACTATCAGACATCCCCAAATGGGCACATTTATAGGCCTACATTTGCACACAGGCCAGGTAGACTAGTCCTACTTCTATATGGGTAACCAGGTAGACTAGTCCTACTTCTATATGGGTAACCAGGTAGACTAGTCCTACTTCTATATGGGTAACCAGGTAGACTAGTCCTACTTCTATATGTGTAACCAGGTAGACTAGTCCTACTTCTATATGTGTAACCAGGTAGACTAGTCCTACTTCTATATGGGTAACCAGGTAGACTAGTCCTACTTCTATATGTGTAACCAGGTAGACTAGTCCTACTTCTATATGGGTAACCAGGTAGACTAGTCCTACTTCTATATGGGTAACCAGGTAGACTAGTCCTACTTCTATATGTGTAACCAGGTAGACTAGTCCTACTTCTATATGTGTAACCAGGTAGACTAGTCCTACTTCTATATGGGTAACCAGGTAGACTAGTCCTACTTCTATATGGGTAACCAGGTAGACTAGTCCTACTTCTATATGGGTAACCAGGTAGACTAGTCCTACTTCTATATGGGTAACCAGGTAGACTAGTCCTACTTCTATATGTGTAACCAGGTAGACTAGTCCTACTTCTATATGTGTAACCAGGTAGACTAGTCCTACTCTATATGGGTAACCAGGTAGACTAGTCCTACTTCTATATGGGTAACCAGGTAGACTAGTCCTACTTCTATATGGGTAACCAGGTAGACTAGTCCTACTTCTATATGTGTAACCAGGTAGACTAGTCCTACTTCTATATGTGTAACCAGGTAGACTAGTCCTACTTCTATATGTGTAACCAGGTAGACTAGTCCTACTTCTATATGGGTAACCAGGTAGACTAGTCCTACTTCTATATGTGTAACCAGGTAGACTAGTCCTACTTCTATATGCGTAACCAGGTAGACTAGTCCTACTTCTATATGGGTAACCAGGTAGACTAGTCCTACTTCTATATGTGTAACCAGGTAGACTAGTCCTACTTCTATATGTGTAACCAGGTAGACTAGTCCTACTTCTATATGCGTAACCAGGTAGACTAGTCCTACTTCTATATGTGTAACCAGGTAGACTAGTCCTACTTCTATATGTGTAACCAGGTAGACTAGTCCTACTTCTATATGTGTAACCAGGTAGACTAGTCCTACTTCTATATGGGTAACCAGGTAGACTAGTCCTACTTCTATATGTGTAATTAGGTAGACTAGTCCTACTTCTATATGTGTAACCAGGTAGACTAGTCCTACTTCTATATGTGTAACCAGGTAGACTAATCCTACTTCTATATGTGTAACCAGGTAGACTAGTCCTACTTCTATATGCGTAATTAGGTAGACTAGTCCTACTTCTATATGTGTAACCAGGTAGACTAGTCCTACTTCTATATGTGTAACCAGGTAGACTAGTCCTACTTCTATATGTGTAACCAGGTAGACTAGTCCTACTTCTATATGCGTAATTAGGTAGACTAGTCCTACTTCTATATGGGTAACCAGGTAGACTAGTCCTACTTCTATATGTGTAACCAGGTAGACTAGTCCTACTTCTATATGGGTAACCAGGTAGACTAGTCCTACTTCTATATGTGTAACCAGGTAGACTAGTCCTACTTCTATATGTGTAACCAGGTAGACTAGTCCTACTTCTATATGTGTAACCAGGTAGACTAGTCCTACTTCTATATGGGTAACCAGGTAGACTAGTCCTACTTCTATATGTGTAACCAGGTAGACTAGTCCTACTTCTATATGTGTAACCAGGTAGACTAGTCCTACTTCTATATGCGTATTCAGGTGTGCGTCCTTACTCAACATTGACAGGAGTGTTTCAAACAAAAGACAATTAATAAATTGACAACTGAAGCATCTTGCGGGGTCAGGTCTGGGTGGTCTGCCAGGGGCCGTTTCATTTAGTATCCGTTTGGGTCGGCATTGAGAATGATTGTATTGTCCCATAGTATGTTGTACCGAAGTTGAAAGGGAGTGTAACTTTATGACTATTGTTGGATTCGGGCTAAACTTTGAACATTGAGATATTAACCTGTTACATCTAGATGTTCCGCTAGTGGAACACCGCTCCAATATCCAATGATAGGGCGTGGCGCGAATTACAAATTCCTCAAAAATCCGAAAACTTCCATTTTCCAAACATATGACTATTTTACACCATTTTAAAGACAAGACTCTCCTTTATCTAACCACACTGTCCGATTTCAAAAAGGCTTTACAACGAAAGCAAAACATTAGATTGTCAGGAGAGTACCCAGCCAGAAATAATCAGACACCCATTTTTCACCTGACCCCGCAAGATGCGTCAGTTTTGGCAATTTTAGCAAACATAGAAAGGGGCCTATATTGGAGACCAAAAGTCGTCTGGCACACTGCTTAGAGGTTCAACAACATGAATAACTTATTTCTAGCCTACAATCATCGATGTTACTACTAATGTGAAAACAAGACAAAATATGACTATTCTTGCTCATTTTAAGACAAATGTCAAGTAATCATTACATTCATTACAGATGTCAATTGTTGTACAACATCATGACTACGCTGTTGGCATCACCTTTTACAGTGGATTTCTGCTGTTGTGGGCCTTTAACCATCTGTCTGACTTTGTCATTCACACAGGAGAGAGACGTGACTATCGTGGATCCTCTGGGGAGCCTCAACAACCTCATGATGCTGACAAGGCGGAGAAGAGTCTCCCCACATCAGAACACCTCAAGAAACACCAGCGGAGAACCACAGGGAAAAGATCTCACCGCTGCTTTGACTGTGGGAAAAGATGCACCTCATCAGGCATTATATCACACCGGAGAATTCACACAAGTGATAATTCTCACTGCTGCTCTGATTGTGGGAATTTTTTAAAATCTTCATCAGAACTCAAAATACACCTGAGAAATCACACAAAAGAGAAACCTTACTTCTGCTCTGACTGTGGGAAGAGTTTTCCTCTGTCAACCAGCCTGATATCACACCAGAGAACACACACAGGAGAGAAACCTTATAGCTGTGATCAATGTGGGAAGAGTTTTTATAAATCTAGTTATGTTATTATACACCAGAGAACACACACAAGAGAGAGAACTTACAGTTGTGATCAATGTGGGAGGAGTTTTCCTATTTTAATCGCTCTGATATCACACCAGAGAACACACACAGGAAAGAAATCATGTAGCTGTGATGAATGTGGGAAGAGTTTTGCTTCACCTGGCGGCCTGACAGCACACCAGAAAACACACACAGGAGAGAAACCTTTTGGCTGTAATCAATGTGGGAAGAGTTTTACTCTGCTAAGCAGCCTGATATACCACCAGAAAACACACACGGTAGAGAAACCTTATAGCTGTGCTCAATGTGGGAAGAGTTTTACTTGTTCTAGCATGCTGACTAGACACCATAGAACACACACAGGAGAGAAACCTTATAGCTGTAATCAATGTGAGAAGAGATACTCTAGTAAAAGATCTCTGATTAAACATCAGAAAATTCATGGAGTTATTTCATGATATCAATGAATTAATGTCACAATGTAGAATGTTTTAACATTGTAGTAGGAGTATTTTAGTGATGTCACAATGTAGAACCCTAAACGTTTGTCCCCTGTTCTATTGATTTCAACATGATATGGATATTAGCCTCAGGGGGAAAATCCAGGCTCTGAAATGGAAGAGTTACTATTTATGTGATTTAACAAAAAGTGACTAACAAAAAAAGAGTTCTGTTACACTTACCATATTGGTGACCCACTGGAATCAAAATGCAACACTTCAAAATGTAGTGAGCTGTTTTCTACAAATTGTCCTCTAACCAGTGATGTACACATTATTCCCAGATTCCGTGTGGTTTTTGAGCTGTTAGTTTTAACAGGACGTGCAACCTCATCTCCCTCCTGTCACACAAATGATTTCAACATGATATCGATGAGTGATGACAAATAAGTGTTGCATTCCTTTGTTTAGCGACCCCTACATTTAAATGCATCATTCCAAAATATAGCTGACTGTCTTCTGCAGGTTGTCCTCTAACCAGTGAGGTAAAATATATCTCCCATTTCCATGTTTTTTTATTTGTGTTAGTTTCAACAACAGTACAACCTGATTTCCCCCCTGACGATATCAGTGATTTATTGCTACTTGTCAAAAAAATACAAGTAATATGATTATTGTGGCAGATGTTTGTGTATATAGCATATTATATGTTTAGTTTTTCAATATATCACAAACTGTTTCTGCGTATTTGTTATTGAAAACTGTGTTTTGACATTGGGGCTATCCCATCTAGCAAAATGTCTTTGAAAAGAAGCCTATGCCCGATGTCCTATATTCGTTCGGTTGTAGTTAAATTACTTGAAAACTACTTAATTTCAACGTACTTCCAAGTAGCCTAGTGGTTAGAGCGTTGAGCCAGTAACCAAAAAGTTGCTGGATCGAATCCCCGAGCTGACAAGGTAAAAATATGTTGAACCCACTGTTCCTAGGCCGTCATTGTCGATAATAATTTGTTCTTAACTGACTTGCCTAGTTAAATAAAGGTTAAATGAAAAGTGGACGAGAGTTCTAGAAGCTAGTGATTTTTTGGATTCTATAAAGAATAAAATGAAAAAAATAATACGATTTGTATATTATTATTATTTAGTAATACGTGTTTTTTTTCTTGTTTTTAATTGTTGACAGCCATTAGACACCATGTTTATATTGGTGAAGGTGAAGCATTGTAGTTGATTATAATGTGAAATGGAAGTTGTTTTCTGTTGGTGGTGAGCAAACTTGTCCAACAAAAATATAGGATATATTTGTTGTCTTAAGGGGGAAGGTGTTACAGGCTTTGGTTTTTCCATTTATGTTTTGAGGTTGAACTTTAGCTCGTTAGCACGTCTAGCTGGTTAGCACGTATAGCTCGTTAGCACGTCTAGCTCGTCAGCACGTCTAGCTCGTCAGCACGTCTAGCTCATTTGCACGTCTAGCTCGTTAGCACGTCTAGCTCGTCAGCACGTCTCGCTCGTTAGCACGTCTCGCTCATTTGCACGTCTCGCTCGTTAGCCCGTCTAGCTCGTTAGCACGTCTAGCTCCGTTAGCACGTCTAGCTCGTTAGCACGTCTAGCTCGTTAGCCCGTCTAGCTCGTTAGCCCGTCTAGCTCGTTAGCACGTAGGACGCACTGATTGGTGTCACCTCGTTAGTCAGTATGTGTTACACCTGTGCTGGCTTGTCCATCTCGTTAGTGGGAAGGTGTTTCACCTGAGCTGGTCCAGGTTCTATTTAAGAGTGTCTGGCCCAGTGCTCCAGTTGTCTTGATACATGTGGAGAGTCAACACCTTTAGTTGCTCCACCTTTTTGGTTTGCTTCCTGTCTTTAAGTTTGGTGTGGGTTTTTCTTTTGTTTTCCTCTTCTTGGGCAGATTTAGTGGGTCTCATGGTGGGTGTCTTTTAGGTCCCAGTTGTTGTTACTAGTCAACTTTCAGTGGACACTGAGAGCAAAACTGCAAGATTATGTTATAATACTTTTATTGCATCAAATGGTTGTTTTATGCAACAGAATAGAGGGTTCTTAGAACTATCGTGTCTGTGTTCTACTGAGGATGGGCCTCTGGGAGAAAACACTGACAGGAGATTTACAATGACTTTTGGGTGATAAAACCTAAAGAGACCGCATTCCAGAGCATGAGTTAATGTTTCTGTTCTATATGGTACCAGGGAGATGGCTCAGTTGGTAGAGCATGGTGTTTGCAACGCCAGCATGGTGTGTGCAACACCAGCGTTGCGGGTTCGATTCCCACGGGGGGCCAGTACAAAAAAATGCATAAAATGAAATTAAATGTATGAAATGTAGGCATTCACTACTGTAAGTTGCTCTGGATAAGAGCGTCTGCTAAATGACTAAAATGTAAATGAGATATGACCCCAGGGCCAGACCCTGGTCTCTACACAAAGACTACTGTTTTTACAGCAGATACTGTCTGCTGAGAATATTAAGTATCATTCATACAAATCTTAACCTTGTGACCCGTTCTATACATCTGTTGTTGGTCATGTAGGTTGAAAGGGGTATATCTTGGCTGTAAAATACCTTTGTACTTTTGTATCGTGGCTCTCAACGAATCATCTGGGGGTGATTCGCCGACCAGCCATCGTTTATCATAGAACACTCAATTGATTCACTTTATATGTGTACGTTGTATTGACCTGCTCCCTTATAAGTGAATAAAGATTTAGTTTTAGAATAACTCTGACTTGTGTGATAAGTTTGTCTCCTCAATTGATATTAAAGAAATTAACCACATTTGGGGATGTGTATCTTGACTTGGTGACCATTCCTGACGACCTGGGTAAATCGTGCACGAGGGATCCCTCTAACTTGGGATCTCAGGGAGACCACACTTCGGGAACGGAGCAAATGGACCCACCTTTGATCTGTGAGGCAGCGAGCCGAGTGGATACCACATCTCGAACATAGTTTTTAAAAAAGAAAGAGGTGAGCGAAACACACAAAGTGTGTGTTCCTGTGTGGAGGTGTAAACAGGGCCCAGTCAGTAGGCTCTGAGTGTGTGTTCCTGTGTGGAGGTGTAAACAGGGCCCAGTCAGTAGGCTCTGAGTGTGTATTCCTGTGTGGAGGTGTAAACAGGGCCCAGTCAGTAGGCTCTGAGTGTGTATTCCTGTGTAGAGGTGTAAACAGGGCCCAGTCAGTAGGCTCTGAGTGTGTATTCCTGTGTAGAGGTGTAAACAGGGCCCAGTCAGTAGGCTCTGAGTGTGTATTCCTGTGTGGAGGTGTAAACAGGGCCCAGTCAGTAGGCTCTGAGTGTGTGTTCCTGTGTGGAGGTGTAAACAGGGCCCAGTCAGGAGGCTCTGAGTGTGTATTCCTGTGTGGAGGTGTAAACAGGGCCCAGTCAGGAGGCTCTGAGTGTGTATTCCTGTGTGGAGGTGTAAACAGGGCCCAGTCAGGAGGCTCTGAGTGTGTATTCCTGTGTGGAGGTGTAAACAGGGCCCAGTCAGTAGGCTCTGAGGCTGAGTCAGCAGGCTCTGAGGCTGAGTCAGCTATCTGTATGAACTGGATGAAAACTAGAATCTGTGTTTACTAGTTAAGACCATTTATGGTATAGTATAAGATAGTACGGTGCACCTGTAATTGTTTTAAACCTGTAATTTTTTTAAACCTGTACCCCATTTTAGAAGTATTGAAAGATGTAAATGTATGAGTTGCATTATTCTAGGAACTAACCATGAGATAGAAATGTGAAAATATTCCTGCAGGTTAAAATATTGTTGAAAAACAACTAATTGATTAGGTATGTTTGAGAATAGTATTGTGTGACTGTGATATGAGAGTTGTGTGACTGTGGAAATGAGTCTTAATCTGACGTTTGGATAGTAACATAGAAATATGCTGAATCAGATGATTGAAATGTGGATAATAAGCGGGATGATATTTTAGAAAGCAGCGGAAGGTCTATAGTTCCTGGGAGGCTTGATTTTGCCGTGGTCTCTGGGAGGTTAGAGAACCGTTGAGGATCCCATGGTCATTGTCTGGGAAACTAAAGTTTATTTTTGGTTCTGCTGGGAGGATGTTTGGAGAGCTGCTTCGTTGCTATGGAGAGTCCCTGAAAAAGCAAATGGAATGGTTGTCGTGACTACCTGAGAATTTCTTACGTTTTATATGGATTCTGTGAATATATGAAAATATGATGAATTGTATGTGTGTATAATGATTACTAGAGATTTGATGAAGTAATACTGGGAATATAATTAGATACAATTTAAACAACCCATATGTAGACGAACGTAGGTTTTGAGTTGGTATCTTTAATGGATCATTTGATAAAGATGAGGTTTAAGCATTATTAAACTGTCTACAAAGTCTGGGCAGTTGTCTCAGAAACTGATGGGAGTGTGTCCACTTTAGGGTAAGTTACCCTAACAATGTAACTATAAAACGCTTATTGGATTTTCTCCGTCCGGGTACTACATTTCAAATACATGTAAATCTACATTTGAAATGGGGGGGGGGGGGTCTCCCTGGTATGAGAGGAGTTGGGGGGGAGTTTAGTTAGTTAGTTAGTTAACGAAGCTAACGTTAGCTAGTTCATTATCACAAAAGTGAGAACTGCTCTAGATTGGAAACTTACGTTAATGAGTGTAAAGCCATGTTGTCTTTATGGAAACGATATACAATATATGGGAAAGAATATAGTTGAGGAAATAATCCAAACCTAGTTGTGCCTAGTTAGGACATAACGTTAGCTAGCTAGCTAACGGTACTGTACTGTAGCTCATACAACGCCGACGGTCAAACCCGGCTTTCTATTATTTACGTTCATTAACTATAGTAACGTTATGGAATATATTCACAGAAAACTATCATTGTCTTCGTTATTCATTATTAGTATGTTATATTATTATAATACATTATTTCGAGACATATTCAGAGCCAAACATCAACCCAACTTAACCTTTTTAACTGTTGTCGCATCCAAACTTGTCACCATCGTTTTCAGTTGTAATTGCGAAGTTCCCGGAAGAAGTCCAGCAACAACGGAGGTTCCTCGATGAACCCACCTTCTAACAAGTTCTTTGAAGAACCTTTTGGGGCTGTTTTTCATTGACCAAGAACCCTACGGTTCTTAGGGGATCTGAGAACAACTCCAGTTGAACCCTTCATTTTTAGAGTGTAGTCGGCTCTATTTACTCTCAGATTCAAACATGATGATTAGCATCAACGATCAAGTCAGCTGCTGCTGCTCCAATACAGTATGAGGTGAGACGGTGAACTGACGTTCAACTGGGCAGTCAGCTGCTGCTGCTCCAATACAGTATGAGGTGAGACGGTGAACTGATGTTGAACTGGGCAGTCAGCTGCTGCTGCTCCAATACAGTATGAGGTGAGACGGTGAACTGATGTTGAACTGGGCAGTCAGCTGCTGCTGCTCCAATACAGTATGAGGTGAGACGGTGAACTGATGTTGAACTGGGCAGTCAGCCGCTGCTGCTCCAATACAGTATGAGGTGAGACGGTGAACTGATGTTGAACTGGGCAGTCAGCTGCTGCTGCACCAATACAGTATGAGGTGAGACGGTGAACTGATGTCGAACTGGGCAGTCAGCTGCTGCTGCTCCAATACAGTATGAGGTGAGACGGTGAACTGATGTCGAACTGGGCAGTCAGCTGCTGCTGCTCCAATACAGTATGAGGTGAGACGGTGAACTGATGTTGAACTGGGCAGTCAGCTGCTGCTGCTCCAATACAGTATGAGGTGAGACGGTGAACTGATGTTGAATCATAATGATTAAGTTAATTAAAATGAATTAGTGATACTATTAAAAAATTGTATTTGTCATATTAAATATATTACTCTATTGTTATCAGATAGAAACATGATGGAATATTGTACATCATATTAGCATCAACATACATTATTGTTTCATACAATTTCACATAATAAGGATATTTAATATTTTCAAGTTCAGAACTCATCACCTGCTATGTAAAAGAGACAGCATTGACCATTGTGCATTATTCTATCTGGGATCCTTGGGACATCCCTACCCTAAACCCTAACCTTAACCCCTACCTTAACCATTTTAAATGTCAACTTCAACGGGCTAGGGACGTCCCAAGGATGTATCTCTACCTGAAAATACATGATCTAAGTGATTGATAGTTGGTATTCAGCAGTCATAAAGCCTTATTTACTTTAATGAACTACTAAAATAGTGATTTAGTCAGACAGCATAGACAGCAGCTCTACACTTTATTGAGTGACTGATCCATTCATCCTTCCATCCCTCCTCAGCCTTCCTCTCCTCTGAAGACCCAGTGAGGGTGGAGCTCAGTCAGAGAGCTGTTGAGGGACTGGTTAGGAAGAACACTTCTACATCCAGAGAGGTGAGAGGTCACACATGGTTTAGATGGTAAATATTTATGTCCCCTTAGCGGTTCATCACGTCAGCAAAAGGTAATATGTTCCATCATTATGTTTATTTACATTAGTGCAAATTGTCCACTGATATGGGTGTAATTTCTCACCCCTTTTGGCTGTATGAAAGTTAATTTCCCCTCAGGCACACACATTTCTTCTTTGTTATTACCCGAGCCACTGCCTGTTCAGCCTGCTATCATCCAGAAGGTGAGGTCAGTACAGGTGCATCAAAGCTGGAACTGAAAGACTGAAAAACAGCTTCTATCTCCAGGCCATCAGACTGCTAAACAGCTTCTATCTCCAGACCATCAGACTGTTAAACAGCTTCTATCTCCAGGCCATCAGACTGGTAAACAGCTTCTATCTCCAGACCATCAGACTGTTAAACAGCTTCTATCTCCAGACCATCAGACTGTTAAACAGCTTCTATCTCCAGGCCATCAGACTGATAAACAGCTTCTATCTCCAGGCCATCAGACTGATAAACAGCTTCTATCTCCAGGCCATCAGACTGATAAACAGCTTCTATCTCCAGACCATCAGACTGTTAAACAGCTTCTATCTCCAGACCATCAGACTGCTAAACAGCTTCTATCTCCAGGCCATCAGACTGTTAAACAGCTTCTATCTCCAGACCATCAGACTGTTAAACAGCTTCTATCTCCAGACCATCAGACTGATAAACAGCTTCTATCTCCAGGCCATCAGACTGATAAACAGCTTCTATCTCCAGACCATCAGACTGATAAACAGCTTCTATCTCCAGACCATCAGACTGATAAACAGCTTCTATCTCCAGACCATCAGACTGATAAACAGCTTCTATCTCCAGACCATCAGACTGTTAAACAGCTTCTATCTCCAGGCCATCAGACTGTTAAACAGCTTCTATCTCCAGACCATCAGACTGTTAAACAGCTTCTATCTCCAGGCCGTCAGACTGGTAAACAGCTTCTATCTCCAGGCCATCAGACTGTTAAACAGCTTCTATCTCCAGGCCGTCAGACTGTTAAACAGCTTCTATCTCCAGGCCATCAGACTGTTAAACAGCTTCTATCTCCAGGCCGTCAGACTGATAAACAGCTTCTATCTCCAGGCCGTCAGACTGATAAACAGCTTCTATCTCCAGGCCATCAGACTGATAAACAGCTTCTATCTCCAGACCATCAGACTGTTAAACAGCTTCTATCTCCAGGCCATCAGACTGTTAAACAGCTTCTATCTCCAGGCCATCAGACTGATAAACAGCTTCTATCTCCAGACCATCAGACTGTTAAACAGCTTCTATCTCCAGGCCATCAGACTGGTAAACAGCTTCTATCTCCAGACCATCAGACTGATAAACAGCTTCTATCTCCAGACCATCAGACTGTTAAACAGCTTCTATCTCCAGGCCATCAGACTGTTAAACAGCTTCTATCTCCAGACCATCAGACTGTTAAACAGCTTCTATCTCCAGACCATCAGACTGATAAACAGCTTCTATCTCCAGACCATCAGACTGTTAAACAGCTTCTATCTCCAGGCCATCAGACTGTTAAACAGCTTCTATCTCCAGACCATCAGACTGTTAAACAGCTTCTATCTCCAGACCATCAGACTGTTAAACAGCTTCTATCTCCAGACCATCAGACTGATAAACAGCTTCTATCTCCAGGCCATCAGACTGTTAAACAGCTTCTATCTCCAGGCCATCAGACTGTTAAACAGCTTCTATCTCCAGGCCATCAGACTGTTAAACAGCTTCTATCTCCAGGCCATCAGACTGTTAAACAGCTTCTATCTCCAGGCCATCAGACTGTTAAACAGCTTCTATCTCCAGGCCATCAGACTGTTAAACAGCTTCTATCTCCAGACCATCAGACTGATAAACAGCTTCTATCTCCAGGCCATCAGACTGTTAAACAGCTTCTATCTCCAGGCCATCAGACTGTTAAACAGCTTCTATCTCCAGGCCATCAGACTGTTAAACAGCTTCTATCTCCAGGCCATCAGACTGTTAAACAGCTTCTATCTCCAGGCCATCAGACTGTTAAACAGCTTCTATCTCCAGGCCGTCAGACTGTTAAACAGCTTCTATCTCCAGACCATCAGACTGTTAAACAGCTTCTATCTCCAGACCATCAGACTGTTAAACAGCTTCTATCTCCAGGCCATCAGACTGGTAAACAGCTTCTATCTCCAGGCCATCAGAGTGTTAAACAGCTTCTATCTCCAGGCCGTCAGACTGTTAAACAGCTTCTATCTCCAGACCATCAGACTGTTAAACAGCTTCTATCTCCAGACCATCAGACTGTTAAACAGCTTCTATCTCCAGGCCATCAGACTGGTAAACAGCTTCTATCTCCAGACCATCAGACTGATAAACAGCTTCTATCTCCAGGCCATCAGACTGATAAACAGCTTCTATCTCCAGGCCATCAGACTGTTAAACAGCTTCTATCTCCAGACCATCAGACTGTTAAACAGGTTCTATCTCCAGGCCATCAGACTGATAAACAGCTTCTATCTCCAGGCCATCAGACTGTTAAACAGCTTCTATCTCCAGACCATCAGACTGTTAAACAGCTTCTATCTCCAGACCATCAGACTGTTAAACAGCTTCTATCTCCAGGCCATCAGACTGTTAAACAGCTTCTATCTCCAGACCATCAGACTGTTAAACAGCTTCTATCTCCAGGCCATCAGACTGTTAAACAGCTTCTATCTCCAGGCCATCAGACTGGTAAACAGCTTCTATCTCCAGACCATCAGACTGATAAACAGCTTCTATCTCCAGGCCATCAGACTGATAAACAGCTTCTATCTCCAGGCCATCAGACTGTTAAACAGCTTCTATCTCCAGACCATCAGACTGTTAAACAGCTTCTATCTCCAGGCCATCAGACTGTTAAACAGCTTCTATCTCCAGGCCATCAGACTGTTAAACAGCTTCTATCTCCAGACCATCAGACTGATAAACAGCTTCTATCTCCAGGCCATCAGACTGTTAAACAGCTTCTATCTCCAGGCCATCAGACTGTTAAACAGCTTCTATCTCCAGGCCATCAGACTGTTAAACAGCTTCTATCTCCAGGCCATCAGACTGATAAACAGGCATCATGAAATCATTGGCCCTTTAATAATGTTTACATATCATTTCTCATCTCATATGTATTAACTGTATCTCAGTCTATGCTGCTCTGACATTGTTTATCCATATATTTATATATTCCTAATTCCATTCCTTTACTTAGATTTGTGTGTATTAGGTATTTGTTGTGAAATTGTTAGATATTAATTGTTAGATATTACTGCACTGTGGGAACTAGAAGGACAAGCATTTCACTACACCTGCAATAACATCTGCTGAACACCTGTATGTGACCAACAACATTTGATTTATTATGAAGGTCATTTGTGTCAAATTTACTTTTCCCCTCATTCACCCCATCTCTTTACATTGCTGATGCATAATCAGTGGCCTGACTGTGTCAAAGGCCCATCCTGGTAGATCTGAACCTAATGCAGCTTGGAGTGATCAGATGACAGAAGTCACATTTAGGTGCCAGGTGTAACTGAGGCCATAGATGCTCCATATCCATTACTTTGAGTGTTATATATAATATGACTAAATGTGTTTCTGTGTTGCAGGGACAGTCAATAAATGGAACAGCAAGGTCACAGAACATGACATAAGCAGAGCTGTGGGAGACCACCTCAAGCCCCTGGTAGAGCCGGGGGTGGTGTTTACCACTCCACCACGCCTTCAGCAGGCTGGAAAAGTGGGATTGATACAGTTTTTCATACTAAGGTGGACCAATAGTTTGTTGATTGGTCAGTCATTGGGTTAATTTGTTTTACAATATGTTCAAATCAAATCAAGCTTTATTTATACAGCACATTTCAGACATGGATGCAACACAATGGCTTCACAGGAAAAAACTATGAAAATAAAAAGAAATATTTAGTACACAAATATGAGGATAAAAAACAATAACAACTGAAAGATGAATGAGCATTGTAAGGAAATGCCATTGATTAAAATATCAACAATATGATGCAATATCCAACCCAAAATAGAATTTGTTTTTTAGGAGGGGCTCTGAAAGACACTATGGGGGTGTCCACTGGAAGTTGACTAGTAACAACAACTGGGACCTAAAAGACACCCACCATGAGACCCACTAAATCTGCCCAAGAAGAGGCAAACAAAAGAAAAACCCACACCAAACTTAAAGACAGGAAGTAAACCAAAAAGGTGGAGCAACTAAAGGTGTTGACTCTCCACATGTATCAAGACAACTGGAGCACTGGGCCAGACACTCTTAAATAGAACCTGGACCAGCTCAGGTGAAACACCTTCCCACTAACGAGATGGACAAGCCGTGTAACACATACTGACTAACGAGGTGACACCAATCAGTGCGTCCTACGTGCTAACGAGCTAGACGTGCTAACGAGCTAGACGTGCTAACGAGCTAGACGTGCTAACAAGCTAGACGAGCTGACGGAGCTAGACGTGCTAACGAGCTAGACGTGCTGACGGAGCTAGACGTGCTGACGAGCTAGACGAGCTGACGGAGCTAGACGTGCTGACGGAGCTAGACGTGCTGACGGAGCTAGACGTGCTAACGAGCCATACGTGCTAACGGGCTAGACGTGCCAACGAGCCATACGTGCCAACGAGCTAGACGTGCTAGACGTGCTAACGAGCTATACGTGCTAACGAGCTAGACGTACTAAAGTCCAACCTCAAAACATAAATGGAAAAACCAAAGCCTGTAACACCTTAAGACAACAAATATATCCTATATTTTTGTTGGAAAAGTTTGCTCACCACCAACAGAAAACAACTTCCATTTCACATTATAATCAACTAAAATGCTTCACCTCCTGTCAACAATTAAAAACAAGAAAAACACACTTATTTCAAAATAATAATATACAATTGAAATATTTTTTTCTCCTTTTTCTCTTCTTTCTATAGAATCCTAAAACTCACTAGCTTCTAGAACTCTCGTCTTCCTAAAACTCACTAGCTTCTAGAACTCTCGTCTTCCTAAAACTCACTAGCTTCTAGAACTCTCGTCTTCCTAAAACTCACTAGCTTCTAGAACTCTCGTCTTCCTAAAACTCACTAGCTTCTAGAACTCTGGTCCACTTGGAACGAGCCCAAAAAAACTCATCTCCAATACGGAAAAAGTCAAAATAAATTGTGATCAAATGTACACCCCTTGGTTAATATGTATTGGCAATAATTAACTTAATGGTGAGGCATGGAATAATAAAACGTATATTTTGTCAGGCTGAATGTTTGAAATATGAGGTGATGTGAGACATGATTCTTCAGTAGTGGAATAAAGACAATTAACGCTTGAATGTTGTGAAGAAATACTGGAGTGATGTAGGATTGTTAATAAAATTGATTACAGACCAAATGATTATACTGCGTCCATGTGTATTTATTTCTTTATTTTAACCTTCATTTAACAGTAACCGAAAGGTTGCTGGATTGAATCGCGAGCTGACAAGGTAAATCTGTCGTTCTGCACCTGAACATGGCAGTTAACCCTCTGTTCCCCGGTAGGCAATAATTGTCAATAAGTCAGTTATGAACAAATTCTGATTTTCAATGACGGCCCAACGCTCTAACCACTAGGCTACCTGCAACTAAAGTTGAAATGAAGTTTTTTTCAAGTCACTGAAAAAACGGGGCATAGTCATATTTTCAATTACATGTTGCTAGATGGGATATCCCCGATGTCAAAACACAGTTTTAACGTGTCCAAATCAATAACCAATATGCAGAAACAGTTTGTGATAAATTGAAAACCTAAACATAAAATGTGCTATATACACAAACATCTGCCACAATAATCATATTACTTGTATTTTTTAAACAAGCACCTTATAAACTGCACCAGAAACGCTGTTGTTTTGACAAGTAGCAATAAATCACTGATATCGATTAGGGGGGAAATCAGGTTGTACTGTTGTTGAAACTAACACAAATAAAATAAACACATGGAAATGGGAGATATATTTTACCTCACTGGTTAGAGGACAACCTGCAGAAGACAGTCAGCTACATTTTGGAGTGATGCATTTAAATTTAGGGGTCGCTAAACAAAGGAACACAACACTTATGTCATAACTCATCGATATAATGCTGAAATCATTAGTTTGACAGAATGGAGATGAGGTTACTCATCCTGTTAAAACTAACAGCTCAAAAACCTCATGGAATCTGGGAATAATGTGTACATCCCTGGTTAGAGGACAACTTGTAGAAAGCTGCTAGATACATTTTGAAGAGTTGCATTTTGATTCAAGTGGGTCGCCAACGTGGTAAGTGTAACACAACTCTTTCTTTTGTTAGTCACTTTTTGTTATATCACATAAATAGTAACTCTTCCATTTCAGAGCCTGGATTTTCCCCCTGAGGCTAATATCCATATCATGTTGAAATCAATAGAACAGGGGACAAACGTTTAGGTTCTACATTGTGACACTATTAAAATACTCCTACTACAATGTTAAAACATTCTACATTGTGACATTATATCATTGATATCATGAAACAACTCATTCATGTATTTTCTGATGTTTGATCAGATGTCTTTTACCGGAGAATCTCTTGTCACACTGATCACAGCTACAAGGTTTCTCTCCTGTGTGTGTTCTCTGGTGTCGAGTCAGATGGTCAGATGTTGTAAAACTCTTCCCACATTGTTCACAGCTATAAGATTTCTCTCCTGTGTGTGTTCTCTGGTGTCGAGTCAGATGGTCAGATGTTGTAAAACTCTTCCCACATTGTTCACAGCTATAAGATTTCTCTCCTGTGTGTGTTCTCTGGTGTCGAGTCAGATGGTCAGATGTTGTAAAACTCTTCCCACATTGTTCACAGCTATAAGGTTTCTCTCCTGTGTGTGTTCTCTGGTGTGAAGTCAGAGAGCTAGATGCAGCAAAACTCTTCCCACATTGACCACAGCTATAAGGTTTCTCTCCTGTGTGTGTTCTCTGGTGTGATATCAGGCTGCATGACTGAGTAAAACTCCTCCCACATTGACCACAGTTATAAGGTTTCTCTCCTGTGTGGATTCTCTGGTGTGCAGTCAGATTTCCAGATTGACCAAAACTCTTCCCACATTGAGTACAGCTATAAGGTCTCTCTCCTGTGTGGATTCTCTGATGAATTTTAATGCCTGCTGGGGAGGTGCATCTCTTCCCACAGTCAGAGCAGCAGTGAGTTCTCTTCCTTGTGGGTCTCTGCAGGTGTTTCTTGAGGTGTTCTGATCTGGAGAGACTCTTCTCTGCCTCTTCAGCATCATGATGTTGTTGAGGCTCCCCAGAGGATCCACGATAGTCCCGTATCTCTCCTGTGTGAACAACAAAGTCAGACAGATGGTTAAAGGCCCACAACAGCGGTAATCCACTGTAAAAGGTGATGCCAACAGCGGAGCCATGATGTTGGACAACAATTGACGTCTGTAATGAATGTTAAAATTATTTGATATTTGCCTTAAAATGAGCAAGAATAGTCATATTTTGTCTTGTTTTCACATTCGTAGTGACATTGATGATTGTAGGCTAGAAATACGTTATTCATGTTGTTGAAACTCTAAGCAGTGTGCCGGACGACTTTTGGTCTCCAATATAGGCCCCTTTCTGTGTTTGCTAAAATTGCGGGACGAGGGCAATTTGATTGCAGAAACTCCTCCCTGCTAATGAGGAAACCGATAGTTATGGATGTACTATATCTGCCTGGAGCAAAAATGGTGAGCAAAGACTTTAGTTTTTCACAATGTATTCTGAATGTGAATGGGGGAAATTCAGGGGAGTAACCTCCATTTCCAGGTTGATGATGAGTTCATTTCACACTACTTTGGATTATAATTGTAAGGATATTTGAATGTCCTGTTTAATATAATGTTTGCTAAAGCATTAAGAATTATGTGTAATTATTGAAGAACCGCGTTAATGACAGTATCCATTTGGGTGTTGTCAATAAAGTTAAGATTTTATTGATTTATTTAACCAGGTAGGCCAGTTGAGAACAAGTTCTCATTTACAACTGCGACCTGGCCAAGATAAAGCAAAGCAGTGCGACACAAACAACACAGAGTTACAAGTGGGATAAACAAACGTACAGTCAATAACACAACAGAAAAATCTATATACAGTGTGTGCAAATGGATTAACCTGTTGGGGATAGGGGGCAGTATTTGCACGGCCGGATAAAAAACGTACCTGATTTAATCTGGTTACTACTCCTGCCCAGAAACTAGAATATGCCTATAATTGTTTGATTTGGATAGAAAACACCCTAAAGTTTCTAAAACTGTTTGAATGGTGTCTGTGAGTATAACAGAACTCATTTGGCAGGCCAAAACCTGAGAAGATTCCAAACAGGAAGCGCTCTCTCTGACCATTTCATGGCCTTCTTGATCATCTCTAACCAAAACAGGGGATCTCTGGCATGACGTGACATTTTCTAACGCTCTCAGAATGCGCCAGAAAGGTGAATTGTGGCTTTGCAGGCCATGGCTGAAAAACATTAGCGCATTTTGTAAGTGGTCGATCAGAGAACAATGAGACTGGAGGCACGTGCACGAGCCGACACCATGTTTACTTTCTCTCTCTTTGAACGAAAACAACGACTCCCGGTCGGAATATTATCGCTTTTTTTACGAGAAAAATAGCATAAAAATTGATTTTAAACAGCGGTTGACATGCTTCGAAGTACGGTAATGGAATATTTTGAATTCTTTTGTCACGAAACGCGTCGGGCGCGTCACCCTTCTTTACCCATCGGATAGTGTCTTGAACGCACGAACAAAACGCCACTATTTGGATATAACTATGGATTATTTGGAACCAAACCAACATTTGTTATTGAAGTAGAAGTCCTGGGAGTGCATTCTGACGAAGACAGCAAAGGTAATCAAACTTTTCTAATAGTAAATCTGAGTTTGGTGAGTACCACACTTGGTGGGTGTCAAAATAGCTAGCCTGTGATGGCCGGGCTATCTACTCAGAATATTGCAAAATGTGCTTTCACCGAAAAGCTATTTTAAAATCGGACATAGCGAGTGCATAAAGGAGTTCTGTATCTATAATTCATAAAATAATAGTTTTTTTTTTTGTGAACGTTTATCGTGAGTAATTTAGTAAATTCACCGGAAGTGTTCGGTGGGAATGCTAGTCACATGCTAGTCACTTGCTAATTTAAAAAGCTGGTTTTTGATATAAATATGAACTTGATTGAACTAAACATGCATGTATTGTATAACAATGTCCTAGGATTGTCATCTGATGAAGATCATCAAAGGTTAGTGCTGCATTTAGGGGTTGCCACAATGGCGGTGGAACATTTTAGAAAGAGAGGGTCCAGATTGTCTAGCCCAGCTGATTTTTACGGGTCCAGGTTTTGCAACTCTTTCAGTGTCACAAAACTTTTTGGAGTTAGAGCTACGTGATGCAAATTTCTGTTTGAAAAAGCTAGCCTTTGCTTTCCTAACTGACTGTGTATTGGTTCCTGACTTCTCTGAAAAGTTGCATATCGCAGAGACTATTCAATGTTTTTGTGCTGGTCGGGGGCAGTCAGGCCTGGAGTGAACCAAGGGCTATATCTGTTCTTAGTTCTACATTTTTTGAACGGGGCTTGCTTATTTAAGGTGGTGAGGAAATTATAATGAAAGAAAAATCAGGCATCCTCTACTGACGGGATGAGGTCAAAATCCTTCCAGGATACCCGGGCCATGTCGATTAGAAAGGCCTGCTTACAGAAGTGTTTTAGGGAGCGTTTGACAGTGATGAGGGTTGGTCGTTTGACCGTGGACCCATAACGGATGCAGTCAACGATCGCTGAGATCCTGATTGAAATCAGCAGAGGTGTATTTGGAGGGCAAGTTGGTCAGGATAATATCTATGAGGGTGCCCATGTTTATGGATTTAGGGTTGTACCTGATGGGTTCCTTGATAATTTGTGTGAGATTGAGGGCATCTAGCTTGGATTGTAGGACGGCCGGGGTGTTAAGCATATCCCAGTTTTAGGTCACCTAATAGAACCAACTCTGAAGATAGATAGGGGGCAATCAATTCACATATGGTGTCCAGGGCACACCTGGGAGCTGAGGGGGGTCTATAACAGGCGGCAACAGTGAGAGACTTATTTCTGGAGAGATTCATTTTTAAAATTAGAAGCTCGAACTGTTTGGGCATGGACCTGGGAAGTATGACAGAACTTTGCAGGCCATCTCTGCAGTAGATTGCAACTCCTCTCTTTTGACAGTTCTATCTTGACTGAAAATGTTGTGGTTGGGGATGGAAATTTCAGAATTGTTGGTTGCCTTCCTAAGCCAGGATTCAGACACGGCCAGGACATCACACAGGGCCTGGGTTAACCTCTACATCACCCAAGGAACAGAGGAGTAGGATGAGGGTACGGCTAAAGGCTTTCAGAATTGGTCGTCTAATGCGTTGGGAACAGAGAATAAAAGGAGCAGATTTCTGGGCGTGGTAGGATAGATTCAAGGCATAATGTACAGACAGGGGTATGGTAGGGTGCGGGTACACTGGAGGTAAACCTAGGTGTTGAGTGACGATGAGAGAGGTTTCTCCTCTGGAGGCACCAGTTATGCTAGGTGAGGTCACCGCATGTGTGGGAGTTGGGACAAAAGAGTTCTCTGAGGCATGTTGAGTGGGACTAGGGGCTCTGCAGTAAAATAAAACAAGGATAACTACCCTAAACAACAGTATACAAGGCATATTGACATTAGAGAGACATAAAGCGAGGCATAAAGCAATCACAAGTGTTGATTGGGAGAGCTAGCTAAGACAACAACGGGTAAGACAACAACAGTTAATCAGCTAAGACAACAACAACAGGTAAAGTGGCGATGAATGGGCAGAGAGGGTCGATTAACTACACACAGGGCCTGAGTTCTAGGCTTGGGCCAACAGATAAACAAAATGGAGTACCGTGATTAATGAACAGTCCAGCAGGCATCAGCTATGTAGCCAAGTGATCATAGGGTTCAGTGAACAGCAATATATGAAACAGGAGGGAAACTAGGTACAACATACAATCAAATCCACGCCTCGCTGGAAGCCCCGCCTTCCACAGGTGATGAGAGTGAGGCTTGGATTTATTCCTTAAATGTAATACCGCTCTTCACCGACCCAGGAAGGTGTTGTACCTCGTTTCCCTCCTTCAGGGAACAGTAATTATAGTCATAAAGTTACACTCCCTTTCAGTCGGTCAACTTCGGTACAACATACTATGGGGAAATACAATCATTCCCCAACTGACCCAAACGGATACTAAATGAAACGGCCCCTGGCAGACCACCCAGACCTGACCCCGCAAGATTCTTGTCAATTTATTAATTGTCTTTTGTTTGAAACACTCCTGTCAATGTTGAGTAAGGACGCACACCTGAATACGCATATAGAAGTAGGACTAGTCTACCTGGCCTGTGTGCAAATGTAGGCCTATAAATGTGCCCATTTGGTGATGTCAGATAGTATTTCTGATTGTCTTAACGCACCACCACTAATGAGTTGGAGCTTCTCAAAGTAATTTTTTCTTCATTTCCAAACAACACATAAAGTCTAATCAAAATCATTTGCCGATGACAATAGTTCCTCAAAGTATTTTAGTAAAATATTTCCAGCTCTCGCCCTTTCGATAACCACTCAGCATAAAAAGGGAAAAATGTAATTCTCTGATCCTGTGGAAATGTCATAAAATACCTGATTACTTCTTAGCCTTTGCACAAATAGCCTACAGCTGTGTCTGTCCAGAACTCACTGGAGCAGGAAACTGAGGGTGTAGAATATTTTATACAATGTTGCAAGCTTGCTATCCGAGTTTCACTGACCCAGTTGATAGTTGATATAATGTTTCAGGTTTGTTGTAGACAGGCCATGTGCAGCCAAAGTGATTTCTAGGATATTTATTTTTATCAGGATATTTTCTGCCTGCAGAATGCAGGTCAGGTCACGTTGACGACTGACCCCCTCTAGTCAGGTTATAGTGATGACTGGCTCCCTCCCTCTAGTCAGGTTATAGTGATGACTGGCTCCCTCCCTCTAGTCAGGTTATAGTGATGACTGGCTCCCTCCCTCTAGTCAGGTTATAGTGATGACTGGCTCCCTCCCTCTAGTCAGGTTATAGTGATGACTGGCTCCCTCCCTCTAGTCAGGTTATAGTGATGACTGGCTCCCTCCCTCTAGTCAGGTTATAGTGATGACTGGCTCCCTCCCTCTAGTCAGGTTATAGTGACGACTGGCTCCCTCCCTCTAGTCAGGTTATAGTGACGACTGGCTCCCTCCCTCTAGTCAGGTTATAGTGACGACTGGCTCCCTCCCTCTAGTCAGGTTATAGTGACGACTGGCTCCCTCCCTCTAGTCAGGTTATAGTGACGACTGGCTCCCTCCCTCTAGTCAGGTTATAGTGACGACTGGCTCCCTCCCTCTAGTCAGGTTATAGTGACGACTGGCTCCCTCCCTCTAGTCAGGTTATAGTGATGACTGGCTCCCTCCCTCTAGTCAGGTTATAGTGATGACTGGCTCCCTCCCTCTAGTCAGGTTATAGTGATGACTGGCTCCCTCCCTCTAGTCAGGTTATAGTGATGACTGGCTCCCTCCCTCTAGTCAGGTTATAGTGATGACTGGCTCCCTCCCTCTAGTCAGGTTATAGTGATGACTGGCTCCCTCCCTCTAGTCAGGTTATAGTGATGACTGGCTCCCTCCCTCTAGTCAGGTTATAGTGATGACTGGCTCCCTCCCTCTAGTCAGGTTATAGTGATGACTGGCTCCCTCCCTCTAGTCAGGTTATAGTGATGACTGGCTCCCTCCCTCTAGTCAGGTTATAGTGATGACTGGCTCCCTCCCTCTAGTCAGGTTATAGTGATGACTGGCTCCCTCCCTCTAGTCAGGTTATAGTGATGACTGGCTCCCTCCCTCTAGTCAGGTTATAGTGATGACTGGCTCCCTCCCTCTAGTCAGGTTATAGTGATGACTGGCTCCCTCCCTCTAGTCAGGTTATAGTGATGACTGGCTCCCTCCCTCTAGTCAGGTTATAGTGATGACTGGCTCCCTCCCTCTAGTCAGGTTATAGTGATGACTGGCTCCCTCCCTCTAGTCAGGTTATAGTGATGACTGGCTCCCTCCCTCTAGTCAGGTTATAGTGATGACTGGCTCCCTCCCTCTAGTCAGGTTATAGTGATGACTGGCTCCCTCCCTCTAGTCAGGTTATGTTGACGACTGGCTCCCTCCAGTCATTTGTGTGTTTTAATTATTTAATCAAATAGCATGCTTAAAGCATCAGACAAGTTCAGTACATATAGTTGATTGTATAAAAACACATGGAGCGATTTGTAGAAAGAACAGATGACTCTTGGTTGACCAAGATGTATTTTAGTTGGGGACAGCACTAGAACATGATTTTGGGGCTCCAGAGTGGCGCAGCGGACACTGCATCTCAGTGCTTGAGGCGTCACTACAGACACCCTGTTTCAAATTCAGGCTGTATCAAAACCGGCCGTGATTGGGAATCCCACAGGGCGGCGCACAACTGGCCCAGCGTCGTCAGTCATTGTAAATAAGAATTTGTTCTTAACTGACTTGCCTAGTTAAATAAAGGTTACGTTTAAATGAATTTTTTTTTAAATTGTGTTTCATGACAAACCATTTTTTACAAATCCGTCAAGGCACCAACTTTGAGAAGGGTTTAAAACAAAGGTTTCAAACCAATTCATGAATGTAATTAAATCTAGGTATGTCTTGCCTTTAATGTAATGGCATGAAAAACAATTGGCTGAATATTATACAATGACTTATCAACAGCTCTAATAATTTGCCTCCACAGGAAATCTACACTGGCAATTCTAGAATATACTATATAGCCCAGAAACCTGGTTAAACTATCATTATGACATCATGGATGAATTCTAGAATATACTATATATCCTAGAAACCTGGTTAAACTATCATTATGACCTCATGGATGAAATCTAGAATATACTATATAGCCTAGAAACCTGGTTAAACTATCATTATGACATCATGGATGAATTCTAGAATATACTATATAGCCTAGAAACCTGGTTAAACTATCATTATGACATCATGGATGAATTCTAGAATATACTATATAGCCTAGAAACCTGGTTAAACTATCATTATGACATCATGGATGAATTCTAGAATATACTATATAGCCTAGAAACCTGGTTAAACTATCATTATGACATCATGGATGAATTCTAGAATATACTATATATCCTAGAAACCTGGTTAAACTATCATTATGACATCCTGGATGAATAAATTTGAGTGGTTACACTCCTCCTTCCCCCATCCCTCAGCTGTTTACCAAACCAAGCCTCTGGGCAGCCATTTTGTTACTGTTGAAAAAACCCACACAACCCAGCAATCTGCAGTTCAAACAATAACAAAGCTGTAATTCCACCACTGTTTTGGTAATAAGATGATTATGGGGTTGGAGAAATGTAACTACAGACAGACAGACCTATGGATGCAAGGACTGACCATCCATGATATCAACATTATAGTTTTAACTATGTTGAGGCTATACAGTGTTGGTTTACATTTCTAAACATTGGAGTAAAAAAAAGCTTATTTGGGGTTCTGATGGGGTACAACAGTCGAACTAAGCTCATGAGGCATGTGTTATATTCTTCAACAATCAATGGCTATGAATTAATAATTTAAAAGTCGCAATATGGATGTAGCTATTGCATATTTCAGCTTTAACACCACACATCAGTTCAACAACTGCAGAGTTTGTGCCTCTGTATTTAAGACAGTACTTACTAGTGTTAATCAGGGAACGGTTTCTCAAAACCATCTTATGGCTAAGTTCACCGTTAGAACCATTGGACGCCTTAAGATGCGTTTGGGAAACCGGGCCCAGATGTCCAGTTTCCTCCTCTATCGATGTAACAGTCATCTCCCCCTCTTCCTCTTTCACTCCATAAACTGCATCCTCCTCTTCTTTTACTGTAACATCCTCCTCCTCTTTCACTCTGAACGCGTCTTTTTCTTCTTTCACAGTAACGGCCTCACCCTCTACTTCTTGTTTTACTGTGATATTCTCTTCTTTAGCAGGAGAGTAGCTCAGTGACCGCATGGTCAGAGATGTTAGCTAGCTAGGCTAATGCTAACTTAACCAGCCCGCTAGCTGAATAATAACAACAACACCGTAAATATTAAATTAAATCGGATAACTAACTAGACGACAGAAGTGGGTTTAAAACACAGTGGCTAATATACACTAACGCGTCTAAAGAGCTTTATCGGTTCGGCTATTTTGTCTAGCAAGCTACCGAGGAGGCTGAATAACTGTTGCTGCTGTTGAAAGAAGCGTTCCGTCCACTAAATTATACGTCACACCAACAGCATTACCTTAAATTCCCACACCGCCATCTGCTGACTGGAGTGGGTAACGCAGTTGAGTAAAATGTTTATTTTATTTTCTGACAAAAAGTTAAAGGGTAGGAAGCGTTCGTTTTTACTCACCCGTGTAACAACACAGTGTGGTTAAAGACTTAGTAACTTAGTTGTAGTCACAATCTGGTTACCTATAAGTACAAACAGTTATGTTTTTGCGTTGTTACATATTTCTTAAACTTATTTCCGGATATCTTCTAAACTACCCACAATGCACTATGTGCTACAGAGTTTGAGCTAGCTCGGTATTTAGCTCCAGCTTGTAAACGTCAGCCACACCTCATGCTTTCATATACTGTGTGGTTGTGATATCTAGTGGGAACGCATTAGCACGGTAGACTCTGCTGCCTTGTTGTCAGTAGGGATGTTACTTTTGATACCGGAGCTACGAGGCCTGCGTCCAAATCGATAAGCAGTAAACTTCAAAGCAGTGTACCGATGCCTGTATCACTTTATCAGCAGCACGTCATCAATGGCGTCTGAAGCTTCATTTCATCAAGCAACCACCTGATTGGTTTGGTATTGGGCTTGTTCGACACTGCAGGCGACTGCAGAATGACTGATCTACAAATCCCCTGTTGCTGCTGTTGTTTATGTTTTGCATGTTACTGTTATTTACAGCAAGTTAAATAAAGATTTGTGCAAAAAAAAAAAAAAATTATGAAGCGTTCCGTCCACTACATTATACGTCACACTAACATCGCCTTAAAGCCCCACATGATGTATTGTTACACCATGTAGGAGCAGTATAGACCTAGTCTGTTCATTATATACATCTACATGATGTATAGTTACACCATGTAGGAGCAGTATAGACCTAGTCTGTTCATTATATACATCTACATGATGTATTGTTACACCATGTAGGAGCAGTATAGACCTAGTCTGTTCATTATATACATCTACATGATGTATTGTTACACCATGTAGGAGCAGTATAGACCTAGTCTGTTCATTATATACATCTACATGATGTATTGTTACACCACGTAGGAGCAGTATAGACCTAGTCTGTTCATTATATACATCTACATGATGTATTGTTACACCATGTAGGAGCAGTATAGACCTAGTCTGTTCATTATATACATCTACATGATGTATTGTTACACCATGTAGGAGCAGTATAGACCTAGTCTGTTCATTATGTACATCTACATGATGTATTGTTACACCATGTAGGAGCAGTATAGACCTAGTCTGTTCATTATATACATCTACATGATGTATTGTTACACCATGTAGCAGCAGTATGGAGGTACAGTGGGGGACAAAATTGTTGACACCCTTGATAAAGATGAGCAAAAACGACTCTATAAAATAAAGAATTCAAATACTGAGCTATATTGTATAAAAAATAAAGGGAAATTATATTATTTTATACTAATACAATTGCTCAGAGAAAAATATAGAGTTTAACATGTAATTCTGAAAAGGTAGGGGTCTGAATTATTGCCACCCATGTTTTCAATACTCCAGCACCCTCCCCTTGGGAGGATAATGACACTGAAATGTTTAATGAGATTAGAGAACACATTGGGTGGGATCTTAGACCATTCCTCCATACAGAATCTCTCCAGGTCCTTGATTTATTTAGTCTGTCTTATGGACTGCCCTGTTCAATTCAAACCACAGGTTTTCAATGGAGTTCAAGTCCGAAGACTGAGATGGCCATTGAAAATGTTGATTTTTGTGCCCAAATAACCATTTCTTTGTGGATGTTGATGTGTCTTGCTGGAAGATCCACTTATGGCCAAGTCTCAGCCTCCTAGCAGAGAGGTAACCAGGTTTTGGGCTAAAATATCCTGGTAGTGGGTAAAGTTTATTTATTTATTTCATACAGTCATTTTAGCTCATCTTTATCAAGGGTATCAATAACTAGGTGCTTATTTTGATATCTAGTTATTTGACTGAATCAGAAATACAGATGTGGAGTAGATGTAGAGTTTGTTTTAAATTCTCATAAAAAAAAATCTGAACTAATCAAACAACACTTGTTGCTCTTTGTACGTGTTGATATAATATTCATATTTAATGGAGAGAAAAAACGTTTTCCTAAACTGCTTTATAATATTATAATTCAATGAAGAATAAAAATAGTTTTCCCTCCTCAACTGCGTTTCCTCCCTCCAGACAGCAGATGGCGATATGTGTCTTTCAGGCGATGTTTCTAGTGTGACGTATAATCTAGTGGACGGAACGCTTCTTCAACAACTGCAGCCACCTCGGTAGCTCGCTAGCTGACAAAGTCTGAACATTCAAGTTCTTAAGACAATTTCGTGGTTTAATTGCCACTGTGATTTAAACATAGTACTCCATTTTATGTAATATTTACGTTGTAAGTCAGCTAGCTGGGTGGTTAAGTTAGCACTAGTCTAGTCGCTAATGCTAACTAGCTATTATCCCCGACCATGAGTTCACTAAGCTACTCTCCTCCTGTTAAAGAAGAGGTCTGCTGGACGGAGAAAGAAGCTCTGGTGAAAGAGGAGGAAGAAGAGAAAGATGTTACAATACAAAAACAAGTGGAGGGTGAGGCTGTTACCGTGAAAGAAGAAGAGAAAGACGTTTCAGTGAAAGAAGAGGAAGACGTGTTCAGAGTGAAGGAGGAGGAGGATGTTACTGTGAAAGAAGAGGATGAAGTGAAAGAAGATGAAGACGTTTTTGGAATGAAGGATGAAGAGGGGGATATTACTGTCACATTAGAGGAGGACGAAGAAGAGAAGACTGGAGAATTGATTATTACCAGTAAATACAGTGAGTACTATCTAATAAAACAGGGACATTGATCTGATTAACACCAGTAAATACAGTGAGTACTATCTAATAAAACAGGGACATTGATCTGATTAACACCAGTAAATACAGTGAGTACCATCTTATAAAACAGGGACATTGATCTGATTAACACCAGTAAATACAGTGAGTAATATCTAATAAAACAGGGACATTGATCTGATTAACACCAGTAAATACAGTGAGTACTATCTAATAAAACAGGGACATTGATCTGATTAACACCAGTAAATACAGTGAGTACTATCTAATAAAACAGGGACATTGATCTGATTAACACCAGTAAATACAGTGAGTACTATCTAATAAAACAGGGACATTGATCTTTTATTTTATTTTTTATTTCACCTTTATTTAACCAGGTAGGCAAGTTCAGAACAAGTTCTCATTTACAATTGTGACCTGGCCAAGATAAAGCAAAGCAGTTCGACAACATACAACAACACAGAGTTACACGTGGAGTAAAACAAACATACAGTCAATAATACAGTAGAAAAATAAGTCTATATACAATGTGAGCAAATGAGGTGAGATAAGGCAGGTAAAAGCAATAAATAGGCCATGGTGGCGAAGTAAATACAATATAGCAAGTAAAACACTGGAATGGTAGATATGACAGTAGATGGGTGTGCAAAGTAGAAATACTCGGGTGCAAAAGAGCAAAATAAATAAATTTAGTAGGGGAAGAGGGAGTTGTTTGGGCTAAATTATAGATGGGCTATGTACAGGTGCAGTAATCTGTGAGCTGCTCTGACAGCTGGTGCTTAAAGCTAGTGAGGGAGATAAGTGTTTCCAGTTTTAGAGATTTTTGTAGTTCGTTCCAGTCATTGGCAGCAGAGAACTGGAAGAAGAGGCGGCCGAAGGAGGAATTGGCTTTGGGGGTGACCAGAGAGATATACCTGCTGGAGCGCGTGCTACAGGTGGGTGCTGCTATGGTGACCAGCGAGCTGAGATAAGGGGGGACTTTACCTAGCAGGGTCTTGTAGATGACCTGGAGCCAGTGGGTTTGGCGACGAGTATGAAGCGAGGGCCAGCCAACGAGAGCGTACAGGTCGCAGTGGTGGGTAGTATATGGGGCTTTGGTGACAAAACGGATGGCACTGTGATAGACTGCATCCAATTTATTGAGTAGGGTATTGGAAGCTATTTTGTAAATGACATTGCCGAAGTCGAGGATCGGTAGGATGGTCAGTTTTATAAGGGTATGTTTGGCAGCATGAATGAAAGATGCTTTGTTGCGAAATAGGAAGCCAATTCTAGATTTAACTTTGGATTGGAGATGCTTATAGTGAGTCTGGAAGGAGAGTTTAGTCTAACCAGACACCTAGGTATTTGTAGTTGTCCACATATTCTTAGTCAGAACCGTCCAGAGTAGTGATGCTGGACGGACGGGCAGGTGCAGGCAGCGATCGGTTGAAGAGCATGCATTTAGTTTTACTTGTATTTAAGAGCAGTTGGAGGCCACGGAAGGAGAGTTGTATGGCATTGAAGCTCGTCTGGAGGGTTGTTAACACAATGTCCAAAGAAGGGCCAGAAGTATACAGAATGGTGTCGTCTGCGTAGAGGTGGATCATAGAATCACCAGCAGCAAGAGCGACATCATTGATGTATACAGAGAAGAGAGTCGGCCCAAGAATTGAACCCTGTGGCACCTCCATAGAGACTGCCAGAGGTCCGGACAACAGGCCCTCTGATTTGACACACTGAACTCTATCAGAGAAGTAGTTGGTGAACCAGGCGAGGTAGTCATTTGAGAAACCAAGGCTGTTGAGTCTGCCGATGAAGATGTGGTGATTGACAGAGTCGAAAGCCTTGGCCAGGTCAATGAATACGGCTGCACAGTATTGTTTCTTATCGATGGCGGTTAAGATATATCGTTTAGGACCTTGAGCGTGGCTGAGGTGCACTTGCTGTTTGAGGTGAAGAAACATTTGCTTTGAGATGCTCCACAACTCATTAGTGGTGGTGCATTAACTTCTATGGGCTACGTGGGACGCTAGCGTCCCACCCCTGGTACACCCTATCAACAACAGGTGAAATATCAAGAGCGCCAAATTTGAAAACAATTAAAAGTCATAATTCAAATTTCTCAAAAATACAACTATCTTACACCCTTTGAAAGATAAACATCTCCTTAATCTAACCACGTTGTCCGATTTCAAAAAGGCTTTACGGCGAAAGCATAAAGTTAGATTATGTTAGGACAGTACATTGACAAAACATTACATACAGCTATTTTCAATGCAAAGACAGGCGTCACCAAAAGCAGAAAACCAGCTAAAATTATGCACTAACCTTTGACAATCTTCATCAGATGACACTCCTAGGACATTATGTTAGACAATACATGCATTTTTTGTTCTATCAAGTTTATATTTATATCCAAAAACAGAATTTTACAATGGCGGTGATGTTCAGAAAATATTTTCCGTCCAATACCACCAGTGAATCAGCACAACAAATTAAAATATTACTATTCAAAAACATTGGTAAAATATAATATTGTCATTCAAAGAATTATAGATTAACATCTCGTGAATGCAACCGCATTGCCAGATTCAAAAATAACTTTACAAAAATAACTAGTGGTTTCCTCATTACCAGATATACTACATCCATAACTAGTGGTTTCCTCATTACCAGATATACTACATCCATAACTAGTGGTTTCCTCATTACCAGATATACTACAACCATAACTAGTGGTTTCCTCATTACCAGATATACTACATCCATAACTAGTGGTTTCCTCATTACCAGATATACTACATCCATAACTAGTGGTTTCCTCATTACCAGATATACTACATCCATAACTAGTGGTTTCCTCATTACCAGATATACTACATCCATAACTAGTGGGTTCCTCATTACCAGATATACTACATCCATAACTAGTGGTTTCCTCATTACCAGATATACTACATCCATAACTAGTGGTTTCCTTATTAGCAGGGAGGTGTTTCTACAATCAAATTGCCCTCGTGTGGCACACTGCTTAGAGTTTCAACAACTGTAATAATTTATTTCTAGCCTACAATCATCGATGTTACTACTAATGTGAGAACAAGACAAAATATGACTATTCTTGCTCATTTTAAGACAAATGTCAAGTAATCATTACATTCATTACAGACGTCAATTGTTGTCCAACATCATGGCTCCGCTGTTGGCATCACCTTTTACAGTGGATTACCGCTGTTGTGGGCCTTTAATCATCTGTCTGACTTTGTTGTTCACACAGGAGAGATATGGGACTATCGTGGATCCTCTGGGGAGCCTCAACAACATCATGATGCTGAAGAGGCAGAGAAGAGTCTCTCCAGATCAGAACACCTCAAGAAACACCTGCAGAGACCCACAGGGAAGAAAACTCACTGCTGCTCTGACTGTGGGAAGAGATTCAACTCATCAGGCATTAAAATTCACCAGAGAATCCACACAGGAGAGAGACCTTATAGCTGTAATCAATGTGGGAAGAGTTTTGGTCAATCTGGAAATCTGACTGCACACCAGAGAATACACACAGGAGAGAAACCTTATAACTGTGGTCAATGTGGGAGGAGTTTTACTCAGTCATGCAGCCTGATATCACACCAGAGAACACACACAGGAGAGAAACCTTGTAGCTGTGATCAGTGTGACAAGAGATAATCTGATTAAAGATCTCTGATCAAACATCAGAAAATACATGGAGTTGTTTCATGATATCAATGATATAATGTCACATTGTAGAATGTTTTAACATTGTAGTAGGAATATTTTAATGATGTCACAATGTAGAATGTTTTAACATTGTAGTAGGAGTATTTTAATGATGTCACTATGTAGAATGTTTTAACATTGTAGTAGGAGTATTTTAATGATGTCACAATGTAGAACCCTAAACGTTTGTCCCCTGTTCTATTGATTTCAACATGATATGGATATTAACCTCAGGGGGAAAATCCAGGCTCTGAAATGGAAGAGTCACTATTTATGAGATTTAACAAAAAGTGACTAACAAAAAAAGAGTTGTGTTACACTTACCACGTTGGTGACGCACTTGAATCAAAATGCATCACTCCAAAATGTAGCAGACTGTCTTCTGCAGGTTGTCGTCTAACCAGTGAGGTAAAATATATCTCCCATTTCCATGTGTTTTTTTTAGTTGTGTTAGTTTCAACATCACGTACAACCTGATTTCCCCCCTAATCGATATCAGTGATTTATTGCTACTTGTCAAAACAACAGTGTTTCTGGTGCAGTTTATAAGGAGCTTGTTTAAAAAATACAAGTAATATGATTATTGTGGCAGATGTTTGTGTATATAGCACATGTTATGTTTAGGTTTTCAATTTATCACAAACTGTTTCTGCATATTGGTTATTGATTTGGACACGTTAAAACTGTGTTTTGACATCGGGGATATCCCATCTAGCAACATGTAATTGAAAATATGACTATGCAATCAAATATTTCATATTTACATTTCATGTAACATTTAGTAGTGATAATTATTTATGCAACCAACTGACAATTTTTTGGTACAATTATAATGACATTGTTGCCCTGCTTTTATAATATCAGGGTTCATTCTCAGATGTGCCAACCCAAATGTACTAGAGCATGACATTGGGGACTGGGCCCCGATCCAACAACATGCCTATCTAGTGAACCCTGAAAAGAGAGAGAAGCTCCGCAGTGAGGTGGAAAGTTACTATGGATATTGCAGGAGTTTCCTCTTGAAATCAGACATGTCTGTGGTGAGGACAACTTGGTTGCTGATTGTCTCAAGGGTGGGCAGTTAAAAAGTTTTGTGTTTTGTGTTTAGCCAGTCCGTTACCATGGATCACAATTTATAATTTATTATGACTGCATGGTTTTCCGTATTGGAGATGAGTTTTGTTTGGGCTCGTTCCAAGTTTTAGGAAGATGAGAGTACTAGAAGCTAGTGGGGAAAATATATATATTTTTTCTTGTTTATAATTGTTGACAGCCAGTAGACACCATGTTTATATTGGTGAAGGTGAAGCATTGTAGTTGATTATAATGTGAAATTATAATTAAAGGCCCACAACAGCAGTAATCCACTGTAAAAGGTGATGCCAACAGCGGAGCCATGATGTTGGACAACAATTGACGTCTGTAATGAATGTTAAAATTATTTGATATTTGCCTTAAAATGAGCAAGAATAGTCATATTTTGTCTTGTTTTCACATTCGTAGTGTCATTGATGATTGTAGGCAAGAAATACGTTATTCATGTTGTTGAAACTCTAAGCAGTGTGCCGGACGACTTTTGGCACAATGTTGAGCAAAGATTTTAGTTTTTCACAATGTATTCTGAATGTGAATGGGGGAAATTCAGGGGAGTAACCTCCATTTCCAGGTTGATGATGAGTTCATTTCACACTACTTTGGATTATAATTGTAAGGATATTTGAATGTCCTGTTTAATATAATGTTTGCTAAAGCATTAAGAATTATGTGTAATTATTGAAGAACCGCGTTAATGACAGTATCCATTTGGGTGTTGTCAATAAAGTTAAGATTTTATTGATTTATTTAACCAGGTAGGCCAGTTGAGAACAAGTTCTCATTTACAACTGCGACCTGGCCAAGATAAAGCAAAGCAGTGCGACACAAACAACACAGAGTTACAAGTGGGATAAACAAACGTACAGTCAATAACACAACAGAAAAATCTATATACAGTGTGTGCAAATGGATTAACCTGTTGGGGATAGGGGGCAGTATTTGCACGGCCGGATAAAAAACGTACCCGATTTAATCTGGTTACTACTCCTGCCCAGAAACTAGAATATGCCTATAATTGTTTGATTTGGATAGAAAACACCCTAAAGTTTCTAAAACTGTTTGAATGGTGTCTGTGAGTATAACAGAACTCATTTGGCAGGCCAAAACCTGAGAAGATTCCAAACAGGAAGCGCTCTCTCTGACCATTTCATGGCCTTCTTGATCATCTCTAACCAAAACAGGGGATCTCTGGCATGACGTGACATTTTCTAACACTCCCATAGGCTCTCAGAAGGCGCCAGAAATTTGTACAGTGTAGTTAGATAAAGGAGAGTCTTGTCTTTAAAATGCTGTAAAATAGTCATATGTTTGAAAAATTGAAGTTTTCGGATTTTCGAGGACTTTGTATTTCGCGCCACGCCCATCATTGGATATTGGAGCTAGCGGAACGTCTAGATGTAAGAGGCTAGACGTGCTAACGAGCTAGACGTGCAAAAATCCAAACCTCAAAATATAAATGGAAAAACCAAAGACTGTAACACCTTAAGAGAATGCTTACCACCAACAGAAAACAACTTCCAATTCACATTATAATCAACTACAATGCTTCACCTTCACCAATATAAACATGGTGTCTACTGGCTGTCAACAATTATAAACAAGAAAAAAACGTATTTCTTCCCCACTAGCTTCTAGAACTCTCGTCCCCTTGGAACGAGCCCGAACAAAACTCATCTCCAATACGGAAAAACGTGCAGTCAAAAAAAGATCCATGGCAACTCACTGGCTAAACGCTAAACACAAAACTTTTTGACTGCCCACCCTTGAGACAGTTACAAACCAAATTGTCCTCATCATGGACACAACAACCAAAAACACTGTTGTTTTGACAAGTAGCAATAAATCACTGATATCGATTAGGGGGGAAATCAGGTTATACGTGATGTTGAAACTAACACAACTAAAAAAACACATGGAAATGGAGATATATTTTACCTCACTGGTTAGAGGACAACCTGCAGAAGACAGTCAGCTACATTTTGGAGTGATGCATTTAAATGTAGGGGTCACTAAACATGCGGAACACAACACTTATTTGTCATAACTCATCGATATCATGTTGAAATCAATTGTGCCGAGAGGAGGGAGATGAGGTTGCACGTCCTGTTAAAACTAACAGCTCAAAAACCACACGGAATCTGGGAATAATGTGTACATCACTGGTTAGAGGACAATTTGTAGAAAACAGCTCGCTACATTTTGAAGTGGTGCATTTTGATTCCAGTGCGTAACCAACATGGTAAATGTAACACAACTCTTTTTGTGTTAGTCACTTTTTGTTAAATCTCATAAATAGTAACTCTTCCATTTCAGAGCCTGGATTTTCCCCCTGAGGCTAATATCCATATCATGTTGAAATCAATAGAACAGGGAACAAACGTTTAGGGTTCTACAATGTGACATCATTAAAATATTCCTACTACAATGTTAAAACATTCTACATTGTGACATCATTAAAATACTCCTTCTACAATGTTTAAACATTCTACATTGTGACATCATTAAAATACTCCTTCTACAATGATAAAACATTCTACATTGTGACATCATTAAAATACTCCTTCTACAATGTTAAAACATTCTACATTGTGACATTATATCATTGATATCATGAAACAACTCATTCATGTATTTTCTGATGTTTGATCAGATGTCTTTTACCGGAGAATCTCTTGTCACACTGATCACAGCTATAAGGTTTCTCTCCTGTGTGTGTTCTCTGGTGTTGAGTCAGATTGCTAGATGTAGTAAAACTCTTCCCACATTGACCACAGCTATAAGGTTTCTCTCCTGTGTGTGTTCTCTGGTGTGATACCAGGCTGCATGACTGAGTAAAACTCCTCCCACATTGACCACAGTTATAAGGTTTCTCTCCTGTGTGGATTCTCTGGTGTGATACCAGGCTGCATGACTTAGTAAAACTCTTCCCACATTTACCACATCTATAAGGTTTCTCTCCTGTGTGTGTTCTCTGGTGTGATATCAGGCTGCATGGCTGAGTAAAACTCCTCCCACATTGATTACAGTTATAAGGTTTCTCTCCTGTGTGGATTCTCTGGTGTGCAGTCAGATTTCCAGATTGACCAAAACTCTTCCCACATTGATTACAGCTATAAGGTCTCTCTCCTGTGTGGATTCTCCGATGAATTTTAATGCCTGATGAGTTGAATCTCTTCCCACAGTCAGAGCAGCAGTGAGTTCTCTTCCCTGTGGATCTCTGCAGGTGTTTCTTGAGGTGTTCTGATATGGAGAGACTCTTCTCTGCCTCTTCAGCATCATGATGTTGTTGAGGCTCCCCAGAGGATCCACGATAGTCCCATATCTCTCCTGTGTGAACAACAAAGTCAGACAGATGATTAAAGGCCCACAACAGCGGTAATCCACTGTAAAAGGTGATGCCAACAGCGGAGCCATGATGTTGGACAACAATTGACGTCTGTAATGAATGTTAGAATTATTTGATATTTGCCTTAAAATGAGCAAGAATAGTCATATTTTGTCTTGTTTTCACATTCGTAGTAACATCAATGATTGTAGGCTAGAAATAAGTTATTCATGTTGTTGAAACTCTAAGCAGTGTGCCAGACGACTTTTGGTCTCCAATATAGGCCCCTTTCTGTATTTGCTAAAATTGCGGCACGAGGGCAATTTGATTGCAGAAACTCCTCCCTGCTAATGAGGAAACCACTAGTTATGGATGTACTATATCTGCCTGGAGCAAAAATGGTGAGCAAAGATTTTAGTTTTTCACAATGTATTCTGAATGTGAATGGGGGAAACTCAGGGGAGTAACCTCCATTTCCAGGTTGCTTATGAGTGCATTTCACACTACCTTGGATTAAAATTGTAAGGATATTTGAATGTCCTGTTTAATATAATGCTTGCTAAAGCATTAAGAATTATGTGTAATTATTGAAGAACCGCGTTAATGACAGTATCCATTTGGGTGTTGTCAATAAAGTTAAGATTTTATTTATTTATTTAACCAGGTAGGCCAGTTGAGAACAAGTTCTCATTTACAACTGCGACCTGGCCAAGATAAAGCAAAGCAGTGCGACAAAAAAACAACAGAGTTACACGTTGGATAAACAAACGTACAGTCAATAACACAATAGAAAAATCTACATACAATGTGTGCAAATGGAGTACGGAGGCAAGGCAATAAATAGACCATAGTAGTGAAGTAATTACAATTTAGCAAATTAACACTGGAGAGATAGATGTGCAGATGATGATGTTCAAGTAGAAATACTGGTGTGCAAAAGAGCAGAAAAAGTAAATAAAAACATGGGGATGAGGTAGGCAGTTGGATGGGCTATTTACAGATGGGCTGTGTACAGCTGCAGCGATCAGTAAGCTGATCAGATAGCTGATGCTTAAAGTTAGTGAGGGAGATATATGTCTCCAACTTCAGCGATTTTTGCAATTCGTTCCAGTCATTGGCAGCAGAGAACTGGAAGGAAATGCGGCCAAAGTAGGTGTTGGCTTTGGGGATGACCAGTGAGATATACCTCCTGGAGCGCGTGCTATGGGTGGGTGTTGCTATGGTGACCAGTGAGCTGAGTTAAGGCGGAGCTTTACATAGCAAAGACTTATAGATGACCTGGAGCCAGTGGGTTTGGCGACGAATATGTAGCGAGGGCCAGCCGACGAGAGCGTACAGGTCGCAGTGGTGGGTGGTATATGGGGCATTGGTGACAAAACGGATGGCACTGTGATAGACTGCATCCAGTTTGCTGAGTAGAGTGTTGGAGGCTATTTTGAAAATGACATCGCCGAAGTTAACCTCTATGGGCTTTTTACATGCTAATGTAAAAAGCTGGTTTTTGATATAAATATGAACTTGATTGAACAAAACATGCATGTATTGTATAACATAATGTCCTAGGAGTGTCATCTGATGAAGATTATCAAAGGTTAGTACTGCATTTAGCTGTGGTTTTGGTTTTTGTGACATATCAAACGCTGTTTAAAATCTATTTTTATGCTACTTTTCTCGTAAAATAGCGATAATATTACAACCGGGCAACGTTGTATTCATTCAAAGGCTGAAAGAAAAAAAAATTGAATTCTCGTGAACGCGCATCTCAGTCTCACTGTCCCCAGGCTGACTGATCACAAACAGAGCTGCTGTACTTTGCCCAGAGACAGCAGACACCCCATTCCACTTTCTGGTGGCTTTAGAGAGCAAATGGAAGCCTTAGAAAGTGTCACGTTACAGCACAGATGCTGTAATGTCGATAGAGATGCAGAAGGACAACAAATTATCAGACAGGGCCTTCCTGTATGGAATCTTCTCAGGTTTTTGCCTGCCATATGAGTTCTGTTATACTCACAGACACCATTCAAACAGTTTTAGAAACTTTAGAGTGTTTTCTATCCAAATCTACTAATTATATGCATATTCTAGTTTCTGGGCAGGAGTAGTAACCAGATTAAATCGGGTACGTTTTTTATCCGGACGTGAAAATACTGCCCCCTATCCCAAACAGGGTAAACTATCATTATAACATCATGGATGAATTCTAGAATATACTATATAGCCTAGAAACCTGGTTAAACTATCATTATGACCTCATGGATGGCCAGTCCTTGTATTCATAGTGTAGTGAATTCAGGGGGAGGCCCTGAGCTGAACTCAAACCTGGGTCCAGTGACTGTCAAGCCAACACCTTATAACTGTTACGCCATGATTATCTGAACTTCTTGACGAGGTCCCTATGAATTTGAGAGTGGTTACATTTCTCCTTCCCCCATCCCTCAGCTGTTCACCAAACCAAGCCTCTGGGCAGCCATTTTGTTTCTGTTTTAAAACTAGGTTGCCCCTTTAAAAAAGCCACACAATCAATCAACCAATCTGCAGTTCATACAACAACAAATCTGTCATTCCACCACTGTTTTGGTTATAAGATGATGATGGGGTCTGGAGAAATGTAACTACTCTCTAATTCATAGACAGACCTATGGATGCAAGGACTGACCATCCATGATATCAACATTATAGTTTTAACTATGTTGAGGCTATACAGTGTTGATTTACATTGTTTCTAAACATTGGAGTAAAAAAAATCTTATTTGGGGTTCTGATGGGGTACAACAGTTGAACTAAACTCATGAGGCATGTGTTATATTCTTCAAGAATCAATGGCTATAAATAAATTATTTAAAAGTCACAATATGGATGTAGCTATTGCATATTTCCGCTTTAACACCACACATCAGTTCAACAACTGCAGAGTTTGTGCCTCTGTATTTAAGACAGTACTTACTAGTGTTAATCAGGGCCCGTTCATTGTTAAAACCATTGGATGCCTTAACATGCCTTTGGGAAACCGGGCCCAGATATACAGTTTCCTCCTCTTCTTCCTTTTTCGATGTGACAGTCATCTCCCCCTCCTCTTCCACTCCAAAAACTGCATCTTCCTCCTCTTCTTTTACTGTAACATCCTCCTCCTCTTTCACTCTGAACGCGTCTTCCTCTTCTTTTACTGAAACGTCTTTCTCTTCTTCTTTCACTGTAACAGCCTCACCCTCTACTTGTTTTTGTATTGTAACATCTTTCTCTTCCCCCTCCTCTTTGACGAGAGTTTCTTTCTCCGTCCAGCAGACCTCCTCTTTAACAGGAGGAGAGTAGCTCAGTGACCGCATGGTCGGAGATGTTAGCTAGCTAGGCTAATGCTAACGTAACCAGCCCGCTAGCTGAATAATTATAACAACACCGTAAATATGAAATTAAATCGGATACCTAACTAGACGACAGAAGAGGGTTTAAAACACAGTGGCTAATATACACTAAAGCGTCTAAAGAGCTTTATTGGTTCGGCTATTTTGTCTAGCGAGCTACCGAGGTGGCTGAGTAACTTTAGCTACTGTTGAAAGAAGAGTTCCGTCCACTACATTATACGTCACACCAACAGCATTACCTTAAATTCCCAGACCGCCATCTGCTAACTGGAGTGGGTAACGCAGTTGAGTAAAATGTATATTTTATTTTCAGTAGGGAGGCTATATACAGGCACCGGTTAGTCGGGCTAATTGAGGTAGTATATACATGAATGTGTAGTTAAAGTGACATACATATATGATAAACAGAGAGTAGCAGCAGCGTAAAATAGGGGTTGGGGGGGCGGCACAATGCAAATACTCCGGGTAGCCATTTGATTACCTGTTCGGGAGTCTTATGGCTTGGGGGTAAAAGCTGTTGAGAAGCCTTTTTGGCCCCCTTTCGCGTGAACGCGCACGCACTCAATTCTTCTTCCGTCATCTGCTGACTGGAGTGGGTAACGCAGTTGAGTAAAATGTATTTTTTATTTTGGCTTCGGTGTTGTGCCGAATTCTTCATTGCTGCGACTTGCTTGCTAGTTGAAGTTTCTGATCACGTCAGGCTGCGTTTCATTTTATTTTTCATGACGGTTTGATCGTGGGGAGGCACTAGTAATGTCTGCAGTTTTCGGTTTGGCTATGTGTTTCAAGTGTATTAGTCTATTAATGATTCATTTCGGTTGCCTATCCTGATGTGAAGTTTGTGCTATAGAAAGTATTTGACTCTAGCCACAAAATAAAAAGGGGGGGGGGGGGGATTTCAGCAAGGCTATTTTACATCTTAGTCATTTAGCAGACACTCTTATCCAGAGCGACCTACAGTAGTGAATGCAGACATTTCATTTCATGCATTTTTTGTAATTTTATTTTTTTCGTACTGGCCCCCCGTGGGAATCAAACCCACAACCCAGGCTTTGCACACACCATGCTGGCGTAGCAAACACCATCCACCCTCCCCATCAACCATCAATAGGACACCCCCAGCACCTCCACCCTCCCCATCAACCCTCAATAGGACACCCCCAGCACCTCCACCCTCCCCATCAACCCTCAATAGGAGACCCCCAGCACCTCCACCCTCCCCATCAACCCTCAATAGGACACCCCCAGCACCTCCATCATCCCCATCAACCTCCCCCCACCCCTCAACCACAAAACACTATAATGACAATAATAATAGAAATTAAAATACAAAAAAATATATGTAACAGTATAGTTTCCGTCCCTCTCCTCGCCCAAACCTGGGCTTGAACCAGGGACCCTCTGCACACATCAACAACTGACACCCCATGAAGCATCGTTACCCATCGCACCACAAAAGCCACGGCCCTTGCAGAGGAAGGGGAACAACCACTTCAGGTCTCAGAGTGAGTGACGTCACCCGCTTGAAACGCTATTTGCGCGCATCACCGCTAACTAACTAGCCATTTCACATTGGTTACATATAGACCAAGATATATATATATACATACACACATGTACAGTACATATAGATCAACATATTGACAGGACACTCAACATGTACACTACATATAGATCAACATATTGACAGGACACTCAACTTATCTCTTATCTCTTTTCCTCCATCAGATATGCAGCTGACATTTCCACCTGGATGACATCACATAATCAGCAACACGGAGATGCTCTTCATCCGAGGGAATGCCTGCATTGTTACATCATTTACATTCCAGCCCTAAGGAATACCTGCTCATTCTCATTGTTACATCATTTACATTCCAGCCCTAAGGAATACCTGCTCATTCTCATTGTTACATCATTTACATTCCAGCCCTAAGGAATACCTGCTCATTCTCATTGTTACATCATTTACATACCAGCCCTAAAGAATACCTGCTCATTCTCATTGTTACATCATTTACATTCCAGCCCTAAGGAATACCTGCTCATTCTCATTGTTACATCATTTACATTCCAGCCCTAAGGAATACCTGCCCATTCTCATTGTTACATCATCCCAGATGATCACATGTCATTTACATTCCAGCCCTTGTCAGCTCCAGATTTGACTATTTCAACTCTCACCCTGCTGGAATCCCTGCATTCTCAGATTCCCGTCCACTGATTAGCACCCTGGACAGGCTCCCTACTGCACCTCACATTATGTTCAGGATTCTAATTCTAGCCTACAGGGCCAGAAAATGACCAGCCCCTTCATACCTCTCGGCCTGGATAAAGTGCTGTACTGTTGTTCTTTCTCTGTGATCTACAGTTGAGTCATTCTTGAAGTCGTCTTCTCTTTCAGGATTCAGTGGACAACCACCAAGACTTGGCTGTGTGCTGTTGCCTAATTGGTTGAATGAGTTGAGCTGCAGACATCATAACTGCAAAGTCCCTTGTTGTTTGTAAATGCTGATTATATAACCACCTATTCAAAAAGCACTTTGATACTGATTTACTTTTGTACTAGGAATACACTTCTCCCTGTTGCTCTATGTTTATAATACAAACATGTTGTTGTGCTTTTACTCTCGCAGTGAACAGGTTAGGTAGCAGTTTTCTACTGATCATACTGCATATAATATACTGTATATGTTACATTTTAGAATATGGAAGATTCCATCATGTAATACGACATCTACCATAACATGTATTTATGGTTTCAGCATATACTGTACAAATTGATAACTTTAAAATAAATCTGATTTGCTAAAGGTACATTGATTCTCCCCTGATCCTCTTTATTCTCCCCTGTCCTCTTTATTCTCCCCTGATCCTCTTTATTCTCCCCTGATCCTCTTTATTCTCCCCTGATCCTCTTTATTCTCCCCTGATCCTCTTTATTCTCCCCTGATCCTCTTTATTCTCCCCTGATCCTCTTTATTCTCCCCTGTCCCTCTATTCTCCCCTGATCCTCTTTATTCTCCCCTGATCCTCTTTATTCTCCCCTGATCCTCTTTATTCTCCCCTGATCCTCTTTATTCTCCCCTGATCCTCTTTATTCTCCCCTGATCCTCTTTATTCTCCCCTGTCCTCTTTATTCTCCCCTGATCCTCTTTATTCTCCCCTGACCCTCTTTATTCTCCCCTGATCCTCTTTATTCTCCCCTGATCCTCTTTATTCTCCCCTGATCCTCTTTATTCTCCCCTGATCCTCTTTATTCTCCCCTGATCCTCTTTATTCTCCCCCGATCCTCTTTATTCTCCCCCGATCCTCTTTATTCTCCCCCGATCCTCTTTATTCTCCCCTGATCCTCTTTATTCTCCCCTGATCCTCTTTATTCTCCCCTGTCCTCTTTATTCTCCCCTGTCCTCTTTATTCTCCCCTGATCCTCTTTATTCTCCCCTGATCCTCTTTATTCTCCCCTGATCCTCTTTATTCTCCCCTGATCCTCTTTATTCTCCCCTGATCCTCTTTATTCTCCCCTGTCCTCTTTATTCTCCCCTGATCCTCTTTATTCTCCCCTGATCCTCTTTATTCTCCCCTGATCCTCTTTATTCTCCCGTGATCCTCTTTATTCTCCCCTGATCCTCTTTATTCTCCCCTGGTCCTCTTTATTCTCCCCTGATCCTCTTTATTCTCCCCTGTCCTCTTTATTCTCCCCTGTCCTCTTTATTCTCCCCTGATCCTCTTTATTCTCCCCTGACCCTCTTTATTCTCCCCTGATCCTCTTTATTCTCCCCTGGTCCTCTTTATTCTCCCCTGTCCTCTTTATTCTCCCCTGATCCTCTTTATTCTCCCCTGATCCTCTTTATTCTCCCCTGATCCTCTTTATTCTCCCCTGATCCTCTTTATTCTCCCCTGTCCTCTTTATTCTCCCCTGTCCCTCTATTCTCCCCTGATCCTCTTTATTCTCCCCTGATCCTCTTTATTCTCCCCTGTCCTCTTTATTCTCCCCTGATCCTCTTTATTCTCCCCTGTCCTCTTTATTCTCCCCTGATCCTCTTTATTCTCCCCTGATCCTCTTTATTCTCCCCTGATCCTCTTTATTCTCCCCTGTCCTCTTTATTCTCCCCTGTCCTCTTTATTCTCCCCTGATCCTCTTTATTCTCCCCTGATCCTCTTTATTCTCCCCTGATCCTCTTTATTCTCCCCTGTCCTCTTTATTCTCCCCTGATCCTCTTTATTCTCCCGTGATCCTCTTTATTATCCCCTGACCCTCTTTATTCTCCCCTGATCCTCTTTATTCTCCCCTGATCCTCTTTATTCTCCCGTGATCCTCTTTATTCTCCCCTGATCCTCTTTATTCTCCCCTGATCCTCTTTATTCTCCCCTGATCCTCTTTATTCTCCCCTGTCCTCTTTATTCTCCCCTGATCCTCTTTATTCTCCCCTGATCCTCTTTATTCTCCCCTGATCCTCTTTATTCTCCCGTGATCCTCTTTATTCTCCCCTGATCCTCTTTATTCTCCCCTGGTCCTCTTTATTCTCCCCTGAGCCTCTTTATTCTCCCCTGTCCTCTTTATTCTCCCCTGTCCTCTTTATTCTCCCCTGATCCTCTTTATTCTCCCCTGACCCTCTTTATTCTCCCCTGATCCTCTTTATTCTCCCCTGGTCCTCTTTATTCTCCCCTGTCCTCTTTATTCTCCCCTGATCCTCTTTATTCTCCCCTGATCCTCTTTATTCTCCCCTGTCCTCTTTATTCTCCCCTGTCCCTCTATTCTCCCCTGATCCTCTTTATTCTCCCCTGATCCTCTTTATTCTCCCCTGTCCTCTTTATTCTCCCCTGATCCTCTTTATTCTCCCCTGTCCTCTTTATTCTCCCCTGTCCTCTTTATTCTCCCCTGATCCTCTTTATTCTCCCCTGATCCTCTTTATTCTCCCCTGTCCTCTTTATTCTCCCCTGTCCTCTTTATTCTCCCCTGATCCTCTTTATTCTCCCCTGATCCTCTTTATTCTCCCCTGATCCTCTTTATTCTCCCCTGTCCTCTTTATTCTCCCCTGATCCTCTTTATTCTCCCGTGATCCTCTTTATTCTCCCCTGACCCTCTTTATTCTCCCCTGATCCTCTTTATTCTCCCCTGATCCTCTTTATTCTCCCGTGATCCTCTTTATTCTCCCCTGATCCTCTTTATTCTCCCCTGATCCTCTTTATTCTCCCCTGTCCTTATTTCTACATTTAGTTAACCTCAAATGACACAACAGTTTTGGTTTGTCTTTTTAATCATAACATATGGTATTGTCTTGCCTCACAGATATCATGATATACAATAAAGACAGAATGAAGTGATTTATTTTCCATCACTGTGGCTTGTCCAAGATCCAACGTATTCCACATCCAGACACACTCATTGTTCTTCTGACTATAAGGTGATATGGCTCCACTGCTACGGAAAACACACTGTATATTATCAGCATCACAGATGATAAAGATTGTAATGATAAGTTTGTATTTACACGTCACCATGTGTTTTCCAAAACAATATATAAACGTGGGCGTCTTTCTGTGGGTTGCTGAAGCCTCTTTTTTGTGAAAGAGTGCTTCGTTTTACTGTTAATGGCTTTTATACTGTAGAGTATTTTTATTTTTTGAAGTGTCACAACATATCATGGAAGACGTCAGGCCTACCTACACTACGCCATACTTCTCATTTGACCTTTCAGTAAAGCAACAACAAGAAGCTTCATTGATGACTGACATTAGGCAAGGTTATCCAAATTACACAACTGGCAGAAATGTCACAACGTCGCAGATTATTACAACACAGTTGATTGATTTCATTTGGAAAACGGATGTTTTCAGAAGAATGGATCCTGCAACCGATAGTAACTTTGTCAATTACAAAAGCAATGGTGGCTGTCCCGTGGGCTTGACCAAGGAGGGGAAAAAAAAAAAAAAATTCTGAAAAAGGCCATTGATTTTGTTGTTGAAGGCGAGATTTACAAGTACACTTTATCTGTGGATTGTTCCATTATTAATTGGTCTAAAACTATCAACCCGTTGTCTTATCTACCGCCATGACTATAATATTTATTATATCGTCTTATAGCAATTTGAAACTGTTATGACACAAGGCCGAGTTGAGTCGTTTACACCCAATCTTCCTCAGAGATCAGCCTTTTAATAGCAAATCTCGTGTCAATTCAATGTTGTTGTGTTAATTTGTAGTTGGCAAAACGTTTTTGTGACGTCAGATCTACTAGTGTTCAACCTAAAACATCATTTAATTTAACATTGGGATTAATAACGCATCGTTTACGCTCACCTGTGCATATGACTAAATAGCTGACTATCAAATCCAAACGGCTGAGAGATTTATCTAAATGTCATAGTTTCATAGATTCTAACCTTTATCAAAATATATACAGACGTCACCGGCCGTCTAGCCACCGCCGATCCACTTTTCATTTTCCATTTGTTTTGTCTTTGTTTTACACACCTGATTTCTCTCCCACAATTACTGGTTCATTATTTAACCCTCTGTTTCCCCATGGGGTTTTGTGAGTGATTGTTTATTGTTTTTTCGGTCTGTCATGGTGTGCGTGTATTTTTTACTTTGTATTTTTGACATTTTGAGTAAAAGTACGTTGATTACTCATATCTGCTGTCCTGCGCCTGACTCTCTACACCAGCTACACATAGGACCCGTTACAGCTATAGTACAGCAGGTACAAAGACACCTCCCGTGCCTTCTGGACAAAGGTCGTCTGTGCTGCTGAGGAGGCCAACAACATCTTTGTTGTGTTCCATGCAAGCAAAAAACTAGAGATGCAATCTCAAAAAGATTTTATTGGCCAGGGCTGACATAGACAAATGGGTAATTATAAATCTAACGTCCTCTTATCTAAATTAAACTGGCTATTCTATTCTGATACTTCTTGTGAAAAAATATGCAAATGTTTTTGTGTTTGTTTTAATAGTTGGCAATTTGCTATTGAGAACTATTGAAACACTTCTGAAAACTATAGCTCAATCAGTCCTAATATTTTTCCTCCTTCAATCAGGTGTCACAATGTGTACCTCGTCAGGCCAGCATGACATCTATAAAACAGGAGGTGGAGTACACTCCAATAGTGCTATGTGGCTTTACGATTACATTCCTCCAATTACAAAATGTAATATATTTATTTTGAGAATATAAAGTCATAATGTTAACATTTTACATTTAGTGTACATTTGTTACTATGTTATTACATAACTTTAGCTTAGCTGTCAAAACAACATTGCAGTTACACAGTAACAGCTATGTAATTGTAGTTTATCAGTGTAGGTTATAGGTGGATACACGGTATAGGACTGAGTATAATCTGATTGGTCCCATTGGGAGCTGCCTCACATGTATTCAAATTGGACATGGATAGTTTTCCAGGTGGTACTGTCTGGACCTGGGGGCGACCAATCATGTGTACTTTCTGGAGTAATAGACTCAAACACTATTGTGAAGGTGTGAGGTTTCACAGTAGACCTGTGGGGGATTGTGTGAGTGTGGAGACCTCTCCCCCAGTCACTCCTCTGATTTATTGTCCTGGTTACCTGGAGAGAGCCACAAAAGACAGTTGTTTTTCTGTAGTTCAATAGTAATATCCTCTAAAACTATCTGATGACAAACAAACTTTGCTGCCCTGTTTCCAATTGTCCACATGGCTGGGAGAACCTATTCAAGTAAGTAAGTAAATAGATTATGAAAATGTAAAAAAAACAACAATGTATTATTAGCTAACTAGCTACAGTGCAGGCTAACTCAGATGAGCTGCTAAATGAGCTAGCTATCTATCTAGACAACTACACATACTGTATAGATAGATAGCTAAGTGAATGAAATATCACCATCTACCTAACTACATATTAGCTAGCTATCTTGATGTATTTATCACTGTAAAAAACAAACTCCAAATGCATTTGTAGGTAGCTAGCTAACAGCCATGGAGGAGGGTGAAAGGATAGCAGCCCCAACTGTCAGTGAGAGAGGAGGCTATTCTGGATAGGGCAGGTACTTTTGTGTAGTTCCTGTCCCTAGAAGTGAGGACGGAGATAATAGTAACATAATATTCAGTGTGGTGTAATCTGACTATAATGAAGTCTGTTTCTTGTGAGGTTTTCTGTCCTCAGATAAAGAGCTCTATGAAAGCCAGTCTACATATGAAGAGGTCCCAATGAAGAGCAGTGGTTCTCAGTCCTGGGGACTCAAAGAGGGGCACATTGTTGTTTTTGCCTTCACACTGCACAGCTGATTCAAATGATTCAAACTCATCATCAAGCTTCAAGTGGTATTTATGTATTCATTTGTGATGCCATCCTTGATATGATTCTGTTATTGTCACATGCTACACATGTACATATGTGTGCCCATGCATCTATCAATCCAATGTTATCATGATTTGTTATCAGGGATATTATACTTTAGTAATCCACAATGACCTGGTGATGTAACAGTCTAATAATTACATTGTCTTCCATATTCCTACAGATACCTTGTAACTGGAGATTCCTTCAAAACGATTGCCTACAGTTACCGTGTAGGGCACTGCAAGGTTGGGTGACCAGGGTCATCTAGGACTGCCTCCTGGAGGAATTCAGGTGTGTGAAGGCTCCCTTTGTCCTGCGTGACTTCATGAGGATGGACACGAGGACCAGGAGGGGATCTGCAGCTCGTCGCCGTGTGCCAGAGGAGGAGTCTGCTGCTCTGCAGGATGTTTCAAGGATGGGGTCCAACAACGCAGCAAGAGAGGCAATCCGTGTGCAGGAGATCTTCACCTCCTACTTCTTCAAAGAGGGTGCTGTTCCCTGGCAACACCATAGACGTCACTATGCACAACCAAAAGCTCTTTTAAGAGCCATTCACATTGCAATAAGAGTATTCTTCCATTTACTGAGCTATGTCAACTGCAGTTATTCAATTCACGGTTTCTCTCCCTTTGATTTCTACTTCTCAGGTGAGGGTGCTGTGTAGGTAAGGGTGTGATGTCTGTACAAAAACAAAACAGGCTATTTTAAATCACCCATATTGAAAAAATGTAGAACAATTAGACACCCTATAACCCACACCTACACACTCATGTATCAATCTGATTGATGGATTGTGTTGTGCAGTAAACAGGCTCAGGTGTATAACTGTGGCTCCTTCCACCTTCAAAGAATAGGCAAGAGGGCCAACCATGGAGAATAGTGAGACACTTCATTATTTCTATAACTACGCTATATTGTTTGTCCTTGTGGGTCCGTTCATGTTTTTCAGCATAAAGTACTCTGCAGCCACTTAGTGTGGTGTGGACACCAGGTGAGGCCACACACAGATTCCTGTTGAACACTGTCGCTTTAACTACCTTATTTTCTCAATAACAGTCTCTCTCCTTCACTTTATCGCTCTCTCCTCTTCTCCCTAAATCCTCTAGGTTATATCAGCTGTGTCAGGGAACCCCTCCTGCATCTGAACTGGCTACATAGAGGGCACAGCATGATCAGAGGTGAGAGGTCACTTGGTCAGGTCAACAGGAAGTATTATTAAAGAGATGCTTTACATTGAAATACAGATAGAGATGCAGTAGTCCCAGAGTTAATGATCCCAGGTCAGTTTATATTATACAGGAAGTATTATTAAAGAGATGCTTTACATTGAAATACAGACAGAGATGCAATAGTCCCAGAGTTAATGATCCAAGGTCAGTTTTACATTTCACCTCCTGATTGATGACTAACAATGTTAGAATAAAAAATAAAAACACAAGGTTTAAACATGCTCTCTCTCTCCATCTGTCTCTCGTCTGCAGGTATGTTTTGATGTGAGAGGATGCCAACCCCCAGTCCCATCATCGCCACCTCACCTGCTTTTAAGAACCTTTGGGTCGACGAGAGACACTATTATGTAATTGTGATGAACTGAGAGAATATTTATGTAGCACTGTGATTCATTAATCATGTGCTGCCTTCCCTGCTCCTATGTGCTTACCTCTTTCCCTTTCTGTCTTTTACACCTCTCTCACCACCTCCTCTTTCTTCCTCTGTTTTTATAATGCACAACAGATGTGCATTGAAGTACAGATTGAACTTGTATTTATAACATAACTGCTTTCTTCTGCTTTCTTCTGGAAAATGTCAAGTCCAAGATGGACAAAGGGGGCGTTGTCGGGGCTGTGTTTCTGGACCTAAGGAAGGCTTTCGATACTGTTAACCATGAGATTCTCATCACAAAATTGTCCAAGTTCAACTTTTCCCCCGATGCCTTGAGATGGATGAAATCATACCTGTTACATCCTCAGAAAGCATGAGCTCCTGAGTTGGGAAGATCTTGTGCAATACACCGACGCATGTCTTGTATTCAAGATCCTAAATGGCCTGGCTCCCCCTCCACTCAGTATTTTTGTTAAACAGAAAACCCAAACCTATGGCAGCAGATCCACAAGGTCTGCCATGAGAGGTGACTGTATAGTTCCCTTAAGGAAAAGCACCTTTAGTAAATCCGCTTTCTCTGTGAGAGCGTCGCATGTCTGGAATACACTGCCATCAGACACACATAACTGCACCACATATCACACTTTCACAAATTGCATGAAGACATGGCTAAAGGTCAATCAGATTTGTGAACATAATCACTAGCTGTGTATTACCACTTTCCATGTTGTCTGTTGTCTGTAGCTTGTGAGGTGTGGAAACACTTTGTTGCTTTTATAGATTTTGTCTTGTTGCTTTTTGTTTTATGTTGCTCTGTCTGTATGCTACATCTTGCTTGTTCTATGTTGCTCTGTCTGTATGCTGTGTCTTGCTTGTCCTATGTTGCTCTGTCTGTATGCTACATCTTGCTTGTCCTATGTTGCTCTGTCTGTATGCTACATCTTGCTTGTCCTATGTTGCTCTGTCTTTATGCTACATCTTGCTTGTCCTATGTTGCTCTGTCTGTATGCTACATCTTGCTTGTCCTATGTTGCTCTGTCTTTATGCTATGTCTTGCTTGTCCTATGTTGCTCTGTCTTTATGCTATGTCTTGCTTGTCCTATGTTGCTCTGTCTTTATGCTACATCTTGCTTGTCCTATGTTGCTCTGTCTTTATGCTATGTCTTGCTTGTCCTATGTTACTCTGCGTGTGCTCACTGTTCAATGATTGTCTATATTGTAATTGTTTTTAATAACCTGCCCAGGGACTAGAAGTTTAAGATGCGATGGAACGGTTGACGAAAAAAAAAAAGTCACAGAAAAAATATATTGATCCAGGATGTCATAATGATAGTTTAATCAGGTTTCTAGGATATATAGTATATTCTAGAATTCATCCATGATGTCATAATGATAGTTTAACCAGGTTTCTAGGCTATATAGTATATTCTAGAATTCATCCATGATGTCATAATGATAGTTTAACCAGGTTTCTAGGCTATATAGTATATTCTAGAATTGCCAGTGTAGATTTCCTGTGGAGGCAAATTATTAGAGCTGTTGATAAGTCATTGTATAATATTCAGCCAATTGTTTTTCATGCCATTACATTAAAGGCAAGACATACCTAGATTCAATTACATTCATGAATTGGTTTGAAACCTTTGTTTTAAACCCGTCTCAAAATTGGTGCCTTGCCGGATTTGTAAAAAATGGTTTGTCATGAAACTCTATTTTTTAAATGTATTTAAATGTAACCTTTATTTAACTAGGCAAGTCAGTTAAGAACAAATTCTTATTTACAATGACTGCCTACCCTGGACAACGCTGGGCCAATTGTGCGCCGCCCTATGGGACTCCAAATCACGGCCGGTTGTGATACAGCCTGGATTTGAACCAGGGTGTCCGTAGTGAAGCCTCAAGCACTGAGATGCAGTGTCCGCTGTGCCACTCGGGAGCCCCAAAATCATGTTCTAGTGCTGTCCCCACCTAAAATACATCTTGGTCAACCAAGAGTCATCTGTTCTTTCTACCAATCACCCCATGTGTTTTAATAAAATCTGTATGTACTGAACTTGTCTGATGCTTTAAGCACGCTGTTTGATTAAATAAATAAGACACACAAATGACGAGGGAGCCAGTCGTCAACATGACCTGACTGGAGGGAGCCAGTCGTCAACATGACCTGACTGGAGGGAGCCAGTCGTCAACATGACCTGACTGGAGGGAGCCAGTCGTCAACATGACCTGACTGGAGGGAGCCAGTCGTCAACATGACCTGACTGGAGGGAGCCAGTCTTCAACATGACCTGACTGGAGGGAGCCAGTCTTCAACATGACCTGACTGGAGGGAGCCAGTCGTCAACATGACCTGACTGGAGGGAGCCAGTCGTCAACATGACCTGACTGGAGGGAGTCGACCAGTTCTGAAAGCCTTTAGCCGTGCCCTCATCCTACTCCTCTGGTGATGTAGACGTTATCCCAGGCCCTGTGTGTCCCCAGGCGCTCTCATTTGTTGACTTCTGTAACCGTAAAAGCCTTGGTTTCATGCATGTTAACATCAGAAGCCTCCTCCCTTCGTTTGTTTTACTAACTGCTGGGGAGCCTCAACAACCTCATGATGCTGATGAGGCAGAGAAGAGTCTCTCCAGATCAGAACTCCTCAAGAAACACCAGCAGAGACCCACAGGGAAGATAATTAACCTCTCTGACTGTGGGAAGAGATTCACCTCATCAGGCATTAAAATTCATCGGAGAAGCCACACAGTAGAGAAAGCTTATTGCTGTACTCAATGTGGGAAGAGTTTTGATACATCTAGCCATCTTATTGTACACCAAAGAACACACACAGGAGAGAAATCGTATAGCTGTGATGAATGTGGGAAGAGTTTTACTCGTTCAACCAGCCTGAAATTACACCAGAGAACACACACAGGAGAGAAATCTTTTAGCTGTGATGAATGTGGGAAGAGTTTTACTTGCTTGCGCAATCTGACTCTTCACCAGAGAACACACACAGGAGAGAAACCCTATAGCTGTACTCGATGTGGGAAGTTTTTTTAAAAATCTAACCATCTGACGATACACCAAAGAAGACACACAGGAGAGAAACCCTATAGCTGTACTCAATGTGGGAAGAGTTTTGTTCAATCTGGAGAACTGAAGATGCACCAGAGAAGACACACAGGAGAGAAACCTTATAGCTGTACTCGATGTGGCAAGAGTTTTGTTCAATCTGGCAAACTGAAGATACACCAAAGAACACACACGGGAGAAAAACCTTATAGCTGTGATCAATGTAACAAGAGATACTCTGATAAAAGACATCTGATCAAACATCAGAAAATTCATGAATGAGTTGTTTCATGATATCAATGATATAATCTCACAATGTACAATGTTTTAACATTGTAGAAGGAGTATTTTAATGATGTCACAATGTAGAACCCTAAATGTTTGTCCCCTGTTCTATTGATTTCAACATGATATGGATATTAACCTCAGGGGGAAAATCCAGGCTCTGAAATGGAAGAGTTACTATTTATGTGATTTAACAAAAAGTGACTAACACAAAAAGAGCTGTTACACTTACCATGTTGGTGACCCACTGGAATCAAAATGCAACACTTCAAAATGTAGCTAGCTGTTTTCTACAAATTGTCCTCTAACCAGGGATGTACACATTACTCCCAGATTCCATGTGGATTTTGAGCTGTTAGTTTAACAGGACGTGCAACCTCATCTCCCTCCTCTCACACAATTGATTTCAACATGATATCGATGAGTGATGACATAAATGTTGTGTTCCTTTGTTTAGCGACCCCTAAATTTAAATGTATCATTCCAAAATGTAGCTGACTGTCTTCTGCAGGTTGTCCTCTAACCAGTGAGGTGACAGATATCTCCCATTTCCATGTGTTTTTTAAGTTGTGTTAGTTTCAACATCACGTACAACCTGATTTCCCCCCTAATCGATATCAGTGATTTATTGCTGCTTGTGCAGTTTAAGGAGCTTGTTAAAAAAATTACAAGTAATATGATTATTGTGGGAGATGTTTGTGTATATTGTGTATATAGGGAAGGAATATATGGGAAGGTGTTTCACCTGAGCTGGTCCAGGTTCTATTTAAGAGTGTCTGGCCCAGTGCTCCAGTTGTCTTGATACATGTGGAGAGTCAACACCTTTAGTTGCTCCACCTTTTTGGTTTACTTCCTGTCTTTAAGTTTGGTGTGGGTTTTTCTTTAGTTTGCCTCTTCTTGGGCAGATTTAGTGGGTCTCATGGTGGGTGTCTTTTAGGTCCCAGTTGTTGTTACTAGTCAACTTCCAGTGGACACCCCCATAGTGTCTTTCAGAGCCCCTCCTAAAAACATGCGTATATTATGGGTTGGATGTTGCATCCAATTAATATTTTAATCAATGGATTTTCCTTAGAATGCTAATTCGTCTTTCAGTTGTTAATCTTATGTTTGTTGTGGTAAATATTTCTGTTTATTTTCATTGTTTTATTTTTTTTCCTGTGAAGCATCCATGTCTGAAATGTGCTGTATAAATAAAGCTTGATTTGAACATATTGCAAAAGAAATTAACCCAATGACTGACAATCAACAGACTCTTGCAAAACCAATACGTATCTTGGTCCATCTTATTATGAAAAAAGTATAAATTCAGTATATTTCCCACTATGTCAAAATAGTGCTGGTCTGTACGTTTAGTATCACTTTTCAACCAACCCAGTGCATTTGTTGAAGATAAATGTTTAATTCAACAATACGTCAAAGGATTCAACTACTTCAAACCGAAACAAACAAATGGATCAATCCCACTTTTCCAGCCTGCTGAAGGCGTGGTGGAGTGGTAAACACCACCCCCGGCTCTACCAGGGGCTTGAGGTGGTCTCCCACAGCTCTGATTATGTCATGTTCTGTGGCCTTACTGTTCCATTTCTGACTGTCCCTGCAACACAGAAACACATTTAGTCATATTATATAAAACACTCAAAGTAATGGATATGGAGCATCTATGGCCTCAGTTACACCTGGCACCTAAATGTGACTTCTGTCATCCGATCACTCCAAGCTGCATTAGGTTCAGATCTACCAGGATGGGCCTTTGACATAGTCTGGACGCAGTCAGGCCACTGAATATGCATAAGCAATGTAAAGAGATGGGGTGAATGAGTGGGGAAAAGTACATTTGACACAAATTACCTTCATAATATCAAAGAACAAATGTTTGTGCCTGAGAGGAATTTAACTTTCATAGAGCCAAAAGGGGTGAGAAATTACACCAATATCAGTGGACAATTTGCACTAATGTAAATAAACATGGATGATGGAACATATTCCCTTTTGCTGACGTGATGAACCGCTAAGGGGACATAAATATTTACCATCTAAACCATGTGTGACCTCTCAGCTCTCTGGCTGTAGAAGTGTTCTTCCTAACCAGTCCCTCAACAGCTCTCTGACTGAGCTCCACCCTCACTGGGTCTTCAGAGGAGAGGAAGGCTGAGGAGGGATGGAAGGATGAATGGATCAGTCAGTCAATAAAGTGTAGAGCTGCTGTCTGACAAAATCACAATTTTAGTAGTTCATTAAAGTAAATAAGGCTTTATGACTGCTGAATACCAACTATCAATCACTTAGATCATGTATTTTCAGGTAGAGATACATCCTTGGGACGTCCCTAGCCCGTTGAAGTTGACATTTATAATAGTTAAGGTAGAGGTTAAGGTTAGGGTTAAGGGTAGGGATGTCCCAAGGATCCCAGATAGCATTGACCATTGTGCATTCTTCTGTCTCTTTTACATAGCAGGTGATGGGTTCTGACTTCTGAACTTGAAAATATTAAATATCCTTATTATGTGAAATTGAATTGAAACAATAATGTTTCTTGATGCTAATATGATGTACAATATTCCATGATGTTTCTATATGATAACAATAGCCTAATATATTTAATATGATGTACAATATTCCAATATGATAACAATAGCGTAAAATATTTAATATGCCATATAATTTTTTTTTAACAGTTTCACTAATTCATTTTAATTAACTTAATCATTATGATTCAACATCAGTTCACCGTCTCACCTCATACTGTATTGGAGCAGCAGCAGCTGACTGCCCGGTTCAACATCAGTTCACCGTCTCACCTCATACTGTATTGGAGCAGCAGCAGCTGACTGCCCGGTTCAACATCAGTTCACCGTCTCACCTCATACTGTATTGGAGCAGCAGCAGCTGACTGCCCGGTTCAACATCAGTTCACCGTCTCACCTCATACTGTATTGGAGCAGCAGCAGCTGACTGCCCGGTTCAACATCAGTTCACCGTCTCACCTCATACTGTATTGGAGCAGCAGCAGCTGACTGCCCGGTTCAACATCAGTTCACCGTCTCACCTCATACTGTATTGGAGCAGCAGCAGCTGACTGCCCGGTTCAACATCAGTTCACCGTCTCACCTCATACTGTATTGGAGCAGCAGCAGCTGACTGCCCAGTTCAACATCAGTTCACCGTCTCACCTCATACTGTGTTGGAGCAGCAGCAGCTGACTGCCCAGTTCAACATCAGTTCACCGTCTCACCTCATACTGTATTGGAGCAGCAGCAGCTGACTGCCCGGTTCAACATCAGTTCACCGTCTCACCTCATACTGTATTGGAGCAGCAGCAGCTGACTGCCCAGTTCAACATCAGTTCACCGTCTCACTTCATACTGTATTGGAGCAGCAGCAGCTGACTGCCCAGTTCAACATCAGTTCACCGTCTCACCTCATACTGTATTGGAGCAGCAGCAGCTGACTGCCCGGTTCAACATCAGTTCACCGTCTCACCTCAAACTGTATTGGAGCAGCAGCAGCTGACTGCCCAGTTCAACATCAGTTCACCATCTCACCTCATACTGTATTGGAGCAGCAGCAGCTGACTTGATCGTTGATGCTAATCATCATGTTTGAATCTGAGAGTAAATAGAGCCGACTACACTCTAAAAATGAAGGGTTCAACTGGAGTTGTTCTCAGATCCCCTAAGAACCGTAGGGTTCTTGGTCAATGAAAAACAGCCCCAAAAGGTTCTTCAAAGAACTTGTTAGAAGGTGGGTTCATCGAGGAACCTCCGTTGTTGCTGGACTTCTTCCGGGAACTTCGCAATTACAACTAAAAACGATGGTGACAAGTTTGGATGCGACAACAGTTAAAAAGGTTAAGTTGGGTTGATGTTTGGCTCTGAATATGTCTCGAAATCATTTATTATAATAATATAACACACTAATAATGAATAACGAAGACAATGACGGTTTTCTGTGAATATCTTCCATAACGTTACTATAGTTAATGAACGTAAATATTAGAAAGCCGGGTTTGACCGTCGGCGTTGTATGAGCTACAGTACAGTACCGTTAGCTAGCTAGCTAACGTTATGTCCTAACTAGGCACAACTAGGTTTGGATTATTTCCTCAACTATATTCTTTCCCATATATTGTATATCGTTTCCATAAAGCCAACATGGCTTTACACTCATTAACGTAAGTTTCCAATCTAAAGCAGTTCTCACTTTTGTGTTAATAAACTAGCTAACGTTAGCTTCGTTAACTAACTAACTAACTAAGTAAGGACGGTGACCTGTCCAGACGAGATGTTACAACGAACTGAATCGTCAATGGAGGTCTTCCTCTTTATATAGGCTGCTACAGCATGCAATACTATTAACTCACAAGGGGGCTTAACGTTACATGTACAATACTATCCCATTTAGGAAACGTTACATGTACAATACTATCCCATTCAGGAAACGTTACATGTACAATACTATCCCATTTTGGAAACGTTACATGTACAATACTATCCCATTTTGGAAACGTTACATGTACAATACTATCCCATTTTGGAAACGTTACATGGACAATACTATCCCATTTTGGAAACGTTATTGTACAATACTATCCCATTTTGGAAACGTTACATGTACAATACTATCCCATTTTGGAGACGTTACATGTACAATACTATCCCATTTTGGAAATGTTACATGTACAATACTATCCCATTTAGGAAACGTTACATGTACAATACTATCCCATTTTGGAAACGTTATTGTACAATACTATCCCATTTTGGAAACGTTACATGTACAATACTATCCCATTTTGGAGACGTTACATGTACAATACTATCCCATTTAGGAAACGTTACATGTACAATACTATCCCATTTAGGAAACGTTACATGTACAATGCTATCCCATTTAGGAAACGTTACATGTACAATACTATCCCATTTTGGAAACGTTACATGTACAATACAATCCCATTTTTGGAAACGTTACATGTAAAATACTATCCCATTTTTTGAAACGTTTCATGGACAATACTATCCCATTTTGGAAACGATACATGGACAATACTATCCCATTTTGAAACGTTACATGTACAATACTATCCCATTTTGGAAACGTTACATGTACAATACTATCCCATTTTGGAGACGTTACATGTACAATACTATCCCATTTTGGAAACGTTACATGTTCGCCCCCTTGTGGAGGGAAATTAATATCTTAGATGGTAGCTGTAGATGGGATTCAAATGCATAATGGTATTAATACAGTGTCTAGACTACCTCTTTTGTATGAATGCCCTTCAGAATCCAAACACAGTATTGCCACGCAGCAAAATGTTGCGTATGATCTTTCAAGTCAGCCTGATAAAATATTGAACAATTTGTGTACAAAGATATCTTGAAATGTGATATTAGGGCTGTATGGCAGTACTGTTACTGTATGGCAGTACTGTATTGGCTAGTGCTTTCTCCAATATGTTCTTCTATTTTACATTACATTGTATGTTGATGACATTTATCTTTAAATATTGATGTAGTACATTTACAATTACGTAATTTAGCAGACGATCTTATCCAGAGCGACTTACAAATTACAAAGTATATATATATATATATATATATATATATATATATATATATATATATATATATTAATGCTTGTAAGACTATTCTTTGACACATTTTCTCTTCCTTTGAAACTCTTATAGGACAGAACATGGACACAATGCAATTGGGATCAAGAAGAAGGTACAGATATGTTGTAGGACAGCTGTATTTGAAGTGTACATTTAACCTACATAGCAGTCAATACAAACTGACATCTATTAGCATACAAATGTGTGCAAATGATCTTTTCAGATCTTCTCAGAAATTAATCAAGTCCATGGAATGGATATAGACAAAAAGATAATTCAAGGACTATTAGAGGTAGAGAGGCGAGGCAGGGGTGAGGACATCATCCTGCTATTTTGACAGTCCCTGAAGGACAATACAGAAGAGGGATTTGCTCTTATTCCTTCCCTTTCTCTAATGAATTTTCTAGTAAAATTAGCAAGTGTAGTAAGATCATTGCTTTACTTTACTAGGACTGGAGACCACAGCAGCGATTCTGCTCTTGCCCTACCTCTTCAATGAGGACCCGAGTGGCCTTTATGTCCGTGACAAGGTATGCCTATGCACCAATCATCTGTTTCTTCATAAACATAGGTGTGCATGCTTATATAAAACTACAGCTGAACATTTGTTCTGTTCTTTGTTAATTGTATGTGTATTAATCTTTTCTTACTTTTGTTGACACAGATTTCACCGCTCTTCACTCCTTTACTGCACATCGGTGGAAATCCATTTCACCATGAGAGTGAAATCCCGCTGGCCTTTGATGGGGAGAACATCCAGGCCCTCGAGGACGTCCCCATGGGACTTGGAGCTCTGCTACGGCTGGATGTTTTATTTTATGTTAAATTTCCCCAAAATGTCAGAAGAACACTTATGTTGTTAAGTTACTGTGTTCTGGGGATAAGAGAAGTTGGGGTGAAGTTAACAGGGCCGGTCATAAAGATGGAAAACTTCCTAACATAACTAAGTGGATACAATATACACACTAAAGCTGAAAAATCTGTTTTTAGCATCAAGTCTACAATATTGTTAGTTTACCTATGATTCATTTTTAATGTTATTTTTATTGTACATCATTATTATTTATATATTTTAAATGTCATGAAAATCACTATACAAAGTAAATGTATTATTTATTAGGGTCTGACAGGTCTGCAGAAATGTTGCATTTTTTTATGTGTTTTGTAAATATTAATTCACATTTGTGGTGCCACTAAATAAACAATGAATTATTTAAATCAATATTGTCAATATTGTTGTTATTAAAATATGTTTTTTATAATGCAGGGAGGGTGGACCGAGAGTTAAAAAAATGAACCCCAAAATGTTCTTTGAGGAACTTATAGGGGTTCCCCCACAGTTTCAATGTTCAATTTGAAGAACCCCTAAACTCCAGGAACCTTTACGGGACGCTTCTTCAACATCAACAGCTAGTCAGACACCTTGGTTCACTCTAACTTTATGGAAAAAGGTTTATTCAATAAATCTAGCAACTCCTCTCATACTGGGAAGAACCCTACGCCTTAAGGGCAGTTTTATTTCAATTAAGGTACCCGGACGTTTTATAGTTTCATCCTTAGGGCAACTTACCCTAAAGTGGACACACTCCCATCAGTTTCTGAGACAACTGCCCAGACTTTGTAGACTGTTTAATAATGCTTAAACCTCATCTTTATCAAATAATCGATTAAAGATACCAACTCAAAACCTACGTTCGTCTACATATGGGTTGTTTAAATTGTATCTAATTATATTCCCAGTATTACTTCATCAAACCTCTAGTAATCGATTATACACACATACAATTCATCATATTTTCATATATTCACAGAATCCATATAAAACGTAAGAAATTCTCAGGTAGTCACGACAACCATTCCATTTGCTTTTTCAGGGACTCTCCATAGCAACGAAGCATCTCTCCAAACATCCTCCCAGCAGAACAAAAAATAAACTTTTGTTTCCCAGACAATGACCATGGGATCCTCAACGGTTCTCTAACCTCCCAGAGACCACGGCAAAATCAAGCCTCCCAGGAACTATAGACCTTCCGCTGCTTTCTAAAATATCATCCCGCTTATTATCCACATTTCAATCATCTGATTCAGCATATTTCTATGTTACTATCCAAACATCAGATTAAGACTCATTTCCACAACTCTCATATCACAGTCACACAACGCTCATATCACAGTCACACAACGCTCATATCACAGTCACACAACTCTCATACCACAGTCACACAACTCTCATACCACAGTCACACAACTCTCATATCACAGTCACACAACGCTCATACCACAGTCACACAACTCTCATATCACAGTCACACAATGCTATTCCCAAACATACCTAATCAATTAGTTGTTTTTCAACAATATTTTAACCTGCAGGAATATTTTCACATTTATCTAATGGTTAGTTCCTAGGATAATGAAACTCATACATTTACATCTTTCAATACTTCTAAAATGGGGTACAGGTTTAAAATAATTCCAGGTGCACCGTACCATCTTATACTATATCACAAATGGTCTTAACTAGTAAACACAGATTCTAGTTTTCATCCAGTTCACACAGATAGCTGACTCAGCCTCAGAGCCTCCTGACTGGGCCCTGTTTACACCTCCACACAGGAATACACACTCAGAGCCTCCTGACTGGGCCCTGTTTACACCTCCACACAGGAATACACACTCAGAGCCTCCTGACTGGGCCCTGTTTACACCTCCACACAGGAATACACACTCAGAGCCTACTGACTGGGCCCTGTTTACACCTCCACACAGGAATACACACTCAGAGCCTCCTGACTGGGCCCTGTTTACACCTCCACACAGGAATACACACTCAGAGCCTCCTGACTGGGCCCTGTTTACACCTCCACACAGCAATACACACTCAGAGCCTCCTGACTGGGCCCTGTTTACACCTCCACACAGGAACACACTCAGAGCCTCCTGACTGGGCCCTGTTTACACCTCCACACAGGAACACACACTCAGAGCCTCCTGACTGGGCCCTGTTTACACCTCCACACAGGAACACACTCAGAGCCTCCTGACTGGGCCCTGTTTACACCTCCACACAGGAACACACACTCAGAGCCTCCTGACTGGGCCCTGTTTACACCTCCACACAGGAATACACACTCAGAGCCTCCTGACTGGGCCCTGTTTACACCTCCACACAGGAATACACACTCAGAGCCTACTGACTGGGCCCTGTTTACACCTCCACACAGCAATACACACTCAGAGCCTACGAGGCTTTTCTAAAAACTCCACTTTGCGTGTTTCACTCACCTCTTTTTTTAAACTACGTTGGAGATGTGGTATCCACTATATATACTATACTGATGGTATCCACTATATATACTATACTGATGGTATCCACTATATACACTATACTGATGGTATCCACTATATATACACTATACTGATGGTATCCACTATATATACTATACTGATGGTATCCACTATATATACTATACTGATGGTATCCACTATATATACTATACTGATGGTATCCGCTATATATACTATACTGATGGTATCCACTATATATACTATACTGATGGTATCCACTATATATACTATACTGATGGTATCCACTATATATACTATACTGATGGTATCCACTCGGCTCGCTGCCTCTCAGATCAAAGGTTGGTCCATTTGTCCTGTTCCCGAAGTGTGGTCTCCCTGAGATCCCAAGTTAGAGGGATCCCTGGCGCACCATTTACCCAGGTCGTCAGGAGCGGTCACCAAGTGAAGATTCACATCCCCATCGCCAAATGTGGTGGTTAATATCAAATGAGAGAAACTTATCACACAAGTCAGAGTTATTCTTAAACTAAATCTTTATTCACTTATAAGGGAGCAGGTCAATACAACACACATATAAAGTCAATCAATTGGGTGCCCTATGATAATGATGGCTGGTCGAACAATCACCCCCAGATGATTCGTTGAGAGCCCCGAGACAAAAGTACAAAGGTCTTTTACAGCCAAGATACACCCCTTTCAACCTACATGACCAACAACAGATGTATAGAACTGGTCACAAGGTTAACATTTGTATGAAAGATATTTATAATTCTCAGCAGACAGTATCTGCTGTAAAAACAGTACTCTTTGTGTAGAGACCAGGGTCTGGCCCTGAGGTCATCTCTCCCTGGTACCATATAGAACAGAAACATTAACTCATGTTCTGGAATGCGGTCTCTTTAGGTTTTATCACCCAAAAGACATTGTAAATCTCCTGTCAGTGTTTTCTCCCAGAGGCCCATCCTCAGTAGAACACAGACACAATAGTTCTAAGAACCCTCTATTCTGTTGCATAAAACAACCATTTGATGCAATAAAAGTATTATAACATAATCTTGCAGTTTTGCTCTCAGTGTCCACAAAAGAAAAACCCACACCAAACTTAAAGACAGGAAGTGGAGCAACTAAAGGTGTTGACTCTCCACATGTATCAAGACAACTGGAGCACTGGGCCAGACACTCTTAAATAGAACCTGGACCAGCTCAGGTGAAACACCTTCCCACTAACGAGATGGACAAGCCAGCACAGGTGTAACACATACTGACTAACGAGGTGACACCAATCAGTGCGTCCTACGTGCTACATTCCAAACCTCAAAACAAAAATGGAAAAACCAAAGAAGGTAACAACTTAAGAGAATGCTTACCAACAACAGAAAAAAACTTCCAATTCACATTATAATCAACTACAATGCTTCACCAATATAAACATGGTGTCCACTGGCTGTCAACAATTCAAGACAATATATATACACTTCTAGAACTCTAGTCTTCCTAAAACTCACTAGCTTCTAGAACTCTCGTCTTCCTAAAACTCACTAGCTTCTAGAACTCTCGTCCCCTTGGAACGAGCCCAAACAAAACACATCTCCAATAAGGAAAAACATGCAGTCAAAATAAATTGTGATCCATGGCAACACACTGGCTAAACACAAAACACTCAACTTTTTAACTGCCCACCCTTGAGACAATCAGAAACCAAGTTGTCCTCACCACGGACATGTCTGATTTCAAACTCTTGCAATATCCATAGTAACTTTCCACCTCACTGCAGAGCTTGTCTCTCTTTTCAGGGTTCACTAGATAGGCATGTTGTTGGAACGGGGCCCAGTCCCCAATGTCATGCTCTAGTACATTTGGGTTTGCACATCTGAGAATGAACCCTGATATTCTAAAAGCAGGGTAACAATGTCAATATAATAGTCAGTTGGTTACATAAATAATTATTACTAAATGTTACATGAAATGTAAATATGAAATATTTGGTTGCATAGTCTTATTTTCAACAGCTTTTCAATTACATGTTGCTAGGTGGGATATCCCCAATGTGCGAAAGGAGGAAGATGAGTTTACACGTCCTGTTAAAACGAACAGCTCAAAAACCACACGGAATCTGGGAATAATGTGTACATCCCTGGTTAGCCTCTCTAGGCTAGGCGGGACGAATTCGTCCCACCTACGTAACAGCCACGGCTATCCTGTGGCGCGATTTTCAAAACCTTAAAAATCCTATTACTTCAATTTCTCAAACATATGACTATTTTACAGCCATTTAAAGATAAGACTCTCGTTAATCTAACCACACTGTCCGATTTCAAAAAGGCTTTACAACGAAAGCAAAACATTAGATTATGTCAGCAGAGTACCAAGCCAGAAATAATCAGACACCCATTTTTCAAGCCAGCATATAATGTCACCAAAACCCAGAAGACAGCTAAATGCAGCACTCACCTTTGATGATCTTCATCAGATGACAACCCTAGGACATTATGTTATACAATACATGCATGTTTTGTTCAATCAAGTTCATATTTATATAAAAAAACAGCTTTTTACATTAGCATGTGACGTTCAGAACTAGCATACCCCCCGCAAACTCCCGGGGAATTCGCTAACATTTTACTAAATTACTCACGATAAACGTTCACAAAAAGCATAACAATTATTTTAAGAATTATAGATACAGACCTCCTCTATGCACTCGATATGTCCGCTTTTAAAATAGCTTTTTGGTGAAAGCACATTTTGCAATATTCTAAGTACATAGCCCAGGCATCACGGGCTAGCTATTTAGACACCCGGCAAGTTTAGCACTCACCAATATCAGATTTACTATTATAAAAGTTTGATTACCTTTTGTTGTCTTCGTCAGAATGCACTCCCAGGACTGCTACTTCAATAACAAATGTTGGTTTGGTCCAAAATAATCCATCGTTATATCCGAATAGCGGCGTTTTGTTCGTGCGTCCCAGACACTATCTGAAATGGTAAATCAGGGTCGTGCGCATGGCGCAATTCGTGACAAAAAAAATCTAAATATTCCATTACCGTACTTCGAAGCATGTCAACCGCTGTTTAAAATCCATTTTTATGCCATTTTTCTCGTAAAAAAGCGATAATATTCCGACCGGGAATGTCCATTTAGCTAAACAGAGGAATGAAAACAAACCTTTCGGTCATGCGGGCACGAGCCTGAGTCTCACAGTACTGTAACCAGCCACTACCCAAACGCGCTACTTTTTTTCAGCCAGAGCCTGCAAAGCCACGATTCTGCGTTTTGCCGCCTTCTGAGAGCCTATGGCAGCCGTAGGAAGTGTCACGGGACAGCTAAGATCCTCACTCTTCAATAAACAGAGACAAGAAGAACGATACCTTGTCAGACAGGCCACTTCCTGCATGAAACCGTCTCAGATTTTTGCCTGCCAAATGAGTTCTGTTATACTCACAGACACCATTCAAACAGTTTTAGAAACTTTAGGGTGTTTTCTATCCATATGTAATAAGTATATGCATATTCTAGTTACTGGGCAGGAGTAATAATCAGATTAACTCGGGTACGTTTTTTATCTGGCCGTGAAAATACTGCCCCCTATCCATAACAGGTTAACCTGTTTAGGAACTAGCATACCCCCCGCAAACTTCCGGGGAATTTACTAACAATTTACTAAATTACTCACGATAAACGTTCACAAAAAGCAAAACAATTATTTTAAGAATTATAGATACAGAACTCCTCTATGCACTCGATATGTCCGATTTTAAAATAGCTTTTTGGTGAAAGCACATTTTGCAATATTCTAAGTGCATAGCCCACCCATCACGGGCTAGCTATTTAGACACCCAGCAAGTTTAGCCTTCACCAAAATCAGATTTACTATAACAAAAATGTTATTACCTTTGGTGTTCTTCGTCAGAATGCACTCCCAGGACTTCTACTTCAATAACAAATGTTGGTTTGGTCCCAAATAATCCGTGCGTTCTAGACACTATCCGAATTGGTAAATCAGGGTTACGAGCATGGCGCAATTCGTGACAAAAAAATTCTAAATATTCCATTACCGTACTTCGAAGCATGTCAACCGCTGTTTAAAATCAATGAGTTCTGTTATACTCACAGACACCATTCAAACAGTTTTAGAAACTTTAGGGTGTTTTCTAACCATATCTAATAAGTATATGCATATTGTAGTTACTGGGTAGGAGTAGTAACCAGATTAAATCGAGTACGTTTTTTATCCGGCGGTGTAAATACTGCCCCCTAGCCCTATGAGGTTAAACATTCATGAAATTACAAGTGTCATACATCATTTAAAAGCTTAGAATCTTGGCAATCGAACTGCGTTGTCAGATTTCAAAAAGGCTTTACGGTGAAAGCATAGCATTCGATTATCTGAGGACAGCACCCCACAACAACATATTTTCCAAACAAGCAGAGGAGTCACAGAATCCCAAATAGCGATAAAATAAATCACTTACCTTTGAAGATCTTCCTCTGTTTGCAATCCCAAGCGTCCCAGCTACACAATGAATGGTTGTTTTGTTCGATAAAGTCCTTCTTTATATCCCAAAATAGTCTGTTTAGCAGGCGCCATGACTTCAGAAATCCACTCCTTCAACATGCAGACAAAGAAGTTCTAAAAGCTACCAGTAAATTTCGTCCAAACAAGTCAAAGAATGGGTCTATATCATCCTCAGGTTGTCTAAAATGTAAATAAACTATAATATTTCATACGGAAAGTACTGTGTTCAATAGGAATGCCAAATTCGCAAGTGCGCACCCTCTCCATTGCGCGCAAAAACACTGATGTGACCCAAGCAGTCAGCTCACTGAAAGTGTAAATATTTATTTATTTTTCAAAATTGAAGCCTCAAAACCTTGAATAAATACTGTTGACATCTAGTGGAAGCTATTATGAATTGCAATCTGGGTGACGGACATAGGAGTTTTCAATAGCTTTACAAAATATGAGCCTGTGATTTTATTTATTTATTTTTGGGCTTTTGGGCTCTTCGGGTTTTCGCCTGCCACATCTGTTCTGTTATACTCACAGACATTATTTTAACAATTTTGGAAACGTCAGAGTGTTTTCTTTCCAAATCTACCAATTATATGCATAGCTTCTGGGCCTGAGTAACAGGCATTTTACTTTGGGCTCGCCAGACTCTCCGAACTTCCGAAAACTGCCCCCTAGCCCTAAGACGTTTTAACGGTCCTCACACTGTTCATGCTCTCATTTCATAGACGCGTACTGCTCACCTGTTCATCTCGTAATGAATAATGTGGAAATTGAGCAAGTTGAAGTGACTAAACTGCTTGGAGTAACCCTGGATTGTAAACCGCCATGGTCAAAAGAAGGGGAGAAGTCTGTCCATAATAAAGCCCTGCTCTACCTTCTTAACAACACTATCAACAAGGCAGGTCCTACAGGCCCTAGTTTCTACCTTCTGTCATGGGAATTCTGTTCCCAATGTTCATAAACTGAACTTCAATTAAACTACTCAGTCTGCCCCCCAGAGGGTGTAAGATTCTGGTTGAATGAAGCAGACAGAGAGCCAGCCTACAATTGGTCAGAATGTTTATTTACGAGAGCTCTGAATATCATACAATGTACACAGCCTTTTATACCTGACATTTGGTCATACCATATGTCATACCCCTTACAAATGCCCCTCCTCTTCTTTAACACTGTCAATGCTTATTTACAAGTCTTCTCCATCTCATACATTGCTTATCATATCCTGCCCCATGTTACATAATCTACTGCAAGCCTAAAGGTTTCTCCCCTCCCTGGGTGGGGAGACCTTCTTCCTGTTATCAGTTTCACAGTGGTCACAAGTTGTCTGCTGTCTGGTTGCTTATATTGCTAAATCATTAAGCTTCAACTTTTCCGACACACACACATTAGTACATTCATCTTATAATCACTCGGTTATACCTTTTCAGGGTGAAATCATTTAGTCAAACCTTTAATCATATTATTTCCATTACAATCCACCCTATTGGCTAAATATTTCACATACACTATAACACTTCTATTTTTATTGGATTCAGAAATGTCACACAAAATCAAACTAGATCAAAGAAAACGAATACATGTATTTTCATTACATACTTATCAATGACTGTTCTAAGCCTATGTCCAGTCAGGATTAGGATTTTTGCTATGACCTTCATTTAGAGAAACAGTCTTCCTAAACATGGGCTCCTCGTAATTGAATGAATCCTCCACCAGGCTCGGCGGTAGGTATTTGTCATCCCACTGGTCTGAACTTGGAATCGGTCCGTATCTCACCATCTGCTCCATCATCGATCTCTCCAGAGCCCTTGAAATGAGACCTCTCGCACAAGGGACCAAACAACAACCACATAATCTCAACACAGTCCTACAGGTGAAAGCAGCCCACAACACAGTGATTACAACCTTTTTCCATTTTCCGAACGTACTATCAAACCATCCCGTGAGTGCCGTGTCCACCCCGGAATTTTCTGCTAACTCCTGAGCTAAATTGTTTAGACCGTCCAGGGCCTTGGTCACTGATCCATCTGGAGCTGTGTTCTCAGGGATGAAAGTACAGCATTCAGATCCGAACATCACACACACACCACCCTTTTCAGCCAGAAACATATCCAAAGCTATTCTATTCTGCAATACCATCAAAGTGGTCGCAGCTGTCTGTTCTGCTAACCCTTGAATTGCCTCTCTGGTATAGTTGATGAAACGCTGTTGGTTATAATAAATGTAATTTATCCAATCCACATTTTTATTGAGAGTCGACCACCAAAAAAGACTTGATTCCAATCCAGCCCATATCTGATTCCTAGCTTTAAACTCATCAGGCACCCCCCTTGGAACCCCAAAGCTATCAATGTAAATTCTATCCTCAAAGGACCCTGACGGAGCACTCCTCCCCTCCCTTTCACCTGGCACTAGGTCTTTGTGTTGTATAAAGGTGAAGGGCATGCCTAACTGTACCAATGCACAAATACCAGTCCAATTTGCAGGCAGGTTTGGCCACAGCTTCATACCTCCACACAACCACCAGACATCCGCTCTCGGCCTTTTTATCTTACTAAAGTCCTCGGAACTCAACCACCCAGTCAGGTCCCTCATTGTCTCGTCAGTTGTAACATTCTCTGTCCTATTGCATGTTCTTACTTCCCCTACGTTCCATCCGTGTGTGTTGTGTCGAGCCACACAATAATAGTCTCCTCCTGCGACTGTGAAAGGGGGAAGTCTGGATCTAATGGGCACATAGGATACAGATAATGCAGATCAGTGCAACTGTCTGGCTTCCTTGCCTTCATGAACAGCTTTACCATACAGGCCATTCCCCTTGGTAAATTAATTCCATCGAGTAGAAAGGGGATGGTTGTCAACTGAAGTTTGGCTGTTGCGCAGGCATAACCTTCTTCTTTAGCTACTGATCTAGCTGTATACTGAATCCATTCCAGCCATAGGTTGGAATCCCCAAACCAAGTCTCCACCTCAATCACTTCCTTAACCTCTATGGGCTAGGTGGGACGCTAGCGTGCCACCCGTGGTGCACTCCATCAACAGCAGGTGCATTTAAAGAGCGGCAAATTTGAATCCAAATAAATGTCAAAATTCAAATTTTTCAAACATACAACTATTTTACACCCTTTGAAAGATAAACATCTCCTTAATCTAACCACGTTTTACGATTTCAAAAAGGTTTTACGGCGAAAGCATAAATTTAGAGTATGTTAGGACAGTACATTTACAAGAGTTGTGTGTAATGTTTTGTCAATTCAAAGACAGGGTCACCAAAACCATAAAACCAGCTAAAATGATGCACTAACCTTTTACAATCTCCATCAGATGACACTCCTAGGACATTATGTTAGACAATGCATGCATTTTTAGTTCTATCAAGTTCATATTTATATCCAAAAACAGTGTTTTACTATGGCATTGATGTTGAGGAAATCGTTTCCCTCCAATAACCGGCAGTCAAGTCAACACCACAAATTAAATAATTAAAATTAGAAAACATTGGTAAAATATTATATTGTCATTTAAAGAATTATAGATTTACATCTCTTGAACGCAATCAACTTGCCAGATTTAAAAATAACCTTACTGGGAAATCACACTTTGCAATAATCTGAGCACTGCGCCCAGAAAAATACGCGTTGCGATACAGACTAGACGTCATGTTGGGGAGATCTAAAATCGAAAATACTATGTAAGTAATCCATTACCTTTGATTCTCTTCATCAGATGTCACTTCCAGGTATCACAGGTCCATAACGAATGTAGTTTTGTTCAAAAAAGCTCATCATTTATGTCCAAAAATCTCCGTCTTGTTAGCACATGATCTAAGCCAGCCGGACTTCTCGTCATGAACGAGGGGAAAAAATATATTTACGTTCGTTCAAACATGTCAAACGTTGTATAGCATAAATCATTAGGGCCTTTTTTAACCAGAACATGAATAATATTCAAGGTGGACGAATGCATACTCTTTTATAACGTATTGGAACGAGGGTACCCAACATGAACTCGCGCGCCAGGTGTCTAATGGGCCATCATCGTTCCATGGCTCTTGTTCGGTCAGATCTCCCTCCAGAAGACTCAAAACACTTTGTAAAGGCTGGTGACATCTAGTGGAAGCAATAGGAAGTGCCAAAATATTCCTCAGCCCCTGTGTTTTTCAATGGGATAGGTTTAAAGGTAATACAACACATCAGGTATCCACTTCCTGTCAGAAAATGTCTCAGGGTTTTGCCTGCCAAATGAGTTCTGTTATACTCACAGACACCATTCAAACAGTTTTAGAAAATTTAGGGTGTTTTCTATCCATATGTAATAAGTATATGCATATTCTAGTTACTGGGTAGGAGTGGTAACCAGATTAAATCGGGTATGTTTTTTTATCCAGCCGTGTCAATACTGCCCCCTAGCCCTAACAGGTTAAGCCATGTTTCGTCTGAACTATCCTCACCGGTTCTTGGCTCTGGATGACTACACGGCTAATGTCCGTTTTATCAGGGGTATTACTGGTATTCTGGCTGGCGGTAGAACTATCTCCTGTCCTAACCTCTACTACTCAGAATGGTACCGCAGTGTCGACAATGGTCTGGTCAAGGCCAACATACCATAACCCTAAATCCTCTTTCTTTATGCTTTTAATGGTCATTCCTATCTTCAAGCAATACTTCCCTTGCTCTGGATTGCAGTCAAAAACCCTGGCCTTCACTATACTCCATCTGTTTCTTTATTGGGTGTGTGGATTGACATAGCCTTCTCTCTCTGTGTGAGCTATGACCTGATTCCATGAGTTACACCGGGATCTACACAGATATCTTCCCCATGAAGTCCGAGTCCTAGACTGCCAGGAGGTTAGGGACCCCATTTGGTCTGCATAGAACTCTATTGAGACATCCTTCCCTAACTCTACTCTCACTTCCTTTTTATCCAGATCGAGTGACCTTTTGTACCTAGGCCATAAAAACTCCTCATCTTCTACACTATGGGTCAAGTTACCACTTTCTGACTTCTCGAGTGGTTCATGGTGTATTAGGAATATGGCTCCCACAATCAGACAGCTCAGACTGACCAGTACCCCTGTAAAGCCCCACCCCCTCCCGGAGAATATATCACTGGCTAGAGGCCAACCCACACTTTCACTTCTATGAACGCACACAGAGAGGATCGGGCGGGTTAGGGAATCTTTGTTAGAGAGGTAACCCCTGAACCTTATTGGTATTCGGTTCTTCTCCTAACTCTGTGATTGTTCGACAGTGTCAGTGTGTCTTACCCTCACGCAATATGTGAAATGAACCCAGGTAGCTCTTTCAGCTATTCTCACCGCGAAGGCTATTACCAGGAACACTTGGTATGGGCCCTCCCACCGTGGCTGCTTCCAGTTCTTTTCTCCTCAGGGACTGGATCCACACCCAGTCTCCTGGTTGGATTGAGTGAATCATCTTCTCCTGTAATTCACCTGTTGGACACAAAGTCTCGGACATACGGGTTTGGTTAACCATGTGTTCTGTTAGTATATCTTCAACTTCTATGTCTACCTGTTCTGGCCTCCCTAACTCTGGCATTCTATATGGTTTACCTGATCAGCTAAAATGTAATCCATAATTTAAAGAGATAGATCCTAGTAAACCAACTACCCTAATCGTGTCCACCCAATAAGTTGGGACCGCTTCTTCCCATTTAATATACTTATCTATTATAAAAAATGTTTTTTTAAGTAGTTCGTTATCCAATAGGCCACAAAGTGTTTCCGAACCTGCTCTACTATCCCCCCCTGTTGACACATGGCTCTGCCCATGTATCAATTTTGCCGCATCTCTAAACAATGACTTAGGTAGTATTGGTAACTTATCATGATACCAAATACCGTCCTTATATAAATTGCTCCTAACTTCTCCCATTTCGAAATCCCTTTCACTGGTGCTCTAGACTGACAATTTTAATATAGCTTTGTCTATGTTTACTTCCTCTTTTAAGAACTGCTGTGTCGATGGCTGCGGTTTAACCTCTATGGGCTAGGTGGGACGCTAGCGTCCCACCCGTGGTGCACTCCATCAACAGCAGGTGCATTTCAAGAGCGGCAAATTTGAATCCAAATAAATGTCAAAATTCAAATTTTTCAAACATACAACTATTTTACACCCTTTGAAAGATAAACATCTCCTTAATCTAACCACGTTTTACGATTTCAAAAAGGTTTTACGGCGAAAGCATAAATTTAGAGTATGTTAGGACAGTACATTTACAAGAGTTGTGTGTAATGTTTTGTCAATTCAAAGACAGGGTCACCAAAACCATAAAACCAGCTAAAATGATGCACTAACCTTTTACAATCTCCATCAGATGACACTCCTAGGACATTATGTTAGACAATGCATGCATTTTTAGTTCTATCAAGTTCATATTTATATCCAAAAACAGCGTTTTACTATGGCATTGATGTTGAGGAAATCGTTTCCCTCCAATAACCAGCAGTCAAGTCAACACCACAATTAAATAATTAAAATTAGAAAACATTGGTAAAATATTATATTGTCATTTAAAGAATTATAGATTTACATCTCTTGAACCCAATCAACTTGCCAGATTTAAAAATAACCTTACTGGGAAATCACACTTTGCAATAATCTGAGCACTGCGCCCAGAAAAATACAAGTTGCGATACAGACTAGACGTCATGTTGGGGAGATCTAAAATCGAAAATACTATGTAAATAATCCATTACCTTTGATTCTCTTCATCAGATGTCACTTCCAGGTATCACAGGTCCATAACGAATGTAGTTTTGTTCAAAAAAGCTCATCATTTATGTCCAAAAATCTCCGTCTTGTTAGCACATGATCTAAGCCAGCCGGACTTCTCGTCATGAACGAGGGGAAAAAATATATTTACGTTCGTTCAAACATGTCAAACGTTGTATAGCATAAATCATTAGGGCCTTTTTTAACCAGAACATGAATAATATTCAAGGTGGACGAATGCATACTCTTTTATAACGTATTGGAACGAGGGTACCCAACATGAACTCGCGTGCCAGGTGTCTAATGGGCCATCATCGTTCCATGGCTCTTGTTCGGTCAGATCTCCCTCCAGAAGACTCAAAACACTTTGTAAAGGCTGGTGACATCTAGTGGAAGCAATAGGAAGTGCCAAAATATTCCTCAGCCCCTGTGTTTTTCAATGGGATAGGTTTAAAGGTAATACAACACATCAGGTATCCACTTCCTGTCAGAAAATGTCTCAGGGTTTTGCCTGCCAAATGAGTTCTGTTATACTCACAGACACCATTCAAACAGTTTTAGAAAATTTAGGGTGTTTTCTATCCATATGTAATAAGTATATGCATATTCTAGTTACTGGGTAGGAGTGGTAACCAGATTAAATCGGGTATGTTTTTTTATCCAGCCGTGTCAATACTGCCCCCTAGCCCTAACAGGTTAACTAAACAATCTAAAAAAATATATCACCTCTACTCCAACAACATTCTGCCTTTCCTCTATCGTAAGAGTAAAACCAACTTTTCAACTTTCTCTTCTCTTTCAGCTTCACAATTATGAAATGTCCAAGACTTAAAAGTAACATGTAAATTGCCAAACCAACTTTTCAACTTTCTTAGTAACTTCCTTTTTCTTTTCACCCTCTGCTCTCTTCCTCGTTGTTTCTGTCTCTTTTTCCCCTTCTCAGAATTTAGGAAAAATTACTATTGTGACTTTTGATAAGTTATTAGGTCTCACACATACACAAGTTACTTTTAACTGGTCAGTAAACCTATCTCACACGCACATAATTTTTTCGCTGCTGATATCCTTCTTCAACTTTCTCTCTCTCTTTCTCTACACTTGCCTTCTCGCCTTCTTCTCCAGGCTTCAGACAGCCACACCCTGGCTATGTCTAACCCTCGACCTGCTGTTTCCCTGTCTTGTCCCCACATACCTTATGTATCTTTCTTATCATTAGTCCCGACTTTTCTATGTCCAAACTTCCATCAAATTAATACTTCCTTCTCCACATTGGACTGAAATAAATATTTATTTAATAACATTTGACTCCATACACTGCTCATCTCCAGTTAATTCCTGCACCTCCTTTGAGGGTTTGCCACCCATGGTTATTCAATAACTATTTATTATTAGGCTGCACAATCTATGCGTGTGTTTCTATAATCTGTTATTATCTTTAATCTATGTATATATACTTTTACTCTGTTTCCATTTAAACCTTCTATGTGTATCACAATCTATGTGTTTATCACTCCTCTCTGTGTGGGTGCTCACACTCTATGCACACGATCTCTGTGTATGTGCTTTTCACTTCTCACAATCTATGTGTGTGTGCTTCCACCTTCCATAGAATAGTCAGACCAATTTTTGCGCCCTGTTAGATCTCGACTCCCCTCCCCACTAATATACTCTAGATCAGTTATCCTTTAGATCTAAGCGCATTAGCTTGCCCAATGTTTATCAACCAGTTTAACCTTTAGGTCTCAACATTAGATAGTTTACATTGGTAGTGGCCACAGATACCTAGGGTCATTACGGACCCCCCCACACCTTGCCTAGGATGGCTCTACACCCAATTCCTCTCTTCCAATTGCATAGAATACTACCTATATCAGGGTTCTCCACACAATATTCTAAAAACAGGTCACCAGGTTAGTATGCCCCAATGGATATTTCGGCGTTTAACACCTAGACTACACTAACTCCCTTATCCACTACATGCAATCATAGGTATTATTCCCCCAAATCCGCGTAAATAAAGATTTACTGACCTTTGTCTTGTAGGCTGGGAAAAGCAATGTAGGTTGGATTCCGTCACCGTCCCTGTCGACCTTAGATATTTACCGGCCTGATATGGAACCCCAATTTCAGGGGACAGGACAATTTACGAGTCAATGACCCGCCCGTACACGGTGTTCGGCGTGTTACCTTAGGAAGACAGGGACAGATGTTGGAATCCGGCTCGAAGGACCAAATTGTCATGGGAATTCTGTTCCCAATGTTCATAAACCGAACTTCAATTAAACTACTCAGTCTGCCCCCCAGAGGGTGTAAGATTCTGGTTGAATGAAGCAGACGGAGAGCCAGCCTACAATTGGTCAGAATGTTTATTTACGAGAGCTCTGAATATCATACAATGTACACAGCCTTTTATACCTGACATTTGGTCATACCATATGTCATACCCCTTACAAATGCCCCTCCTCTTCTTTAACACTGTCAATGCTTATTTACAAGTCTTCTCCATCTCATACATTGCTTATCATATCCTGCCCCATGTTACATAATCTACTGCAAGCCTAAAGGTTTCTCCCCTCCCTGGGTGGGGAGACCTTCTTCCTGTTATCAGTTTCACAGTGGTCACAAGTTGTCTGCTGTCTGGTTGCTTACATTGCTAAATCATTAAGCTTCAACTTTTCCGACACACACACATTAGTACATTCATCTTATAATCACTCGGTTATACCTTTTTTAGGGTGAAATCATTTAGTCAAACCTTTAATCATATTATTTCCATTACAATCCACCCTATTGGCTAAATATTTCACATACACTATAACACATCTATTTTTATTGGATTCAGAAATGTCACACAAAATCAAATTAGATCAAAGAAAACGAATACATGTATTTTGATTACATACTTATCAATGACTGTTCTAAGCCAATGTCCAGTCATAACTCTTCGGATTAGGATTTTTGCTATGACCTTCATTTAGAGAAACAGTCTTCCTAAACATTAAAGATGGTCTCGTCTAACATGTTCTCCTCGTAATTGAATGAATCCTCCACCAGGCTTGGCGGTAGGTATTTGTCATCCCACTGGTCTGAACTTGGAATCGGTCCGTATCTCACCATCTGCTCCGTCATCGATCTCTCCAGAGCCCTGGAAATGAGACCTCTCGCACAAGGGACCAAACAACAACCACATAATATCAACACAGTCATACAGGTGAAAGCAGCCCACGACACAGTGATTACAACCTTTTTCCATTTTCCGAACGTACTATCAAACATCCCGTGAGTGCCGTGTCCACCCCGGAATTTTCTGCTAACTCCTGAGCTAAATTGTTTAGACCGGCCAGGGCCTTGGTCACTGATCCATCTGGAGCTGTGTTCTCGGGGATGAAAGTACAGCATTCAGATCCGAACATCACACACACACCACCCTTTTCAGCCAGAAGCATATCCAAAGCTATTCTATTCTGCAATACCATCAAAGTGGTCGCAACTGTCTGTTCTGCTAACCCTTGAATTGCCTCTCTGGTATAGCTGATGAAACGCTGTTGGTTATAATAAATGTAATTTATCCAATCCATATTTTTATTGAGAGTCGACCACCAAAAGAGACTTGATTCCAATCCAGCCCATATCTGATTCCTAGCTTTAAATTCATCAGGCACCCCCCTTGGAACCCCAATGCTATCAATGTATATTCTATCGTCAAAGGACCCTGACAGAGCACTCCTCCCCTCTCTTTCACCTGGCACTAGGTCTTTGTGTTGTATAAGGGTGAAGGGCATGCCTAACTGTACCAATGCACAAATACCAGTCCAATTTGCAGGCAGGTTTGGCCACAGCTCCATACCTCCACACAACCACCAGACATCCGCTCTCGGCCTTTTTATCATACTAAAGTCCTCGGAACTCAACCACCCAGTCAGGTCCCTCATTGTCTCGTCAGTTGTAACATTCTCTGTCCTATTGCATGTTCTTACTTCCCCTATGTTCCATCCGTGTGTGTTGTGTCGAGCCACACAATAATAGTCTCCTCCTGCAACTGTGAAAAGGGGAAGTCTGGATCTAATGGGCACATAGGATACAGATAATGCAGATCAGTGCAACTGTCTGGCTTCCTTCCCTTCATGAACAGCTTTACCATACAGGCCATTCCCCTTGGTAAATTAATTCCATCGAGTAGAAAGGGGATGGTTGTCAACTGAAGTTTGGCTGCTGCGCAGGCATAACCTTCTTCTTTAGCTACTGATCTAGCTGTATACTGAATCCATTCCAGCCATAGGTTGGAATCCCCAAACCAAGTCTCCACCTCAATCACTTCCTTAATGGTCATTCCTATCTTCAAGCAATACTTCCCTTGCTCTGGATTGCAGTCAAAAACCCTGGCCTTCACTATACTCCATCTGTTTCTATATTGGGTGTGTGGATTGACATAGCCTTCTCTCTCTGTGTGAGCTAGGACCTGATTCCATGAGTTACACCGGGATCTACACAGATATCTTCCCCATGAAGTCCGAGTCCTAGACTGCCAGGAGGTTAGGGACCCCATTTGGTCTGCATAGAACTCTATTGAGACATCCTTCCCTAACTCTACTCTCACTTCCTTTTTATCCAGATCGAGTGACCTTTTGTACCTCGGCCATAAAAACTCCTCATCTTCTACACTATGGGTCAAGTTACCACTTTCTGCCTTCTCGAGTGGTTCATGGTGTATTAGGAATATGGCTCCCACAATCAGACAGCTCAGACTGACCAGTACCCCTGTAAAGCCCCACCCCCTCCCGGAGAATATATCACTGGCTAGAGGCCAACCCACACTTTCACTTCTATGAACGCACACAGTGAGGATCGGGCGCGTTAGGGAATCTTCGTTAGAGAGGTAACCCCCGAAACTTATTGGTATTCGGTTCTTCTCCTAACTCTGTGATTGTTCGATAGTGTCAGTGTGTCTTACCCTCCCGCAATGTGTGATATGAACCCAGGTAGCTCTTTCAGCTATTCTCACCGCGAAGGCTATTACCAGGAACACTTGGTATGGGCCCTCCCACCGTGGCTGCTTCCAGTTCTTTTCTCCTCAGGGACTGGATCCACACCCAGTCTCCTGGTTGGATTGAGTGAATCATCTTCTCCTGTAATTCACCTGTTGGACACAAAGTTTCGGACATACGGGTTTGGTTAACCATGTGTTCTGTTAGTATATCTTCAACTTCTATGTCTACCTGTTCTGGCCTCCCTAACTCTGGCATTCTATATGGTTTACCTGATCAGCTAAAATGTAATCCATTATTTAAAGAGATAGATCCTAGTAAACCAACTACCCTAATCGTGTCCACCCAGTAAGTTGGGACCACTTCTTCCCATTTAATATACTTATCTATTATAAAAAATGTTTTTTTAAGTAGTTCGTTTTCCAATAGGCCACAAAGTGTTTCCGAACATGCTCTACTATCCCCCTGTTGACACATGGCTCTGCCCATGTGTCGATCTTGCCGCATCTCTAAACAATGACTTAGGTAGTATTGGTAACTTATCATGATACCAAATACCGTCCTTATATAAATTGCTCCTAACTTCTTCCATTTCGAAATCCCTTTCACTGGTGCTCTAGACTGACAATTTTAATATAGATGTGTCTATGTTTACTTCCTCTTTTAACCTGTTAGGGCTAGGGGGCAGCATTTGCACGTCTGGATAAAAAAATGTACCCGATTTAATCTGGTTACTAATCCTACCCAGTAACTAGAATATGCATATACTTATTATATATGGATAGAAAACACTCTAAAGTTTCTAAAACTGTTTGAATGGTGTCTGTGAGTATAACAGAACTCATTTGGCAGGCAAAACCCTGAGACATTTTCTGACAGGAAGTGGCCTGTCTGACCATTTCCGGAACTTCTTTGCCATCTCTATCTTTTACTAAGGATCTCTGCTCTAACGTGACACTTCCTACGTCGTCCATAGGCGCTCAGAGCCCGGGAAAAACCTGAATGTCGTCATCCCAGCCCCAGGCTGAAACACATTATCGCCTTTCTCAAGTGGCCAATCAAGGTACTCTGGGCTTAGGCGCGTGACCTGACCGCCCCCGTCTTTGTGATTTTTTCCTCTGTTTGCCGAAAAGGAGATTCCCGGTCGGAATATTATCACTTTTCTACGAGAAAAATGGCATAAAAATGGATTTTAAACAGCGGTTGACATGCTTCGAAGTACGGTAATGGAATATTTAGAATTTTTTTGTCACGAATTGCGCCATGCGCACAACCCTTCTTTACCATTTCGGATAGTGTCTGGAATGCACAAACAAAACGCCGCTATTCGGATATAACGATGGATTATTTTGGACCAAACCAACATTTGTTATTGAAGTAGCAGTCCTGGGAGTGCATTCTGACGAAGACAACAAAAGGTAATCAAACTTTTATAATAGTAAATATGATTATGGTGAGTGCTAAACTTGCCGGGTGTCTAAATAGCTAGCCCGTGATGCCTGGGCTATGTACTTAGAATATTGCAAAATGTGCTTTCACCAAAAAGCTATTTTAAAATCGGACATATCGAGTGCATAGAGGAGGTCTGTATCTATAATTCTTAAAATAATTGTTATGCTTTTTGTGAACGTTTATCGTGAGTAATTTAGTAAAATGTTAGCGAATTCCCCGGAAGTTTGCGGGGGGTATGCTAGTTCTGAACGTCACATGCTAATGTAAAAAGCTGTTTTTTGATATAAATATGAACTTGATTGAACAAAACATGCATGTATTGTATAACATAATGTCCTAGGGTTGTCATCTGATGAAGATCATCAAAGGTTAGTGTTGCATTTAGCTGTCTTCTGGGTTTTTGTGACATTATATGCTAGCTTGAAAAATGGGTGTCTGATTATTTCTGGCTTGGTACTCTGCTGACATAATCTAATGTTTTGCTTTCGTTGTAAAGCCCTTTTGAAATCGGACAGTGTGGTTAGATTAATGAGAGTCTTGTCTTTAAATAGCTGTAAAATAGTCATATGTTTGAGAAATTGAAGTAATAGGATTTTTAAGGTTTTGAAAATCGCGCCACAGGCTTCAAGTGGCTGTTACGTAGGTGGGACGAATTCGTCCCGCCTAGCCCATAGAGGTTAAGCTTGAAAGGGCTGGTAACTGTGACAGCATGGAATTCAAATGAGGAGATAGACAGATGGGTCAGGGGAGAAAGAGAGAATGTCCACTTGGGAGAGATGAGGATTCCAGTGCCACCACCCCGCTGGCCAGATGCTCTCGGGGTATGCGAGAACACGTGGGCAGACGAGGAGAGAGCAGTAGGAGTAGCAGTGTTATCTGTGGTAATCCATGTTTCCGTCAGTGCCAAGAAGTCGAGGTGCTGGAGGGTAGCATAGGCTGAGATGAACTCTGCCTTGTTGGCCGCAGACCGGCAGTTCCAGAGGCTGCCGGAGACCTGGAACTCCACGTGGGTCGTGCGCGCTGGGACCACCAGGTTAGAGTGTCAGCGGCCACGCGGTGTGAAGCGTTTGTGTGGCCTGTGCAGAGGGGAGAGAACAGGGATAGACAGACACATAGTTGACAGGCTACAGAAGAGGCTATGCTAATGCAAAGGAGATTGGAATGACAAGTGGACTACACTTCTCGAATGTTCAGAAAGTTAAGCTTAAGTTGCAAAAATTTTATTGACTAAAATGACGAAGATGATACAGTACTGCTGGCTGGTGAAGTAGGCTAGCTAGCAGTGGCTGCGTTGTTGACTTTGTTGGAACGTGTAGCTGGCTAGGTAACCTCGATAGTTTCAGTACAACACCTTATCATGATACAAAAGCAACTATGTAGCTAGCTAACATTGCACTAATCAAGATGTTCCTTTGTAATGTATTTAGTTCTACAATGCTGCTCGTCGGTAATAGTTGGCTAGGTTTGGAAAAATGGCGTCGCGGGGGACGAAAATAGCTGGCTAGCTAACCTCGATAATTACTCTAATCTACACAGTTATCAAACTATGACAAAGACAACTAACACTGCACTAGTCAAATCGTTCCGTTGTAGTGTATTAGTTTCTACAGTGCTGCTAGTCAGTAAAGGTTGGCTAGCTAGCAGTGGGTTTGATGATGACTAGGTGTGTTGACTAAGTCTGGAGTCTGGACAACGGCGTCGCGGCGCGGCTGGCTAGCTAACCTCGATAAATTACTCTAAACTACACAATTATCTTAGATACAAATACAGCAAAGACAGCTATGTAGCTAGCTAGCACTACACTAATCAAGTCGTTCCGTTGTAATGTAATAGTTTCTACAGTGCTGCTAGTTGGTAGAAGTTGGCTAGTTGGCTAGCTAGCAGTGTTGACTAAGTTGACTAAGTCATTCCGTTGTAATGTAATAGTTTCTACAGTGCTGCTAGTCGGTAGAAGTTGGCTAGTTGGCTAGCTAGCAGTGTTGACTAAGTTAGGAGGACGAAAACAGCTGGCTGGCTAGCTAACCTCGATAATTACTCTAAACTACACAATTATCTTTGATACAAAGACGGCTATGTAGCTAGCTAAGAAAAAATTGCTCAGATCAAACAAATCAAACCGTTGTAATGTAATGAAATGTAATATTACCTGTGGAGCGAAGCGAAGTGCGTCTACCCGCTCCAAACCCTCATCACTGATGTCATGAACCCCTCCCTACAGTCTACTTTCTGGGTAAAGGGGCGATCATATCTGGGAAACGCCAGTACTGAGCTAGATGTTAATAACTTTTTAATGTTTACAAACTGATTTTCAGCCTCATCTGTCCACTTGATCTTATCTTTTGCTGCCATAGCTTTACCATATATCAACTCACTAAGCTTCCCTGTATGTAATGCAAAATGGGGTATCCACGCACTGCAATAGTTAATAATTCCAAGAAAACTCATCATTTGTTTCTTATTGAGTGGTTTAGGTGCTTCTAGGATGGCTGTCTTTCTGGTAGAATTAAGTGTTCTCCCTTCTTGAGTTATAGTGTGCCCCAAATAGATAACTTCCTCCTGCCAGAGTTGCAACTTCCTCTTGCTGACTTTATGACCTTGTTCTGCTAAGAATACTAACAGTCTGCCTTACAGCCCTCCTGAGAAGGATTCGTAAAATATTATTTCCATAAATCAAAATTTAGCTTCCCTCGGGGCTCAAATTTTCCTAAATTACTAATAAGGTATTTTAATAAAATCTATAATTTGACTTCAGGACTACTTACACTAAAATAACTCCTTTAATTAACCCCACATCAATGGGTCCTTGGGACCCTAACACGGAGGGTACCGCTTTTAACTCTTCTTCCTGTTCCTAAGTTAAAAACAAATCATCCTGACATTAATCGGGCCCCACGCCTAAGTGGACCCCAGGTTAAGTTCTCACTTCTACAATTCAGTTTTCATTTTTACCTGCCTAAAACTTAACTATGCTGCTCTCCACTCAGTAACTGTTATCTAACAATTCTGTATCACTTCTATCTTCTCTCAATCCTGACTTATTATGGGAATCTTACCTTCTGCTCTCTATCTTGCTCTCCTCCTGGCCCACCCTTTTGACACAAGGCTCTCATGTATTTTAGAAAAATCCACATGTCTTATAATAGTAATCCCTGAGATGATACCATAGCTACTTAAATGTATCTCCATACTCTTCATGATCACCACAGATGTCATATATCCCTGTCCTGTTGGCTTAGAATATATCCTATATACTTAACCTAAGTCTACCGTTATTACGCTTATTCTGGCTAAATATAATAATAATATTATGGCAATTTCACAACCTTGTTGTGTTAAATTCCTTACACTGCATCCAACCACAGCTAAACTTAGCTTTATAATGTATAAAAATACCACTACTGGTCAAAAGATATTCAAATAACATAATCAGATCAAATTCACTAATCTGAACTACTCCACAAAGAAACATTATTGTACCCTTATCGTCATTCTGTCTTCTCATTGGTTCAAATTACCAATGTGTCTAAGAACTTTAAACTCCATCATCATTATCAGTTATACAAATTTCCTTAAAACCAGTATTACAAATGCCGTTAAATTCATCATCCAAATGGCCCTCCCATGAGGCTGATCAGACCACAAAGGGGTGCCATGATAGAGGTCAAAAGTCATACCACCCTTTCAAAACGGTGTTTCTTATTATATTAGACAAATTAAAGAAAAACCATCAGACATTTTATACATGTTGGATCCCAGGTTCCCAGACCATTCCCTTATCACATATTTAATTAAAACTCAGAAAATAAAACTTCAATGATTCCATGTGTGTGTGTAACTTCTAAGATTCCATATGTGTGTATACCCCTTTAAGGAATCGTGGCTTCTAGGAAACATTCCACAGAGAGACAATGAAGCGCTCTTTTTCCCCAAAAAAAGCATTTCATTAAACTACACCGATTCAGAAACCCATAAGTTGACTACAAACAAAACCTAATAATGATGATAATTTCACTGTACTTCAAATCTATGAACCTCCCCTACTTAACCTCTCTGGGCTAGGCGGGACGAAATCGTCCCACCTACGCAACAGCCAGTGTAATCCCGTGGCGCGATTTTCAAATACCTTAGAAATGCTATTACTTCAATTTCTCAAACATATGACTATTTTACACCATTTTAAAGACAAGACTCTCGTTAACCTCTATGGGCTAGGTGGGACGCTAGCGTGCCACCCGTGGTGCACTCCATCAACAGCAGGTGCATTTCAAGAGCGGCAAATTTGAATCCAAATAAATGTCAAAATTCAAATTTTTCAAACATACAACTATTTTACACCCTTTGAAAGATAAACATCTCCTTAATCTAACCACGTTTTACGATTTCAAAAAGGTTTTACGGCGAAAGCATAAATTTAGAGTATGTTAGGACAGTACATTTACAAGAGTTGTGTGTAATGTTTTGTCAAGTCAAAGACAGGGTCACCAAAACCATAAAACCAGCTAAAATGATGCACTAACCTTTTACAATCTCCATCAGATGACACTCCTAGGACATTATGTTAGACAATGCATGCATTTTTAGTTCTATCAAGTTCATATTTATATCCAAAAACAGCGTTTTACTATGGCATTGATGTTGAGGAAATCGTTTCCCTCCAATAACCGGCAGTCAAGTCAGCGTCACAAATTAAATAATTAAAATTAGAAAACATTGGTAAAATATTATATTGTCATTTAAAGAATTATAGATTTACATCTCTTGAACGCAATCAACTTGCCACATTTAAAAATAACCTTACTGGGAAATCACACTTTGCAATAATCTGAGCACTGCGCCCAGAAAAATACGCGTTGCGATACAGACTAGACGTCATGTTGGGGAGATCTAAAATCGAAAATACTATGTAAATAATCCATTACCTTTGATTCTCTTCATCAGATGTCACTTCCAGGTATCACAGGTCCATAACGAATGTAGTTTTGTTCAAAAAAGCTCATCATTTATGTCCAAAAATCTCCGTCTTGTTAGCACATGATCTAAGCCAGCCGGACTTCTCGTCATGAACGAGGGGAAAAAATATATTTACGTTCGTTCAAACATGTCAAACGTTGTATAGCATAAATCATTAGGGCCTTTTTTAACCAGAACATGAATAATATTCAAGGTGGACGAATGCATACTCTTTTATAACGTATTGGAACGAGGGTACCCAACATGAACTCGCGCGCCAGGTGTCTAATGGGACATCATCGTTCCATGGCTCTTGTTCGGTCAGATCTCCCTCCAGAAGACTCAAAACACTTTGTAAAGGCTGGTGACATCTAGTGGAAGCAATAGGAAGTGCCAAAATATTCCTCAGCCCCTGTGTTTTTCAATGGGATAGGTTTAAAGGTAATACAACACATCAGGTATCCACTTCCTGTCAGAAAATGTCTCAGGGTTTTGCCTGCCAAATGAGTTCTGTTATACTCACAGACACCATTCAAACAGTTTTAGAAACTTTAGAGTGTTTTCTATCCATATATAATAAGTATATGCATATTCTAGTTACTGGGTAGGATTAGTAACCAGATTAAATCGGGTACATTTTTTTATCCAGACGTGCAAATGCTGCCCCCTAGCCCTAACAGGTTAATCTAACCACACTGTCCGATTTCAAAAAGGCTTTACAACGAAAGCAAAACATTAGATTATGTCAGCAGAGTACCCAGCCAGAAATAATCAGACACCCATTTTTCAAGCTAGCATATAATGTCACAAAAACACAGAAGACAGCTAAATGCAGCACTAACCTTTGATGATCTTCATCAGATGACACACCTAGGACATTATGTTATACAATACATGCATGTTTTGTTCAATCAAGTTCATATTTATATCAAAAACCAGCTTTTAACATTAGCATGTGACGTTCAGAACTAGCATAGTTCCGGTGAATTTACTAAACATTTACTAAATTACTCACGATAAACGTTCACAAAAAGCATAACAATTATTTTAAGAATTATAGATACAGAACTCCTCTATGCACTCGATATGTCCGATTTTAAAATAGCTTTTTGGTGAAAGCACATTTTGCAATATTCTAAGTACATATCCCGGCATCACAGGGCTAGCTATTTAGACACCCAGCAAGTTTAGCACTCACCAGCTGGGTACTCTGCTGACATAATCTAATGTTTTGCTTTCGCTGTAAAGCCTTTTTGAAATCGGACAGTGTGGTTAGATAAAGGAGAGTCTTGTCTTTAAAATGCTGTAAAATAGTCATATGTTTGAAAAATTGAAGTTTTTGTATTTTTGAGAAATTTGTAATTCGCGCCACGCCTATCATTGGATATTGGAGCAGGTGTTCCGCTAGCGGAACGTCTAGATGTAAGAGGTTAAATCGGGTACGTTTTTTATCCGGCCGTGTAAATACTGCCCCCTACCCCCAACAGGTTAACACTGAGCACATGTGACAGACGTGACAGAGTCTGGAGACGCCGTGGAGAACGTTCTGCTGCCTGCAACATCCTCCAGCATGACCGGTTTGGCGGTGGGTCAGTCATGGTGTGGGGTGGCATTTCTTTGGGGGGCCGCACAGCTCTCCATGTGCTCGCCAGAGGTAGCCTGACTGCGTTAGGTACCGAAATGAGATCCTCAGATCCCTTGTGAGACCATATGCTGGTACGGTTGGCCCTGGGTTCCTCCTAATGCAAGACAATGCTAGACCTCATGTGGCTGGAGTGTGTCAGCAGTTCCTGCAAGAGGAAGGCATTGATGCTATGGACTGGCCCGCCCGTTCCCCAGACCTGAATCCAATTGAGCACCTCTGGGACATCATGTCTCACTCCATCCACCAACGCCACGTTGCACCACAGACTGTCCAGGAGTTGGCGGATGCTTTAGTCCAGGTCTGGGAGGAGATCCCTCAGGAGACCATCCGCCACCTCATCAGGAGCATGTCCAGGCGTTGTAGGGAGGTCATACAGGCACGTGGAGGCCACACACACTACTGAGCCTCATTTTGACTTGTTTTAAGGACATTACATCAAAGTTGGATCAGCCTGTAGTGTGTTTTTCCACTTTAATTTTGAGTGTGACTCCAAATCCAGACCTCCATGGGTTGATAAATTGGATTTCAATAAATTATTATTGTGTGATTTTGTTGTCAGCACATTCAACTATGTAAAGAAAAAAGTATTTCATAAGATTATTTCATTCATTAAGATCTAGGATGTGTTATTTTAGTGTTCCCTTTATTTTTTTGAGCAATGTATAATCAAACTAAGGGTGGTGGGAGTCATATCATGTATTATATTATCACACTAAGGCTGGTGGGAGTCATATCATGTATTATATAATCACACTAAGGCTGGTGGGAGTCATATCATGTATTATATTATCACACTAATGCTGGTGGGAGTCATATCATGTAGTATATTATCACACTAAGGCTGGTGGGAGTCATATCATGTATTATATTATCACACTAAGGCTGGTGGGAGTCATATCATGTATTATATTATCACACTAAGGCTGGTGGGAGTCACGTAGTGGCCAGGGTTGTGCTAATTTCACAATTTCCCCTTCACTGTGGTTGACTGATAAAGAGTTTCACTACCTAAAGTCACACAGACGCAGGACTTTGCGGGGAGAAGACACAGCTATAGACGTATATTAGAGTTGAGGTTAGAAGTTACTGTATTTCACCACAAGTGTGTTAAGATGTCAGAGGGAGTCTATGAAAACTCAGATGGATTTGAAGACGATGAGCTTGATGCAATGAAGAACACAGAGATTGATGACCAATTATATTCCAATGTAAGAGCCTTCAAGCCCAGTTCAAGAGATGGAGTTGTTGATTCAGGTAAGATTACACACACACACACACACACACACACACACACACACACACACACACACACACACACACACACACACACACACACACACACACACACACACACTAAACAGGTGAGATTGCCATGTAGCAATATGGCTTTGTTCTGGACGACTGTGTGATCACGCTCTCCGTAGCCGACGTGAGTAAGACCTTTAGACAGGTCAACATTCACAAGGCCGCAGGGCCAGACGGATTACCAGGACGTGTACTCTGAGCATGTGCTGACCAACTTGCAAGTGTCTTCACTTACATTTTCAACCTCTCACTGTCTGTCTGTAATCCCAACATGTTTTAAACATTGTCAAAGACTCCAGCCACCCTAGTCATAGACTGTTCTCTCTGTTATCGCATGGCAAGCAGTAACAGAGTGCCTAAGTCTAGGTCCAAGAGGCTTATAAACAGTTTCTACCCCCAAGCCATAAGACTCCTGAACATCTAATCAAATGGCTACCCAGACTATTTGCATTGTCCCCCCCCTCTTTTACCCTGCTGCTACTCTGTTTATTATCTATGCATAGTAACTTTAATAACTCTACCTACATGTACATATTACCTCAATTACCTCGACACCAGTGCTCCCGCACACTGACTCTGTACCGGTACTCCCTGTATAAAGCCCTGCTATTGGTATTTTACTGCTGCTCTTTAATTATTTGTTACTTTTATTTATTTTCATTTTTTTGTATTTTTCTTAATGGGCTACGGGGGCAGTATTGAGAATTTTGAAAAAAATATGTGCCCATTTTTAACTGCCACCTACACCAACTCAGAAGCTAGGATATGCATATTATTACCAGATTTGGATAGAAAACACTCTGAATTTTCTAAAACTGTTTGAATGGTGTCTGTAAGTATAACAAAACTCATATGGCAGGCAAAAACCTGAGAAAACCTGAGATAAAAAAAGAATTTTGTGGCTGTACTATTTTTTTTAATCATTGTTTAATAGATACCACAGTGAGAAAGGATTCATTTCGCAACTCCTACGGCTTCCACTAGATGTCAGCGATCTTTATAAAGTTGTTTGAAGCGTCTATGATCAACAGAGACCGGATGACAAGGAAGGGAAGTTGACCTCCCTGGGATGTCGTCACTTCCATTATTGCCTGCACCTGCTCAATCATGTAACTCGAGACAATTTTCAAAGATGTTTTTCTAGACACAGGAGCGGTCGTGTTGAAACATTACTGATGTTTCACGTTAAAAATGGCTCTAAAGATTGATGCTAAACAACGTTTGACATGTTTGAACGAACGTAAATAGATTATTTTTTTTAACTTTTTTAACTTTTCGCCGTGACTTCCCACCCCCCGCCCGCACTACTTTTGAGTAGCCACCGAAGCGCTAACAACATGGAACAACTTGGAGTTATTTGGACATCAATTATGAACTTTGTCAAAAGAAACCACATTTGTAGTGGACCTGGGATTCCTGGAAGTGCCAATGGATGAAGATAATCAAAGGTAAGGGATTATTGACGATAGTATTATTGATATTAGCTGGTTACAAGATGATGCTAACCTATATAGCCTAGCCTATTGTTCTTAGCACAGCACCCGGTTTATTGCAACTTGTGATTTCCCAGTAAAGTTATTTTGAAATCTGGCAATACAGTAGCATTTACGAAATGATAAACTATTATTATTTGAATCACAATATTATAATTTACCAATGTTTTCGAATAGTAATTTTGTAAATTGTAACGTTGTTCACCGGAAGCACTTCAGAGAAGAAAAAAATCTGAATTTCACGCTACTGTAAAATGCTGTTTTTGGATATAAATATGAACTTGATGGAACAAAAAATGCATGTATTGTATAACATAATGTCCTAGGAGTGTCATCTGATGGAGATTGCCAAAGGTTAGTGCATAATTTTAGCTGGTTTCTGCTTTTGGTGACCTTGAATTGAAAATGGATGTTTGTACTTTTGTGGCTATGTACTGTCCTAACATAATCTAACTTTATGCTTTTGCCGTAAAGCCTCTTTGAAAATCGAACAATGTGGTTGGAATAAGGAGATGTTTATCTTTTAAATGGTGTAAAATAGTTGCTTGTTTGAGAAATTGAAATTATTAGATTTTTGATGTTTTGAATTTCCAGCCTTGTTAGCAATCCCGTCTCGGGGTTCATTGCTAACCTGTAGCCCCAACAGGTTAAAACACCTGTTGGATACGGCGCATGTGACAAATACAATTTTATTTTATTTATTTGTCCCAATCGTGGATGATACAGTAAAACACATTACCAAATACCATACTTTAATAATTTGTGATTCAGTACATTTCCAGTGGTGGAAGAGACCCTCTGGAGTAGCTGCAGTGTGTCTGGGGCTGCTGTGTGTTCTCCTACTGACTGGGATCATAGGCCTGTCTGTCTACTGTAAGTTTAGTATTTTGTCACTGAGACTTAAGTAGAATACTTAATCATCCTTAATCATCCTTAATCATCCTTAATCAACCTTAATCATACTTAATCATCCTTAATCATCCTTAATCATCAATGGTGTGGTAGTTACATGTTTGATTAACTTTTCCCTTTTACAGATGGAGTAATTGGTCATCACGACTCAACAGAGAGAGACCAGCTACAGGCCAGTTACAGCCTTCTGACTAAAGAGAGAGACCAGCTACAGACCAGTTACAGCCTTCTGACTAAAGAGAGAGACCAGCTACAGATCAGTTACAGCCTTCTGTCTAAAGAGAGAGACCAGCTACAGACCAGTTACAGCCTTCTGACTAAAGAGAGAGACCAGCTACAGACCAGCAGTAACACCCTGACTAAAGAGAGAGACCAGCTACAGACCAGTTACAGCCTTCTGACTAAAGAGAGAGACCAGCAACAAAAAGAGAAAAATGATCTCATGAGAAAGTTCTCTAATCTGAGTGAGTTTACCAAATAAATGATCATAACATCATATATCTAATATGCAGTCAACTTGTGTTTGTATTCTAAAATAATAGGTGCAGAATAATAAGATGGAAATTCATGTTTTTGTCTTGTAGAACAAACCTGCCCTAAAGACTGGAAGAAGTTTGAATCCAGTTGGTACTTCCTGTCTACTGAGACTAAAACCTGGGGGGAGAGCAAAGATGACTGTCTGGAGAGAGGAGCAGACCTGGTGATCATCAACAGTGATAAGGAACAGGTGAGAGAGAAAGAGAGAGAGATATGGCGGGGGGGTTATGATCAAACATCCCTTGGTCAGTAATGTATCTTCCAGTATTTAACACATGTAGTCTATAGTAGTTGACAATATCAGCTCTTTCTCACCAACAGGAGTTTCTCTTCCACCTCAACAAGGGTTTCTGGATTGGTCTGACTGACACTGTTACTGAGGGGACCTGGAAATGGGTGGACGGCAACCCACTGACCACCCCAAAGTAAGAGACTACTGCTCTAACAACTCTGACCACCGTGTAAGGGGTAGGACTGATTCTGTGTGTTGTTCATACTCTAGGTTCTGAGAGAGTATCCAGTCTAACTGTATTGTTCATACTCTAGGTTCTGAGAGAGTATCCAGTCTAACTGTATTGTTCATACTCTAGGTTCTGAGAGAGTGGTCAGTCTAACTGTGTTGTTCATACTCTAGGTTCTGAGAGAGTATCCAGTCTAGCTCTGTATTGTTCATACTCTAGGTTCTGAGAGAGTATCCAGTCTAACTGTATTGTTCATACTCTAGGTTCTGAGAGAGTATCCAGTCTAACTGTATTGTTCATACTCTAGGTTCTGAGAGAGTATCCAGTCTAACTGTATTGTTCATACTCTAGGTTCTGAGAGAGTATCCAGTCTAACTGTATTGTTCATACTCTAGGTTCTGAGAGAGTATCCAGTCTAACTGTATTGTTCATACTCTAGGTTCTGAGAGAGTATCCAGTCTAACTGTATTGTTCATACTCTAGGTTCTGAGAGAGTATCCAGTCTAACTGTATTGTTCATACTCTAGGTTCTGAGAGAGTATCCAGTCTAACTGTATTGTTCATACTCTAGGTTCTGAGAGAGTATCCAGTCTAACTGTATTGTTCATACTCTAGGTCCTGAGAGAGTATCCAGTCTAACTGTATTGTTCATACTCTAGGTTCTGAGAGAGTATCCAGTCTAACTGTATTGTTCATACTCTAGGTCCTGAGAGAGTATCCAGTCTAACTGTATTGTTCATACTCTAGGTTCTGAGAGAGTATCCAGTCTAACTGTATTGTTCATACTCTAGGTTCTGAGAGAGTATCCAGTCTAACTGTATTGTTCATACTCTAGGTTCTGAGAGAGTGGTCAGTCTAACTGTATTGTTCATACTCTAGGTTCTGAGAGAGTATCCAGTCTAACTGTGTTGTTCATACTCTAGGTTCTGAGAGAGTGGTCAGTCTAACTGTATTGTTCATACTCTAGGTCCTGAGAGAGTATCCAGTCTAACTGTATTGTTCATACTCTAGGTTCTGAGAGAGTATCCAGTCTAACTGTATTGTTCATACTCTAGGTTCTGAGAGAGTGGTCAGTCTAACTGTATTGTTCATACTCTAGGTCCTGAGAGAGTATCCAGTCTAACTGTATTGTTCATACTCTAGGTCCTGAGAGAGTATCCAGTCTAACTGTATTGTTCATACTCTAGGTTCTGAGAGAGTGGTCAGTCTAGCTCTGTATTGTTCATACTCTAGGTCCTGAGAGAGTATCCAGTCTAACTGTATTGTTCATACTCTAGGTTCTTAGAGAGTATCCAGTCTAACTGTATTGTTCATACTCTAGGTTCTGAGAGAGTATCCAGTCTAACTGTATTGTTCATACTCTAGGTCCTGAGAGAGTATCCAGTCTAACTGTATTGTTCATACTCTAGGTTCTGAGAGAGTATCCAGTCTAACTGTATTGTTCATACTCTAGGTCCTGAGAGAGTATCCAGTCTAACTGTGTTGTTCATACTCTAGGTTCTGAGAGAGTATCCAGTCTAACTGTATTGTTCATACTCTAGGTTCTGAGAGAGTATCCAGTCTAACTGTATTGTTCATACTCTAGGTTCTGAGAGAGTATCCAGTCTAACTGTATTGTTCATACTCTAGGTTCTGAGAGAGTATCCAGTCTAACTGTATTGTTCATCCTGCAGGTACTGGGGGAGTGGACAGCCTAATGGTGGTGGAGTGGAGAACTGTGTGTTGTTAACTCACAGTTCATCAGACCAAGGACCATGGCATGACTATCCGTGTTCATTTAACCATTCCTGGATCTGTGAGATATAGTTCTTTCTCACTTTTAGTTATGATGTTGATTGTCATGCTGAAAGTCATGATACCAGCTACAGGGCCTTCAGAAAGTATTCACTGCCTAGACCTTTTCCACATTTTGAATTTTTAAATCGATTAAATTGAGATTTTACTGTCACTGTCCTACACACAATAACTCATAATGTCAAAGTGGAAATATGTTTTTCTTTTCTTTTTTACAAATGAATAAAAGATTTAAATCTGAAATGTCTTGAGTCAGAAAGTATTCAACCCCTTTGTTATGGCAAGCCTAAACACGTTCAGGAGTAAAATGTGCTTCCCTTGACACATAATAGGTTGCATAGACTCACTGTGTGAAATACAGAGTACAGTATAAAATAGAAAGGAGGACCAAGGCACTCTTCATATAATTGATTAAAATGCCTTTATTTGTATGGCATGTTCAATAGAAACAAGGTTTTAAAAATCTGACGCGTTTCGGCTGCATGGCCTTCGTCAGGGAATACAAAGAAATAATACAATGTCCTCCTTTGAACAGCTTTTCCAATTAGCCCTAATTTGAAGGGAGTGGTTAAAATTGATTGGACACACCTAGTAAACAATACTATACACATTAAAAAGTGAAATACTGTAGCTATGTTATCAAAAAAATACAACTCCAAGCTAGAAGTATCAGAACACTTAGAAAGGTAGTTCTAACCTTAAACATGACCGGGAGAAGTGTCAAGAATAAGAAAGCAATATATTCCATAGTACACTAGAACACAGCCAAACATGAACAACAATAGTCTAAACATAGCTGAGGGCAATTGAGCAAAATGACCACTAGATGACAGCAAATGGACCTATCACAACCCTACAGGAATGGTGAGAAATCCATATCTTCATGTAAACCAGGGTATTTAGTGGCTTGTAGTTTGTAAATCCATATCTTCATGTAAACCAGGGTATTTAGTGGCTTGTAGTTTGTAAATCCATATCTTCATGTAAACCAGGGTATTTAGTGGCCTGTAGTTTGTAAATCCATATCTTCATGTAAACCAGGGTATTTAGTGGCCTGTAGTTTGTAAATCCATATCTTCATGTAAACCAGGGTATTTAGTGGCCTGTAGTTTGTAAATCCATATCTTCATGTAAACCAGGGTATTTAGTGGCCTGTAGTTTGTAAATCCATATCTTCATGTAAACCAGGGTATTTAGTGGCCTGTAGTTTGTAAATCCATATCTTCATGTAAACCAGGGTATTTAGTGGCCTGTAGTTTGTAAATCCATATCTTCATGTAAACCAGGGTATTTAGTGGCCTGTAGTTTGTAAATCCATATCTTCATGTAAACCAGGGTATTTAGTGGCCTGTAGTTTGTAAATCCATATCTTCATGTAAACCAGGGTATTTAGTGGCTTGTAGTTTGTAAATCCATATCTTCATGTAAACCAGGGTATTTAGTGGCCTGTAGTTTGTAAATCCATATCTTCATGTAAACCAGGGTATTTAGTGGCCTGTAGTTTGTAAATCCATATCTTCATGTAAACCAGGGTATTTAGTGGCCTGTAGTTTGTAAATCCATATCTTCATGTAAACCAGGGTATTTAGTGGCCTGTAGTTTGTAAATCCATATCTTCATGTAAACCAGGGTATTTAGTGGCCTGTAGTTTGTAAATCCATATCTTCATGTAAACCAGGGTATTTAGTGGCCTGTAGTTTGTAAATCCATATCTTCATGTAAACCAGGGTATTTAGTGGCCTGTAGTTTGTAAATCCATATCTTCATGTAAACCAGGGTATTTAGTGGCCTGTAGTTTGTAAATCCATATCTTCATGTAAACCAGGGTATTTAGTGGCCTGTAGTTTGTAAATCCATATCTTCATGTAAACCAGGGTATTTAGTGGCCTGTAGTTTGTAAATCCATATCTTCATGTAAACCAGGGTATTTAGTGGCCTGTAGTTTGTAAATCCATATCTTCATGTAAACCAGGGTATTTAGTGGCCTGTAGTTTGTAAATCCATATCTTCATGTAAACCAGGGTATTTAGTGGCCTGTAGTTTGTAAATCCATATCTTCATGTAAACCAGGGTATTTAGTGGCCTGTAGTTTGTAAATCCATATCTTCATGTAAACCAGGGTATTTAGTGGCCTGTAGTTTGTAAATCCATATCTTCATGTAAACCAGGGTATTTAGTGGCCTGTAGTTTGTAAATCCCAAAACTTTCCCTTTGGTTTAACTGTTTAAGACGGTCCCCTTTTCTAATAGAGGCCGGAATGTGATCAATACCCACAAAATACAGTACTGAAGCAGAGAACATTAAAATAATCATTCAAAATAATTGGGGAATTATCCAAAGTGATACTCTACTACACCAAGTCTTTCCTGAGCCACCAGTCATAAGCTTTAAAAGATGTCCTACCCTAAATGATAAATTAGTACACAGTTATCTTCCGGGTGACTCTCAAAAAACTTGGCTTGACCACAAACCCAAGGGCTCTTTTAAATATAACCACTGCAGAAATATTGCACAGAAAAAGTATTTTGTTGATACAGCTTCCAAAATGGAGTATTACGTCAAGCATTTCATTAACTGCAAAACCACTCATGTCATCTATAGATTGGAATGTCCACAGTGCAAGGTGTTCTACATTGGACGGACAAAGAGACGCCTTCAAGACCGCCTAGCAGAACACAAGTACGCCATACGGGTAGGCAATGACGACTACCCCATGGCAAGGCACTATAAGTCCTTACACCAAGGCAACCCTGCCTCCATCTCTTCGCCCCAACCCGGGCTCAAACCAGGGAGCCTTGCACACATCAACAACTGACACCCCATGAAGCAACGTTACCCATCGCGCCACAAAAGCCGCGGCCCTTGCAACGCAAGGGGAAACCCTACTTCAAGTCTCAGAGCGAGTGACGTCACTGATTGAAATGCTATTAGCGCGCACCACCGCTAACTAACTAGCCATTTCACATCGGTTACACCTACTAGCTGTGGGTATTGATCACATCCCGGCCTCTATTAGAAAAGGGGACCGTCTTAAACAGTTAAACCAAAGGGAAAGTTTTGGGATTAAATATTTATGTCCCCTTAGTGGTTCATCACGTCAGCAAAAGGGAATATGTTCCATTTATGTTTATTTAGTGCAAATTGTCCACTGGTATTGCTGTATGAAAGTGAATTTCCCCCCAGGCATACATACATGTTCTTTGTTATTACCCGAGCCACTGCCTGTTCACCCCGCTATCATTCAGAAGGCGAGATCAGTACAGGTGCATCAAAGCTGGGACCGAAAGACTGAAAAACAGCTTCTATCTCAAGGCCATCAGACTGTTAAATAGCACAGAGAGGCTGCAGCCTACATATAGACTTGACATCATTGGCCACTTTAATAAATGGAACACTAGTCACTTTAATAATGTTTACATATCTTGCATTTCTCATCTCATATGTATAAACTGTATCTCAGTCTATGCTGCTCTGACATTGCTTATCCATATATTCCTAATTCCATTCTGTTATGAACCAGCTCTGAGTTCGCAACAAAAGGGAGACAATGTGGAGACAAGGAGTATCAAAAATATATATTTATTAGATAACACAACCAAAATCAACAAGGTGTCTGCATGGAGAGAGTCTCCCTTCATGACTGTGGAAGAGGTCTATTTATCCTGGGACACACCCGGGCCCAGGTGTTTCCCATTTAGCTGACGACCCTCCCAGCTCCGCCCACCGGCATCCTAATAAGGAACCAAGAGCAGAGAGAATACGGCAGACAGAGGGAGGGGCGTTAAATATATTACTCTATTGTTATCATATAGAAACATCACTTGTTAGATATTACTGCACTGTGGGAACTAGAAGGACAAGCATTTCACTACACCTGCAATAACATCTGCTGAACACCTGTATGTGACCAACAACATTTGATTTATTATGAAGGTAATTTGTGTCAAATGTACTTTTCCCAGCATATCTTTACATTGCTTATGCATATTCAGTGGTCTGACTGCGTCCAGACTATGTCAAAGGCCCATCCTGGTAGATCTGAACCTAATGCAGCTTGGAGTGATCGGATGACAGAAGTCACATTTAGGTGCCAGGTGTAACTGAGGCCATAGATGCTCCATATCCATTACTTTGAGAGTTTTATATAATATGACTAAATGTGTTTATTTCTGTGTTGCAGGGACAGTCAATAAATGGAACAGCAAGGCCACAGAACATGACATAAGCAGAGCTGTGGGAGACCACCTCAAGCCCCTGGTAGAGCCGGGGGTGGTGTTTACCACTCCACCACGCCTTCAGCAGGCTGGAAAAGTGGGATTGATACAGTTTTTCATACTAAGGTGGACCAAGAGTCTGTTGATTGGCCAGTCATTGGGTTAATTTGTTGAAATCAAATCAAGCTTTATTTATACAGCACATTTCAGACATGGATGCAACACAATGGTTTCACAGGAAAAAATAAAAAAATGAAAATAAACAGAAATATTTAGTAAACAACAAACAGAAGACTAACAACTGAAAGACTAATGAGCATTCTAAGGAAATGCCATTGATTAAAATATTAATTGGATGCAACATCCAACCCAAAATACCAGCTTGTTTTACTACTTTGTTTGTTGTTACATTCCCCACCAAGAAAAATCTCAAATGTTGCTCAAATAGAAGAGGGAACTAACAAAGAGTCACTGACAACAACCACAACTAAACAGGTGGGGTTTTAGGAGGGGCTCTGAAAGACACTATGGGGGTGTCCACTGGAAGTTGACTAGTAACAACAACTGGGACCTAAAAGACACCCACCATGAGACCCACTAAATCTGCCCAAGAAGAGGAAAACAAAAGAAAATCCCACACCAAACTTAAAGACAGGAAGTAAACCAAAAAGGTGGAGCAACTAAAGGTGTTGACTCTCCACATGTATCAAGACAACTGGAGCACTGGGCCAGACACTCTTAAATAGAACCTGGACCAGCTCAGGTGAAACACCTTCCCACTAACGAGATGGACAAGCCAGCACAGGTGTAACACATACTGACTAACCAGGCGACACCAATATGTACCCAAGACACATTTCAGTTGAATGCATTCAGTTGTACAATCAATCAATTCAGATCAAATTTATTTATATAGCCCTTCTTACATCAGCTGATATCTCAAAGTACTGTACAGAAACCCAGCCTAAAACCCCAAACAACAAACAATGCAGGTGTAGAAGCACGGTGGCTAGGAAAAACTCCCTAGAAAGGCCAAAACCTAGGAAGAAACCTAGAGAGGAACCAGGCTATGAGGGGTGGCCAGTCCTCTTCTGGCTGTGCAGGGTGGAGATTATAACAACATGGCCAAGATGTTTAAATGTTCATAGATGACCAGCAGGGTCAAATAATAATAATCACAGTGGTTGTCGAGGGTGCAACAAGTACCTCAGGAGTAAATGTCAGTTGGCTTTTCATAGCCAATCATTCAGAGTATCTCTACAACTTCCATTTCACATTATAATCAACTACAATGCTTCACCTTCACCAATATAAACATGGTGTCTACTGGCTGTCAACAATTAAAAACAAGAAAAAAACACGTATTTCTAAATAATAATATACAATAGTATTATTGTTCTCCTTTTTCTTTCTATAGAATCCTAAAACTCACTAGCTTCTAGAACTCTCGTCTTCCTAAATCCCACTAGCTTCTAGAACACTCGTCTTCCTAAAACTCACTAGCTTCTAGAACTCTCGTCTCCTTGGAACGAGCCCAAACAAAACTCATCTCCAATACGGAAAAACGTGCAGTCAAAATAAATTCTGATCCATGGCAACGCACTAGCTAAACGCAAAACACAAATCTTATATCCATTTGGGGGGAAATCAGGTTGAACCTGCTCCTGAAACTAGCACAACTAAAAAAACACATGGAAATGGAGATATCTTTTTCCTCACTGGTTAGAGGACAACCTGCAGAAGACAGTCAGCTACATTTTGGAGTGATGCATTTAAATGTAGGGGTCACTAAACAAAGGAACACAACACTTATTTGTCATCACTCATCGATATCATGTTGAAATCAATTGTGTGAGAGGAAGGAGATGAGGTTGCACGTCCTGTAAAAACTAACAGCTCCAAAACCACACGGAATCTGGGAATAATGTGTACATCACTGGTTAGAGGACAACTTGTAGAAAACAGCCAGATACATTTTGATTCAAGTGGGTCACCAATGCTGTAAATGTAACACAGCTCTTTTTTTGTTAGTCACTTTTTGTTAAATCTCATAAATAGTAATCCTCCAATTCAGAGCCTGGATTTTCCCCCTGAGGCTAATATCCATATCATGTTGAAATCAATAGAACAGGGGACAAACGTTTAGGGTTCTACATTGTGACATCATTAAAATATATTGATATCATTTAACAACTCCTTCATGTATTTTCTGATATTTGATCAGAGGTCTTTTATCAGATTATCTCTGGTCACAGCTATAAGGCTGTGTGTGTTCTCTTGTGTACTGTCAGCTCTCCAGATCGACCAAAACTCTTCCCACACTGATCACAGCTAAAAGGTTTCTCTCCTGTGTGTGTTCTCTGGTGTAAAGTCAGAGAGCCAGACTTACTAAAACTCTTCCCACATTGATCACAGCTATAAGGTTTCTCTCCTGTGTGTATTCTCTGGTGCACTGTCAGCTCTCCAGATCGACCATAACTCTTCCCACATTGACCACAGCTATATGGTTTCTCTCCTGTGTGTGTTCTCTGGTGTAATGTCAGGTGGCCAGATTGAACAAAACTCTTCCCACATTGACCACAGCTATAAGATGTCTCTCCTGTGTGGATTCTCTGATGAATTTTAATGCCTGATGAGGTGGTGAATCTCTTCCCACAGTCAGAGCAGCAGTGAGTTCTCTTCCCTGTGGATCTCTGCAGGTGTTTCTTGCGGTGTTCTGATCTGGAGAGACTCTTCTCTGCCTCTTCAGCATCATGATGTTGTTGAGGCTCCCCAGAGGATCCACGATAGTCCCATATCTCTCCTGTGTGAACAACAAAGTCAGACAGATGATTAAAGGCCCACAACAGCGGTAATCCACTGTAAAAGGTGATGCCAACAGCGGAGCCATGATGTTGTACAACAATTGACGTCTGTAATGAATGTTAAAATTATTTGACAATTGTCTTAAAATGAGCAAGAATAGTCATATTTTGTCTTGTTTTCACATTAGTAGTAACATCGATGATTGTAGGCTAGAAATAAGTTATTCATGTTGTTGAAACTCTAAGCAGTGTGCCAGACGACTTTTGGTCTCCAATATAGGCCCCTTTCTGTGTTTGCTAAAATTGCGGCACGAGGGCGATGCACATGCAATTTGGTTGTAGAAACTCCTCCCTGCTAATGAGGAAACCGATAGTTACGGATGTACTATATCTGCCTGGAGCAAAAATGGTGAGCAAAGATTAAAGTTTTTCACAATGTATTCTGAATGTGAATGGGGGAAAAACTCAGGGAAGTAACTTCCATTTCCAGGTTGCTTATGAGTGCATTTCACACTACTTTGGATTATAATTGTAAAGCTCGCTTGAATGTCCTGCTTAATATAATGTTTGCTACAGTATTAAGAACCGAGTTAATGACAGTATCCATTTGGGTGTTGTCAATAAAGTTATGATTTTTTAAATGTATTTTTAATTACATTTTGTTTTTCACCTTTATTTAAGCAGGTAGGCCAGTTGAGAACAAGTTCTCATTTACAACTGCGACCTGGCCAAGATAAAGCAAAGCAGTGCGACACAAACAACAACACAGAGTTACACATGGAATAAACAAGCGTACAGTCAATAACACAATAGAAAAATCTATATACAGTGTGTGCAAATGGAGTACGGAGGTAAGGCAATAAATAGGCCATAGTAGCGAAGTAATTACAATTTAACAAATGAACACTGGAGTGATAGATGTGCAGATGATGATGTGCAAGTAGAAATACTGGTGTGCAAAAGAGCAAAAAAGTAAATAAAAACATGGGGATGAGGTAGGCAGTTGGATGGGCTATTTACAGATGGGCTGTGTACAGCTGCATCGATCGGTAAGCTGCTCAGATAGCTGATGCTTAAAGTTAGTGAGGAAGATATATGTCTCCAACTTCAGCGATTTTTGCAATTCGTTCAAGTCACTGGCAGCAGAGAACTGGAAGGAAATGCAGCCAAAGTAGGTGTTGGCTTTGGGGATGACCAGTGAGATATACCTCCTGGAGCGCATGCTATGGGTGGGTGTTGCTATGGTGACCAGTGAGCTGAGTGAAGTCGGCCTAGCAAAGACTTATAGATGACCTGGAGCCAGTGGGTTTGGCGACAAATATGTATACCAGGTCGATTAGAAAGGCCTGCTCGCAGAAGTGTTCTAGGGAGCATTTGACAGTGATGAGGGGTGGCCGTTTGACCGCAAACCCATAACGGATGCAGGCGATGAGGCAGTGATCGCTGAGATCCTGATTGAAAACAGCAGAGGTGTATTTGGAGGGCAAGTTGGTCAGGATAATATCTATGAGGGTACCCATGTTTACAGATTTAGGGTTGTACCTGGTGGGTTCCTTGATAATTTGTGTGAGATTGAGGGCATCTAGCTTGAATTGTAGGACGGCCGGGGTGTTAACCTCACTAGGGTAGGGGGCACTGTTTTCACCTCCGGATGAAAAGCGTGCCAAAGTAAACTTGGTAGATTTGGATAGAAAACACTCTAAAGTTTCCAAAACTGTTAAAATAATGTCTGTGAGTATAACAGAACTGATATGACAGGCGAAAACCTGAGAAAAATACATCCAGGAAGTGGGATTTTTTGTTGTTGTAGTTTTCCATTGAATGCCTATACAGATTCCATTGACTTAGGTCTCAAATTGCACTTCCTATGGCTTCCACTAGATGTCAACAGTCTTTAGAAATAGTTTCAGGCTTGCATCCTGAAAAATGAGAGTGTAAGACCACTCTGAATGAGTGGACCATTCAGTATCTCAGAGATTTTTCATGCGCGAGACCGAGAGCGCACCTTTCTTGTTTACCTTTTATATTGACGTTATTGTCCGGTTTAAATGTTATATATTATTTAGGCTAAAAACAACCTGAGGATTGATTATAAACATCGTTTGACATGTTTCTACGAACTTTACTGATACTTTTCTGATTTTTCGTCTGGCTGTTGTGACTGCCTTTGAGCCTGTGGATTACTGAACAAAACGCATGAACAAAACTGAGGTTTTTGGATATAAAGAGAGACTTTATCGAACAAAACGAACATTTATTGAGTAAATGGGAGTCTTGTGAGTTGCAACGATATGAAGATCATCAAAAGTAAGTGATTCATTTTATCGCTATTTCTGACTTGTGTAACTCCTCTACTTGGCTGGTAACTGTTACTAATGATTTGTCTGCTGGGCGCTGTTCTCAGATAATCGCATGGTATGCTTTCACGGTAAAGCCTTTTTGAAATCTGACACCGTGGTTTGATTAACAAGAAGTTAATCTTTAAACCGATGTATAACACTTGAATGTTTTATGAATTCTTATAATGAGTATTTCTGTTTTTGAATTTGGCGCTCTGCAATTTCACTGGATGTTGGCCAGTGATATGCTTAACCCCCTAGAGAGGTTAAGCATATCCCAGTTTAGGTCACCTAACAGAACAAACTCTGAAGATAGATGGGGGCCAATCAATTCACATATGGTGTCCAGGGCAGCTGGGAGCTGAGGGGGGTCTGTAACAGGCGGCAACAGTGAGAGACTTATTTCTGGAGAGATTCATTTTTTTAATTAAAAGCTCGAACTGTTTGGGCTTAGACCTGGAAAGTATGATAGAACATTGCAGGCCATCTCTGCAGTAGATTGCAACTCCTCTCATTTTGATGGAAAATGTTGTAGTTGGGGATGGAAATTTCAGAATTTTTGGTGACCTTCCAAAGCCAGGATTCAGACACGGCAAGGACATCAGGGTTGGCGGAGTATGCTAAAGCAGTGAATAAAACAAACTTAGGGAGGAGGCTTCTGATGTTAACATGCATGAAACCAAGGCTTTTTCGATTACAGAAGTCAACAAATGAGAGTGCCTGGGGACACGCAGGGCTTGGGTTAGCCTCCACATCACCCGAGGAACAGAGGAGGAGTAGGATGAGGGTACGGCTAAAGGCTATCAAAACTGGTCGTCTAGTGCGTTGGGGACAGAGAATAAAAGGAGCAGATTTCTGGGTGTGGTAGAATAGATTCAAGGCATAATGTACAGACAGGGGTATGGTGGGGTGCGGGTACAGTGGAGGTGAGCCCAGGCACTGGAGGTGAGCCCAGGCACTGAGTGATGATAAGAGAGGTTTCATCTCTGAACATGCTGGTTATACTGGGTGAGGTCACTGCATGTGTGGGAGGTGGGACAAAGGAGGTATCTAAGGCATGTACAGTGGGACTAGGGGCTCCGCAGTAAACTAAAACAATAACTATCCTAAACAACAGTATACATGGCATATTGACATTTGAGAGAGACATAAAGCGAGGCATAAAGCAATCACAGGTGTTGATTGGGAGAGCTAGCTAAGACAACAACGGGTAAGACAACAACAGTTCATCAGCTAAGACAACAACAACAGGTAAAATGGCGATGAATGGGCAGAGAGGGTCGATTAACTACACACAGGGCCTGAGTTCGGAATAGGGCCAACAGATAAACAAAGGTAAACCAAGTGGAGATAAATGAACAGTCCAGCAGGCATCAGCTATGTAGCTAAGTGATCATAGGGTCCAGTGTACAGCAATAGATGGAACAGGGAAGCCGCGGGGTAGTCGTTGCTATGCTAGCAAGCGGGAGACACAGCGTTTAAAGTTAGCAGGCCGGGGTAAGTGGAAGCATCTGCTCCAATGTCCGGCAAAGGCCGGTTGAGGACCAGTCGCGGTGGTACGGCGGGGCGCCATGTCGACGAAGGGACCGGGCCAGATGGCGAAAGAGGTATTGTAGTTGTGGTAAATTCGTTTGCAATCCGGGTCATGTGCCTGGCTCAGGGCTAGCTTTTGGGGCTGGGTCACTCAGTGGCAGCTAGCTAGCTGTGATGATCAGGGGTAATGGTCCAGGGTTTACGGCAGGAATCCGGCGTTGTAGTGGAGAAAAACAGTCCGAGGCTGGCAGGTATTATCCAGGCTAAAAAAACGTCTGGTGCCTGAGCAGAGGGTAAAGGCCGCTAGCAGTGGCTAACAATGACTAAATAGCTAGTAGCTAATTAGCTGGCTAGCCTCTGATGAATGTTTTGGCTATAAGGTCTAAAAAAAAAAAGAGCAGAAAAATAGCAGATCCGTGTCACATTGAGTGAGGTGGGTAACCGGAAGATATATTTAATTTAAAAATAGAAAAAGAGATTGAAAAGTCAATTGGAATATATACAAAAAATACAAAAAAGAAAACGAGAGGATGATAAAAAACGTATGCACTGCTACGCCATCTTGGGGGGAAAAAACTAAGTAAACTAAGTGTTGGCGAAATTGGCCCATAACTTCACCTAACAACAACATTGACCTACTGTAGGACCCATAACTTCACCTAACAATAACATTGACCTACTGTAGGACCCATAACTTCACCTAACAACAACATAGACCTACTGTAGGACCCATAACTTCACCTAACAATAACATAGACCTACTGTAGGACCCATAACTTCACCTAACAACATAGACCTACTCTAGGACCCATAACTTCACCTAACAATAACATAGACCTACTGTAGGACCCATAACTTCACCTAACAATAACATAGACCTACAGTAGGACCCATAACTTAACCAAACAATAACATAGACCTACTGTAGGACCCATAACTTCACCTAACAATAACATAGACCTACTGTAGGACCCATAACTTCACCTAACAACAACATAACATATACAGGGTCCTACAGTAGGTCTATGTCCCTGTATTGCTACTGCTGTATGAAAGGAATTATCTCAGTGAGTTTCAGATGAACAGTACAGTGCATTCCAAATTCAATAGGCAGGCAAGTAAACAAAAACGTTTTCAAATAAAAACTATTCCAGAAAATGTCAAAGTGTATATAACGACCGTCCAAGAGACTGTCAACCAATCGCGTTCACATTGTCATGCTGTGACACGCAGTTCCTATGCTAATTCTCACCAAATCCCTTTTTAAAGTCAGGGTATGAGTCGAGAAACATTCCTATTTTCCTTGAAAGTATCGCAATTGAGAATCGATTCACATTTAGATGGAATGCTGCCAGAGCCAGTCTACCTCTGAAAATAACATACAGTCCTTGGACCTTGAGGAGTAACGGGGGCAGCAATCAGCAGTAGAAACAATAACAAAGCGTACTCCCTGCCCGTTTCAGTAAAAAGCTGAGGGATGGGGCTGGAGAAATGCAACCATCCATGATATCAACATTATAGTTTTAACCATGTTTTGAGGATATACAGTGTGTGTTAATATTTACTGACAAACATTGGAGTAATAAAAAGCTTATATTTTGGGTTCTGATGGAGTACAACAGTTGAACTAAGCTCATGAGGCATTTCTAAGTGATTTATTCAGGAAACAGATGGGTACATATCATTAATGTATAAGTCCCAAAATGGATGTAACAACTGCTGATTGCCCCTTTAAGAGAACATCTTGGGCTAATCTAATAGGAGATATTGAGGACTACAGTATTTCAGGCATTGTCATTGGATGCATTTGTTCAATTGTTAACGTTTTGTTGATGGTCCACTCTTGATGTTCTACACGTTACAGTGTAGCTTCAGCCATTCCTACAGAACAACATTAAAGTGTAGAACCCCTTTACTGCATATTGGTTCAACGACTGCAGAGACGGTACTTACTGGTGTTAAACAGATCTCCAACCTCCACTTCTTCCTCCAATGTGACACTTCTTCCTCTTTCACTCCAAAAACTGCATCCTCCTCTTTCTCTTCCGCCTCTTCTTTTACTGTAACATCCTCCTCTTTCACTCTGAACGCGTCTTCCTCTTCTTTCACTGAAACGTCTTTCTCTTCTTCTTTCACGGTAACAGCCTCACCCTCTACTTGTTTTTGTATTGTAACATCTTTCTCTTCCTCCTCCTCTTTCACTAGAGTTTCTTTCTCCATCCAGCAGACCTCCTCTTCTTTAACAGGAGGAGAGAAGCTTAGTGAACTCATGGTCGGGGATGTTAGCTAGCTAGCTAGCATTAGCGACTAGCCTTGTTCTAAGCTAACTTAGCAAACCAGCTAGCTGACAAACAACGTAAATATATAATTAAATGGGCCAACAAGTACATACGACAGAAGTGTGTTTAATACACAGCGACTAATATACACCAAAACAGTGTAAAGAGCGTGAATGTTGTAGCTATGTTTGCTAGAAAGCTACCGAGGTGTCTGACTAGCTGTTGTTGTTGAAGGAGCGTCCCGTCCACTAGATTCTACGTCACACTGGCAGCATCGCCTGAACCTAAAAGACGCACATCGCCATCTGCTGACTGGACTGGGCAACGCAGTTGAGGAACCAAATGTGTACTTTCATTTATTTCATAAAAGTTGATTATTATATTAAGTCGTTCAAAGAGAAGCATGTGTTGATTGATTCGTTTTTAATGAGTTAGAATTTAAAACAAACTTTACACCCACTACATATTTGCATTGAACCATACTTCTGACATGGATCATTTTGACCCCAGAGGCATATCTTTTATCATGGCCAAAATGTGGTTTATTCAATTCTATTAAATGTTTCATGACTTTGTCAATCAACTTGTTGTTAGTAAATCTAAATCATGGTTTAGTGTTTCTGTGTCAAAATTGACTTTTAACAAATTAAAATCCTTTGGAGTCATTTTGACTCCAGCCAAAAGCACCTTTGATAAATAGGACGTTTATTTCAAATCAAATCAAATTTTATTGGTCACATACACGTGTTTAGCAGATATTATTGCAGGTGTAGTGAAATGCTTGTGTTTCTATCTCAGACGGTGCAGTAATATGGCTGGCACTGGCTATCACTGGCTGCTGAGGGGCATTGAAACAGCATGGCTAAGGGCTACATCCCGAATGGCAACATGTTCCCTACACAGTGCACTACTTGAGAGCCCTATGGGCCATGGTCAAAAGTAGTGTACTGGTATATTTAAGCAATAAGGCCTGGGGTGGTGTGGTATATGGCCAATATACCACGGCTAAGGGCTGTTCTTATGCGTCACGCAACGCAGAGTGCTGGGACACGGCCCTTAGCCAGGGTATATTGGCCATATATCACAAATCCCGAAGGTGCCTTACTGCTATTGCAAACTGGTTACCAACGTAATTAGTGCAGTAAAAACGATCTGATATACCACGGCTGTCAGCCAATCAGCATTCAGGGCTCGAACCACCCAGTTTATAATTACATTTAGAAACAGTGTGGTGTTCATTAATTATGCCACAAGGTGGCAGCTGAAAGTCAGTGTTCAAAGATAAACTGGCTCTATGGTTACTGACACTCACTTGTCTGTAGCCTGCAGCAGCAAAAGAAACAGACAATATGTTTGCTCCTGTCTTTCAGCTCTGGTGCAATCATTCTCACTCAGAAAATATCTGACTTTGTTGACAGTAGTTCAACAAGTTACTAAGGTAATAAGGCAACACGCTATCACAGTCTCATGTTAGAATTTGACGTTCATCCATGTTTCTCAAATGTCAAATTTCGAACTTGTTCCAAGCGTTAAATTTCAAAGTGTTTAAGATTAAGTTTAGGCATTAACTCCGAATGGTTAAGATAAGGGTTAAGGTTTGGGGTTGGCTTAAAACAAAAATATCAAAAACAACTTTCTATCGCTAGATTCAAACATGCAACCTTTTGAACCAGAGCTAGATGCTTACGCCCATCCCCATCCCCTTCCACAATGCCCTACCAGTATCATGGGTGACCTGCCTGAATAAGGTACTAACCAGATTAAAGAATTAGACAGCTGACAGCCTTATATGAGACATGTGCAGTCCCTGATCTGATCACATTACAACTCATTTACTCATTTACAAGGATTTTGCTACGCTACACCCGCAGTAACATTTGCTAAATACGTGTATGCAACCAATAAAATTAGATTTAATTGAATCCAGTGGAATTTTAAAGGGAAGAAGCATCATGGATTAGATCATGTGATAAATAGATCATATATCCTGCCAGCTGTCACGCCTTGACCTTAGAGAGCCGTTTTATTTCTCTATTTGGTTAGGTCAGGGTGTGATGTGGGGTGGGCATTCTATGTTGTCTATTTCTTTCTTTTTGGCCGGGTATGTTCCTAATGAATTGAAATGTATGCATTCACTACTGTAAGTCGCTCTGGATAAGAGCGTCTGCTAAATGACTAAAATGTAAATGTAAATGTAAATGTAATATCTAACAAGTAAAATCTAACAATTTCACAACATAGACCCAATACACACACATCTAAGTATTTGAATCTAGGTTTCTCTGTAGACATGATCCATCCCACCAGAGGGTGGAGGGGCTCCTGTATCAGTGGTTTTGACCAGATAGACACCTGCAGATACACAGTATAGTGCCTCCCATGTACTCTCCTAAGATTGGACTTTTCTATATCACGTATCACATGACAGTGTATAAACTTTCATTTGATTTGATCATGTACAAAACTGCGGTAGAAAAGTAAATTATTCAGACCCCTTCACATTTTCCATATTTTGTTACGTTACAGCCTTATTCTAAAATTTAATATTTTTTCCCCCTCATCAATCTACACACAATAACCCATAATGACATCACAATACCCCATAATGACATCACAATAGCCCATAATGTCATCACAATACCCCATAATGACAAAGTGAAAACAGGTTTTTAGAGATTTTTGCAAATGTATTTACTTGTATTTACTTAGGTATGAGACTCGAAATTGAGCTCAGATGCATCCTGATTCCATTGATCATCCTTGAGATGTTTCTACAACTTGATTGGAGTCCACTTGTGGTAAATTCAATTGATTAGACATGATTTGGAAAGGCACACACCTGTCTATATAAGGTCCCACAGATTACAGTGCATGTCAGAGCAAAAACCAAGCCATGAGGTCAAGGAATTGTCCATATAGCTCTGAGACAGGATAGTGTCGAGGCACAGATCTGGGGAAAGGAACCAAAAAATATCTTCAGCATTGAAGGTCCCCTTGAACACAGTGGCCTCCATCATTCTTAAATGGAAGAAGTTTGGAACCACCAAGACTCTTCCTAGAGCTGGCCGCCTGGCCAAACTGAGAAATCGTGAGAGAAGGGCCTTGGTCAGGGAGGTGAACAAGAACCCGATGTTCACTCTGACAGAGCTCCAGAGTTCCTTTGTGGAGATGGGAGAACCTTCCAGAAGGACAACCATCTCTGCAGCACTCCACCAATCAGGCCTTAATGTAGCAATGATTAAAGTGTCAAAATGTATTTCAATGGACAATTCAGTGAACTGTTCTGTGAAAGGTGTTGGCTAGAGATGACATGCAGGAGCTCGCAGGGATTTGTAGTCTTGCATGTCGTCTACTTTGATGCTAATTAGCATTTTAGAATCCAAGAGTAAAGAGACACAAATATATTGATACAAGTATTTGTATTGATTATGGATCCCCATTAGTTCCTGTCAAGGCAGCAGCTACTCTTCCTGGGGTTTATTATGGATCCCCATTAGTTCCTGCCAAGTTAGGTCAGGGAGCGTGCCAGCCTGCCTGAACCGCCCCTGAATTAACAGGTATAAATGATGGATTATGAACTAACAGGTATAAATGATGGGTTATGAATTAACAGGTATAAATGATGGGTTATGAACTAACAGGTATAAATGATGGGTTATGAATGATGGGTTATGAACTAACAGGTATAAATGATGGGTTATGAATTAACAGGTATAAATGATGGGTTATGAATTAACAGGTATAAATGATGGGTTATGAATTAACAGGTATAAATGATGGGTTATGAATTAACAGGTATAAATGATGGGTTATGAACTAACAGGTATAAATGATGGGTTATGAATTAACAGGTATAAATGATGGGTTATGAATTAACAGGTATAAATGATGGGTTATAAATGATGGGTTATGAATTAACAGGTATACATGATGGGTTATGAATTAACACATCCCCTGCGAGCCCAGGCATTTCAATACATTCAGGATTTCTTACGGTCCATGTGCAATGTATATGATTATCTCTGTCTCTCTCTCCATCTCTTCTTTAACAAGCAGCCATGTTGTTGTCATTCCACTAGGGACCTGTTTTCAGCATTTTAAGTCTGCAGTCAATAACCAGTGCACTGGGATTATCCCTTTACACCCTTTACACATGTACTGTACTGGAATAATCCCTCTACACCCTTTACACATGTACTGCACTGGGATTATCCCTCAACACCCTTTACACATGTACTGCACTGGGATTATCCCTCTACACCATTTACACATGTACTGCACTGGAATTATCCCTTTACACCCTTTACACATGTACTGCACTGGGATTATCCCTCAACACCCTTTACACATGTACTGCACTGGGATTATCCCTCAACACCCTTTACACATGTACTGCACTGGAATTATCCCTCAACACCCTTTACACATGTACTGCACTGGAATTATCCCTTTACACCCTTTACACATGTACTGTACTGGAAATATCCCTCAACACCCTTTACACATGTACTGCACTGGGATTATCCCTCAACACCCTTTACACATGTACTGCACTGGGATTATCCCTCTACACATGTACTGCACTGGAATTATCCCTCTACACCCTTTACACATGTACTGTACTGGAAATATCCCTCAACACCCTTTACACATGTACTGCACTGGGATTATCCCTCTACACCCTTTACACATGTACTGCACTGGGATTATCCCTCTACACCCTTTACACATGTACTGCACTGGGATTATCCCTCTACACCCTTTACACATGTACTGCACTGGAATTATCCCTCAACACCCTTTACACATGTACTGCACTGGGATTATCCCTCTACACCCTCTACACATGTACTGTACTGGGATTATCCCTCTACACCCTTTACACATGTACTGCACTGGAATAATCCCTCAACACCCTTTACACATGTACTGCACTGGAATTATCCCTTTACACCCTTTACACATGTACTGTACTGGAATTATCCTTTTACACATGTACTGTACTGGAATTATCCTTTTACACATGTACTGCACTGGGATTATCCCTCTACACCCTTTACACATGTACTGTACTGGAATTATCCCTTTACAGTTAGGAGCACTCCCTTTAAGAGTGTGCTCCTAATCTCAGCTCGTTACCTGTATAAAAGACACCTGGGAGCCAGAAATCTTTCTGATTGAGAGGGGGTCAAATACTTATTTCCCTCACTAAAATGCAAATCAATTTATAACATTTTTGACATGCAATTTTCTGGATTTTTTGTTGTTGTTATTCTGTCTCTCACTGCTCAAATAAACCATTAAAATTATAGACTGATCCTTTCTTTGTCAGTGGGCAAATGTACAAAATCAGCAGGGGATCAAATACTTTTTCCCCCCACTGTACATCTACATGATGTATTGTTACACCATGTAGGAGCAGTATAGACCTAGTCTGTTCATTATATACATCTACATGATGTATTGTTACACCAAAAAAAAGGGAAATTATATTATTTTATACTAATACAATTGCTCAGAGAAAGAGATTTAGTTTAACATGTAATTCTCAAAAGGCAGGGGTCTGAATTATTGCTACCCATGTTTTCAATACTCCAGCACTCTCCCCTTGGGAGGATAATGACACTGAAATGTTTTATGAGATTAGAGAACACATTGGGTGGGATCTTAGACCCTTCCTCCATACAGAATCTCTCCATGTCCTTGATTTATTTAGTCTGTCTTATGGACTGCCCTGTTCAATTCAAACCACAGGTTTTCAATGGAGTTCAAGTCCGAAGACTGAGTTGGCCATAGAACATTTTTGATTTTGTGCCCAATTTACAGTTTCTTTGTTTTGCTGGAAGATCCCCTTATGGCCAAGTTTCAGCCTCCTAGCAGAGAGGTAACCAGGTTTTGGGCTAAAATATCCTGGTAGTGGTTAAAGTTGATTTATTTTATACATTTTTGCTCATCTTTATCAAGGGTATTAATAACTAGGTGCTTATTTTGATATCTTGTTTTTTGACTGAGTCAAACAGGGACATTGATCTGATTAACACCAGTAAATACAGTGAGTACCATCTAATAAAACAGGGACATTGATCTGATTAACACCAGTAAATACAGTGGAGTAGATGTAGAGTTTGTTTTAAATTCTCATAAAAAACGGAATTAATCAAACAGCACTTGTTGCTTTTTGTACGTGTTGATATAATATTAATATTTAATGGAGAGAAAAAAACGTTTCCCTAAACTGCTTTATAATATTATAATTCAATGAAGAATAAAAATAGTTTTCCCTCCTCAACTGCGTTTCCTCCCTCCAGACAGCAGATGGGGATATGTGTCTTTCAGGCGATGTTTCTAGTGTGACGTATAATCTAGTGGACGGAACGCTTCTTCAACAACTGCAGCCACCTCCGTAGCTCGCTAGCCGACAAAGTCGGAACATTCAAGTTCTTTAGACAATTTCGTGGTTTATTTGTCACTTTGCTTTAAACATACTTATGTGGAAACAACTAGCTACCCCATTTAATTTAATATTTACGTTGTAAGTCAACTAGCTGGCTGGTTAAGTTAGCACTAGCCTAGCTAGCTAACATCCCCGACCATGAGTTCACTAAGCTACTCTCCTCCTGCTAAAGAAGAGGTCTGCTGGACGGAGAAAGAAGCTCTCGTGAAAGAGGAGGAGGAAGAGGAGGCTGTTACAATACAAAAACAAGTAGAGGGTGAGGCTGTTACCGTGAAAAAAGAAGAGAAAGACGTTACAGTGAAAGAAGAGGAAGACGCGTTCAGAGTGAAAGAGGAGGAGGATGTTATTGTGAAAGAAAAGGAGGAAGATGCAGTTTTTGGAGTGAAAGATGAAGAGGGGGAGATTACTGTCACATTAGAGGAGGACGAAGAAGAGAAGACTGGAGAACTGATTAACACTAGTAAATACAGTGAGTACTATCTAATAAAACAGGGACATTGATCTGGTTAACACCAGTAAATACAGTGAGTACTATCTAATAAAACAGGGACATTGATCTGATTAACACCAGTAAATACAGTGAGTACTATCTAATAAAACAGGGACATTGATCTGATTAACACCAGTAAATACAGTGAGTACTATCTAATAAAACAGGGACATTGATCTGATTAACACCAGTAAATACAGTGAGTACTATCTAATAAAACAGGGACATTGATCTGATTAACACCAGTAAATACAGTGAGTACTATCTAATAAAACAGGGACATTGATCTGATTAACACCAGTAAATACAGTGAGTACTATCTAATAAAACAGGGACATTGATCTGATTAACACCAGTAAATACAGTGAGTACTATCTAATAAAACAGGGACATTGATCTGATTAACACCAGTAAATACAGTGATTACTATCTAATAAAACAGGGACATTGATCTGATTAACACCAGTAAATACAGTGAGTACTATCTTATAAAACAGGGACACAAACTCTGCAGTTGTTGAACTAATGTGTGATTTTTAAAAGGGCATTCTACACTCAAATATGTTTTTGTACTGTATGAATTGTTCATGACGTCCTCCAGGGATTTTTAAACTTTTCCTGTTGAAAAGTGATATATAAATACAGTAAAGTATAAACACACTAATGGGAAACAAATAAATGTTTTGAGCAAAATAGTGTTTTTTTTAACAACTGCAAACTAGAAGGAGTGAGTGATGTCATAGTAAGGCCTTCAAGGAGTTGGCTTGATGGGAAGTCGTGATGTCATCCAATAGGAGACTGATCTTCATGTGAATATTCATTATTCTTTTTAAAATCCTTCCTGTTCTGTCAAGTTGGTTGTTGATCATTGCTAGAAAGCTGTTTTCAAGTCTTGCTATAGACTTTCAAGATGATTTAAGTCCAAACTGTAACTAGGCCACTCAGGAACATTCAATGTCATCTTGGTAAGCTCCTCCAGTGTAGATTTGGCCTTGTGGTTTAGGTTATTGTCCTGTTAGGACAGTTTTTTGTATTCAGATCTCTGAAATGCTCTCTACCTACGTAACATTTAGTGTCTCCTTATGTTACGCTGGGGAAACAGTTTTCATGGGCACAGAAATCCTAAATCATTTCAGAGTTTACTAAATCCAATGGTTCTAACCGAGAGTCACCTTAACTTTATTGACAACACCCAAATGGATACGGTCATTAACGCAGTTCTTCAATAATTACACATCATTCTTAATACTGTAGCTGTTTAGTTACAGTCACATGTTCAACTATCATCAGCTGATCCAGGAAATCATTTTCTGAATGACAGTCACATGACAGAAGCCACAACATGCAACAACAACCAAAGTGCTTCTTCATTCATTACTCTGGTAAAGACAGTTATGCCGTTCTCCATGTTGGATCCAACATCCCTAACAAATGGATGTTTATAATGTGTTATTGTCTGGTTGATTTACAGTAGGGTCTCGTTAGTCTGTTTGGACACAGAGATACGCTCCACGTTGGATCCAACATCCCTACTTTGCTCATAATGTGTAGAGAAATGTTCCTTGATGGATAGGCTATTGTTCAACACACAGAGCTATTTTCCTATATTTGTTGTTATGGGCCCAACAGTAGGTCTATGTTGTTGTTAGGTGAAGTTATGGGTCCTACAGTAGGTCTATGTTGTTGTTAGGTGAAGTTATGGGTCCTACAGTAGGTCTATGTTGTTGTTAGGTGAAGTTATGGGTCCTACAGTAGGTCTATGTTGTTGTTAGGTGAAGTTATGGGTCCTACAGTAGGTCTATGTTGTTGTTAGGTGAAGTTATGGGTCCTACAGTAGGTCTATGTTGTTGTTAGGTGAAGTTATGGGTCCTACAGTAGGTCTATGTTGTTGTTAGGTGAAGTTATGGGTCCTACAGTAGGTCTATGTTGTTGTTAGGTGAAGTTATGGGTCCTACAGTAGGTCTATGTTGTTGTTAGGTGAAGTTATGGGTCCTACAGTAGGTCTATGTTATTGTTAGGTGAAGTTATGGGTCCAACAGTAGTTCTGTTATTGTTAGGGGAAGTTATGGGTCCTACAGTAGGTCTATGTTATTGTTATGGGTCCTAGAGGACACTATGTATGTCATGCAACAACAACCAAAGTGCTTCGTTCATTACATAGGTATGATTGTTGTTAGGTGAAGTTATGGGCCAATTTGGCAAACAGTGTACAACCCCTCATTGTCAGGCTGATGGAAAAGCCAAAGAGCATTTTACTGGTTGAAGTGTTTTTTAAGTACAAAGCGGTTGATTTGCGATGACGACACAAACATTATATTAAGCAGGAAATTCAAACAAGCCTTACAATTATAATCCAAAGTAGTGTGAAATGAACTCATAAGCAACCTGGTAATGGAGGTTACTCCCCTGAGTTTTCCCCCATTCACATTCAGAATACATTGTGAAAAACTAAAATCTTTGCTCACCATTTCAGATATACTACATCCATAACTAGTGGTTTCCTCATTACCAGATATACTACATCCATAACTAGTGGTTTCCTCATTACCAGATATACTACATCCATAACTAGTGGTTTCCTCATTACCAGATATACTACATCCATAACTAGTGGTTTCCTCATTAGCAGATATACTACATCCATAACTAGTGGTTTCCTCATTACCAGATATACTACATCCATAACTAGTGGTTTCCTCATTAGCAGATATACTACATCCATAACTAGTGGTTTCCTCATTACCAGATATACTACATCCATAACTAGTGGTTTCCTCATTACCAGATATACTACATCCATAACTAGTGGTTTCCTCATTACCAGATATACTACATCCATAACTAGTGGTTTCCTCATTACCAGATATACTACATCCATAACTAGTGGTTTCCTCATTACCAGATATACTACATCCATAACTAGTGGTTTCCTCATTACCAGATATACTACATCCATAACTAGTGATTTCCTCATTACCAGATATACTACATCCATAACTAGTGGTTTCCTCATTACCAGATATACTACATCCATAACTAGTGGTTTCCTCATTACCAGATATACTACATCCATAACTAGTGGTTTCCTCATTACCAGATATTCTACATCCATAACTAGTGGTTTCCTCATTACTAGATATACTACATCCATAACTAGTGGTTTCCTCATTACCAGATATACTACATCCATAACTAGCGGTTTCCTCATTAGCAGGGAGGAGTTTATGCAATCAAATTGTGTGTGCATCGCCCTCGTGCCGCAATTTTAGCAAATACAGAAAGGGGCCTATATTGGAGACCAAAAGTCGTCTGGCACACTGCTTCGAGTTTCAATAACTTTATCTTATTTCTAGCCTACCATCATCGATTTTACTACTAATGTGAAAACAAGACAAAATATGACTATTCTAGCTCATTTTAAGGCAAATATCAAATAATTTTAACATTCATTACAGACGTCAATTGTTGTCCAACATCATGGCTCCGCTGTTGGCATCACCTTTTACAGTGGATTACCGCTGTTGTGGGCCTTTAACCATCTGTCTGTCTTTGTTGTTCACACAGGAGAGAGGCGGGACAGTTGTGGATCCTCTGGGGAGTCTCAACAACATCTTGATGCTGAAGAGGCAGAGAAGAGTCTCTCCAGATCAGAACACCTCAATAAACACCTGCAGAGAACCACAGGGAAAACATCTCACTGCTGCTCTGACTGTGGGAAGAGGTTCACCTCCTCAGGCATTAAAATTCATCAGAGAATCCACACAGGAGAGAGACCTTATAGCTGTACTCAATGTGGGAAGAGTTTTGTTCAATCTACATCTCTGACAGTGCACCAGAGAATACACACAGGAGAGAAACCTTATATCTGTGGTCAATGTGGGAAGGGTTTTGCTGCATCTAGCAATATTACTCTACACCAGAAAATACACACAGGAGAGAAACCGTATAGCTGTGGTCAATGTGGGAAGGGTTTTGCAGCATCTACCTATCTTACTCTACACCAGAGAGAAATCTTATAGCTGTGGTCAATGTGGGAAGAGTTTTAGTCAATCTGGCCATCTGACAGTGCACCAGAGAATACACACAGGAGAGAAATCTTATAGCTGTAATCAATGTGGGAAGAGTTTTACTACATCTGGCCAGCTGACTTTACACCAGAGAACGCACACAGGAGAGAAACCTTATAGCTGTGATCAATGTGGGAAGAGTTTTACTAGATCTGACCATCTGACTTTACACCAGAGAACGCACACAGGAGAGAAACCATATAGCTGTTGTCAATGTGGGAAGGGTTTTGCAGCATCTACCTATCTTACTCTACACCAGAGAATACACACAGGAGAGAAATCTTATAGCTGTGGTCAATGTGGGAAGAGTTTTAGTCAATCTAGCTATCTGACAGTGCACCAGAGAATACACACAGGAGAGAAATCTTATAGCTGTAATCAATGTGGGAAGAGTTTTACTAGATCTGACCATCTGACTTTACATCAGAGAACGCACACAGGAGAGAAACTATATAGCAGTGGTCAGTGTGGGAAGAGTTTTACTGAGTCTGGTGGTCTGACTAAACACCAGAGAACACACACAGGAGAGAAACCTCATACCTGTGACCAGAGATAATCTGATAAAAAAATCTCTGATCAAATATCAGAAAATACATACATGAAGAAGTTGTTTCATGATATCAATGAATTAATGTCACAATGTAGAAAGTTTTAACATTGTAGAAGGAGTATTTTAATGATGTCACAATGTAGAACCCTAAACGTTTGTCCCCTGTTCTATTGATTTCAACATGATATGGATATTAGCCTCAGGGGGAAATCCAGGCTCCGAATTGGAAGAGTTACTATTTATGTGATTTAACAAAAAATGACTAACAAAAAAAGAGTTGTGTTACACTTACCACGTTGGTGACCCACTTGAATCAAAATGCAACACTTCAAAATGTAGCTAGCAGCTTTCTACAAGTTGTCCTCTGACCAGGGATGTACACATTACTCCCAGATTCCATGTGGTTTTTCAGCTGTTCGTTTTAACAGGATGTGCAACCTCATGTCCCTCCTCTTGCATAATTGATTTCAACATGATATCGATGAGTGATGACAAATAAGTTCCTTTGTTTAGCGACCCCTACATTTAAATGCATCACTCCAAAATGTAGCTGACTGTCTTCTGCAGGTTGTCCTCTAATCAGTGAGGTAAAATATATCTCCCATTTCCATGTGTTTTTTTAGTTGTGTTAGTTTCAACATCATGTACAACCTGATTTCACCCCTAATTGATATCAGTGATTTATTGCTACTTGTCAAAACAACAGCTGTTTTGGTGCTTGTGCAGTTTATAAGGTGCTTGTTTTAAAAATTACAAGTAATATGATTATTGTGGCAGATGTTTGTGTATATAGCACATTTTATGTTTAGGTTTTCAATTTATCACAAACTGTTTCTGCTTATTGGTTATTGATTTGGACACGTTAAAACTGTGTTTTGACATCGGGGCTATCCCACCTAGCAACATGTAATTGAAAAGAAGACTATGCCCCGTTTTTTCAGTGACTTGAAAAAAACTTCATTTCAACTTTAGTTGCAGGTAGCCTAGTGGTTAGAGCGTTGGGCCGTCATTGTAAATCAGAATTTGTTAATAACTGACTTATTGACAATTATTGCCTACCGGGGAACAGAGGGTTAACTGCCATGTTCAGGTGCAGAACGACAGATTTACCTTGTCAGCTCGCGATTCAATCCAGCAACCTTTCGGTTACTGTTAAATGAAGGTTAAAATAAAGAAATAAATACACATGGACGCAGTATAATCATTTGGTCTGTAATCAATTTTATTAACAATCCTACATCAATCCAGTATTTCTTCACAACATTCAAGCGTTAATTGTCTTTATTCCACTACTGAAGAATCATGTCTCACATCACCTCATATTTCAAACATTCAGCCTGACAAAATATACGTTTTATTATTCCATGCCTCACCATTAAGTTAATTATTGCCAATACATATTAACCAAGGGGTGTACATTTGATCACAATTTATTTGGACTTTTTCCATATTGGAGATGAGTTTTGTTTGGGCTCGTTCCAAGTGGACCAGAGTTCTAGAAGCTAGTGAGTTTTAGGAAGACGAGAGTTCTAGAAGCTAGTGAGTTTTAGGAAGACGAGAGTTCTAGAAGCTAGTGAGTTTTAGGAAGACGAGAGTTCTAGAAGCTAGTGAGTTTTAGGAAGACGAGAGTTCTAGAAGCTAGTGAGTTTTAGGATTCTATAGAAAGAAGAGAAAAAGGAGAAAAAAATATTTCAATTGTATATTATTATTTAGAAATACGTGTGTTTTTCTTGTTTTTAATTGTTGACAGGAGGTGAAGCATTTTAGTTGATTTTAATATGAAATGGAAGTTGTTTTCTGTTGGTGGTGAGCAAACTTGTCCAACAAAAATATAGGATATATTTGTTGTCTTAAGGTGTTACAGGCTTTGGTTTTTCCATTTATGTTTTGAGGTTGGACTTTAGCTCGTTAGCACGTATGGCCCGTTAGCACGTCTAGCTCGTTAGCACGTCTGGCTCGTTAGCACGTCTAGCTCCGTCAGCGCGTCTAGCTCGTTAGCGGGTCTAGCTCGTTAGCACGTCTAGCTCGTCAGCACGTCTAGCTCGTTAGCACGTCTAGCCCGTTAGCCCGTCTAGCTCCGTCAGCACGTCTAGCTCGTTAGCACGTAGGACGCACTGATTGGTGTCACCTCGTTAGTCAGTATGTGTTCCACCTGTGCTGGCTTGTCCATCTCGTTAGTGGGAAGGTGTTTCACCTGAGCTGGTCCAGGTTCTATTTAAGAGTGTCTGGCCCAGTGCTCCAGTTGTCTTGATACATGTGGAGAGTCAACACCTTTAGTTGCTCCACCTTTTTGGTTTACTTCCTGTCTTTAAGTTTGGTGTGGGTTTTTATGTTGTTTTCCTCTTCTTGGGCAGATTTAGTGGGTCTCATGGTGGGTGTCTTTTAGGTCCCAGTTGTTGTTACTAGTCAACTTTCAGTGGACACCCCCATAGTGTCTTTCAGAACCCCTCCTAAAAAACAAGTTATATTTTGGGTTGGATGTTGCATCCAATTAATATTTTAGTCAATGTCATTTCCTTAGAATGTTCATTAGTCTTTCAGTTGTTAGTCTTCTGTTTGTTGTGTTCTAAATATTTTCATTTTTATTTATTTTTTCCTGTGAAGCCATTGTGTTGCATAAAACTTAATTTGATTTCAACAAATGAACCCAATGACTGACCAATCAACAAACTCTTGGTCCCTCTTAGTATGAAAAACAGTATCAATCCCACTTTTCCAGCCTGCTGAAGGCGTGGTGGAGTGGTAAACACCACCCCCGGCTCTACCAGGGGCTTGAGGTGGTCTCCCACAGCTCTGCTTATGTCATGTTCTGTGGCCTTGCTGTTCCATTTCTTGACTGCCCCTGCAACACAGAAACACATTTAGTCATATTATATAAAACACAGAGCCGGTTTCACATAGAAGGCTTAAGCTTAGTCCCAGACTAAAATGCTTGTTTGAGCTGTCTTAACTCAAAGCGACTTGCACAGACTTATCTTAAAATAGTCGTAGATTTAGACTGTTCTGGACAAATCAAAGGCGATTGCAAGAGGGAGGATTAGAGCTACTCCAGGACTAAATGGAAGATTAAATGAATCTTTCAAAGAGGCAGGTTTAACTTCTACTTAGTGCTGTTTGTGAGGGAGCCTGGATGATGTGGAATGTCTAAATGAAGACCAACATGCACTACAGAGGCCAGCCACACCAGTACCTGTGGATAGGAGTAATCCATTACATTACTTTGAGGCCGCTTTCGTATGTACAAAGAAAATGCATTGGAGCACTGGGCCAGAAACTCTTAAATAGAACCTGGACCAGCTCAGGTGAAACACCTTCCCACATATCTCTGCTTGAGCCTAGACTTTCCTCTCTGTCTCAAAGAGGAAGGCCTTCACCCAATTCTCTCCAAGTTCTGATCACTGTGAGGTTTTTGGCATCTGGAATCTTTCATTGTGAAACTGGTGATTTGTGTCGGTGCCAGTGAAGCAACTGTGTGTTTAATAGTTCACAAAGTCTGCAGGAGGAGTCTTTACATCTAGTTTCCTGATGCTGCTGGCCAAGCCAACTATAAAGTCTGCAGGAGGAGTCTTTACATCTAGTTTCCTGATGCTGCTGGCCAAGCCAACTATAAAGTCTGCAGGAGGAGTCTTTACATCTAGTTTCCTGATGCTGCTGGCCAAGCCAACTATAAAGTCTGCAGGAGGAGTCTTTACATCTAGTTTCCTGATGCTGCTGGCCAAGCCAACTATAAAGTCTGCAGGAGGAGTCTTTACATCTAGTTTCCTGATGCTCCTGGCCAAGCCAACTATAAAGTCTGCAGTAGGAGTCTTTACATCTAGTTTCCTGATGCTGCTGGCCAAGCCAACTATAAAGTCTGCAGGAGGAGTCTTTACATCTAGTTTCCTGATGCTGCTGGCCAAGCCAACTATAAAGTCTGCAGGAGGAGTCTTTACATCTAGTTTCCTGATGCTGCTGGTCAAGCCAACTATAAAGTCTGCAGGAGGAGTCTTTACATCTAGTTTCCTGATGCTGCTGGCCAAGCCAACTATAAAGTCTGCAGGAGGAGTCTTTACATCTAGTTTCCTGATGCTGCTGGCCAAGCCAACTATAAAGTCTGCAGGAGGAGTCTTTACATCTAGTTTCCTGATGCTGCTGGCCAAGCCAACTATAAAGTCTGCAGGAGGAGTCTTTACATCTAGTTTCCTGATGCTGCTGGCCAAGCCAACTATAAAGGGCAATATGAATATCTGAATGTGGGCAGTTCCCAGGAGTGATTGGCTGGTTAGATGGATGTCATGTTCCCATCAAGTTTCCATCAACTCCTGATACTGAGGAGTACCGTAACCATAACAACTGGTTTACCATCAACTCCTGATGCTGAGGGGTACCGTAACCATAACAACTGGTTTACCATCAACTCCTGATGCTGAGGAGTACCGTAACCATAACAACTGGTTTACCATCAACTCCTGATGCTGAGGAGTACCGTAACCATAACAACTGGTTTACCATCAACTCCTGATGATGAGGAGTACCGTAACCATAACAACTGGTTTACCATCAACTCCTGATGCTGAGGAGTACCGTAACCATAACAACTGGTTTACCATCAACTCCTGATGCTGAGGAGTACCGTAACCATAACAACTGGTTTACCATCAACTCCTGATGCTGAGGAGTACCGTAACCATAACAACTGGTTTACCATCAACTCCTGATGCTGAGGAGTACCGTAACCATAACAACTGGTTTACCATCAACTCCTGATGCTGAGGAGTACCGTAACCATAACAACTGGTTTACCATCAACTCCTGATGCTGAGGAGTACCGTAACCATAACAACTGGTCAACCATCAATGTTCAGGGTGGATGAACTCCTAATTTATAGTTCTCAAACATTGTTGCCCGTTGGAAAGGTGCAACTCAGGATGGAAGGATTTCCCTCAACTCTTCATTGGTCTCAGTTTCAGAGAGGACAACATAGTGGACAACTACCTGGTGACAGTGGATATTAGGGTGAGAAACATGGTCTACTAATAGTTACTACATAGTAACATGGTCTACTAATAGTTACTACATAGTAACATGGTCTACTAATAGTTACTACATAGTAATATGGTCTACTAATAGTTACAACATAGTAACATGGTCTAGTAATATGGTCTACTAATAGTTACTACATAGTAACATGGTCTACTAATAGTTACTACATAGTAACATGGTCTACTAATAGTTACTACATAGTAATATGGTCTACTAATAGTTACAACATAGTAACATGGTCTAGTAATATGGTCTACTAATAGTTACTACATAGTAATATGGTCTACTAATAGTTACTACATAGTAATATGGTCTACTAACAGTTACTACATAGTAATATGGTCTACTAATAGTTACTACATAGTAATATGGTCTACTAATAGTTACTACATAGTAATATGGTCTACTAATAGTTACTACATAGTAACATGGTCTACTAATAGTTACTACATAGTAACATGGTCTACTACTAGTTACTACATAGTAATATGGTTTACTAATAGTTACTACGTAGTAATATGGTCTACTAATAGTTACTACATAGTAACATGGTCTACTAATAGTTACTACATAGTAACATGGTCTACTAATAGTTACTACATAGTAATATGGTTTACTAATAGTTACTACATAGTAATATGGTCTACTAATAGTTACTACATAGTAACATGGTCTACTAATAGTTACTACATAGTAACATGGTCTACATTACTACATATTAACATGGTCTACTAATAGTTACTACATAGTAACATGGTCTACATTACTACATAGTAACATGGTCTACTAATAGTTACTACATAGTAACATGGTCTACATTACTACATAGTAACATGGTCTACTAATAGTTACTACATAGTAACATGGTCTACATTACTACATAGTAATATGGTCTACTAATAGTTACTACATAGTAATATGGTCTACTAATAGTTACTACATAGTAACATGGTCTACATTACTACATAGTAATATGGTCTACTAATAGTTACTACATAGTAACATGGTCTACATTACTACATAGTAATATGGTCTACTAATAGTTACTACATAGTAATATGGTCTACTAATAGTTACTACATAGTAACATGGTCTACATTACTACATAGTAATATGGTCTACTAATAGTTACTACATAGTAACATGGTCTACATTACTACATAGTAATATGGTCTACTAATAGTTACTACATAGTAACATGGTCTACATTACTACATAGTAACATGGTCTACTAATAGTTACTACATAGTAACATGGTCTACATTACTACATAGTAATATGGTCTACTAATAGTTACTACATAGTAACATGGTCTACTAATAGTTACTACATAGTAATATGGTCTACTAATAGTTACTACATAGTAATATGGTCTACTAATAGTTACTACATAGTAACATGGTCTACTAATAGTTACTACATAGTAACATGGTCTACTAATAGTTACTACATAGTAACATGGTCTACTAATAGTTACTACATAGTAACATGGTCTACTAATAGTTACTACATAGTAACATGGTCTACTAATAGTTACTACATAGTAACATGGTCTACTAATAGTTACTACATAGTAACATGGTCTACATTACTACATAGTAACATGGTCTACTAATAGTTACTACATAGTAACATGGTCTACTAATAGTTACTACATAGTAACATGGTCTACTAATGGTCTACTAATAGTTACTACATAGTAACATGGTCTACTAATAGTTACTACATAGTAACATGGTCTACATTACTACATAGTAACATGGTCTACTAATAGTTACTACATAGTAACATGGTCTACTAATAGTTACTACATAGTAACATGGTCTACTAATAGTTACTACATAGTAACATGGTCTACTAATAGTTACTACACAGGGTGTTATATTGGGTGGGCGTTCTATGTGCATTTTTCTATGTTGGTTTGTTTCATTGATTTTGGCCGTGTGGCTTCCAATCAGGCACAGCTGTAGAGTGTTGTTGCTGATTGGGAGTCAAAATCAAATCAAATCAAATTTATTTTTATATAGCCCTTCGTACATCAGCTGATATTCTCAAAGTGCTGTACAGAAACCCAGCCTAAAACCCCAAACAGCAAGCAAAGCATGTGAAAGAAGCACGGTGGCTAGGAAAAACTCCCTAGGAAAAACTCCCTAGAAAGGCCAAAAACCTAGGAAGAAACCTAGAGAGGAACCAGGCTATGAGGGGTGGCCAGTCCTCTTCTGGCTGTGCAGGGTGGATATTAAAACAGAACATGGTCAAAATGTTAAAATGTTAAAATGTTCATAAATGACCAGCATGGTCAAATAATAATAATCATAGTAGTTGTCGAGGGTGCAACAAGCACGTCCGGTGAACAGGTCAGGGTTCCATAGCCGCAGGCAGAACAGTTGAAACTGGAGCAGCAGCACGGCCAGGTGGACTGGGGACAGCAAGGAGTCATCATACCAGGTAGTCCTGAGGCATGGTCCTAGGGCTCAGGTCCTCCGAGAGAAAGACAGAAAGAGAGAAAGAGAGAATTAGAGAGAGCATATTTAAATACACACAGGACACCGGATAAGACAAGAGAAATACTCCAGATGTAACAGACTGACCCTAGCCCCCCGACACATAAACTACTGCAGCATAAATACTGGAGGCTGAGACAGGAGGGATCAGAAGACACTGTGGCCCCATCCGATGATACCCCCGGACAGGGCCAAACAGGCAGGATATAACCCCACCCACTTTGCCAAAGCACAGCCCCCACACCACTAGAGGGATGTCTCCAACCACCAACTTACCGTCCTAAGACAAGGCCGAGTATAGCCCACAACGATCTCCGCCATGGCACAACCCAAGGGGGGGGGGGGGGGGGGGGGGGGGGCGCCAACCCAGACAGGAAGACCACGTCAGTGACTCAACCCACTCAAGTGACGCACCCCTCCCATGGACGGCATGGAAGAACACCAGTAGGCCAGTGACTCAGCCTCTGTAAAAGGGTTAGAGGCAGAGAATCCCAGTGGAAAGAGGGGAACCGGCAAGGCAGAGACAGCAAGGGCGGTTCGTTGCTCCAGCCTTTCCGTTCACCTTCACACTCCTGGGCCAGACTATACTTAATCATAGGACCTACTGAAGAGATAAGTCTTCAGTAAAGACTTAAAGGTTGAGACTGAGTCTGCGTCTCTCACATTGGTAGGCAGACCATTCCATAAAAATGGAGCTCTATAGGAGAAAGCCCTACCTCCAGCCGTTTGCTTAGAAATTCTAGGGACAATTAGGAGGCCTGCGTCTTGTGACCGTAGCGTACGTGTAGGTATGTACGGCAGGACCAAATCGGAAAGATAGGTAGGAGCAAGCCCATGTAATGCTTTGTAGGTTAGCAGTAAAACCTTGAAATCAGCCCTTGCCTTAACAGGAAGCCAGTGTAGGGAGGCTAACACTGGAGTAATATGATCAAATTTTTTGGTTCTAGTCAGGATTCTAGCAGCCGTATTTAGCACTAACTGAAGTTTATTTAGTGCTTTATCCGGGTAGCCGGAAAGTAGAGCATTGCAGTAGTCCAGCCTAGAAGTAACAAAAGCATGGATTAATTTTTCTGCGTCATTTTTGGACAGAAAATTTCTGATTTTTGCAATGTTACGTAGATGGAAAAAAGCTGTCCTTGAAACAGTCTTGATATGTTCTTCAAAAGAGAGATCAGGGTCCAGAGTAACGCCGAGGTCCTTCACAGTTTTATTTGAGACGACTGTACAACCATCCAGATTAATTGTCAGATTCAACAGAAGATCTCTTTGTTTCTTGGGACCTAGAACAAGCATCTCTGTTTTGTCCGAGTTTAAAAGTAGAAAGTTTGCAGCCATCCACTTCTTTATGTCTGAAACACAGGCTTCTAGCGAGGGCAATTTTGGGGCTTCACCATGTTTCATTGAAATGTACAGCTGTGTGTCGTCTGCATAGCAGTGAAATTTAACATTATGTTTTCGAATGACATCCCCAAGAGGTAAAATATATAGTGAAAACAATAGTGGTCCTAAAACGGAACCTTGAGGAACACCGAAATTTACAATTGATTTGTCAGAGGACAAACCATTCACAGAGACAAACTGATATCTTTCCGACAGATAAGATCTAAACCAGGCCAGAACTTGTCCATGTAGACCAATTTGGGTTTCCAATCTCTCCAAAAGAATGTGGTGATCGATGGTATCAAAAGCGGCACTAAGATCTAGGAGCACGAGGACAGATGCAGAGCCTCGGTCTGACGTCATTAAAAGGTCATTTACCACCTTCACAAGTGCAGTCTCAGTGCTATGATGGGGTCTAAAACCAGACTGAAGCGTTTCGTATACATTGTTTGTCTTCAGGAAGGCAGTCAGTTGCTGTGCAACAGCTTTTTCTAAAATTTTGGAGAGGAATGGAAGATTCGATATAGGCCGATAGTTTTTTATAATTTCTGGATCAAGATTCGGCTTTTTCAAGAGAGGCTTTATTACTGCCACTTTTAGTGAGCTTGGTACACATCCGGTGGATAGAGAGCCGTTTATTATGTTCAACATAGGAGGGCCAAGCACAGGAAGCAGCTCTTTCAGTAGTTTAGTTGGAATAGGGTCCAGTATGCAGCTTGAGGGTTTGGAGGCCATGATTATTTTCATCATTGCGTCAAGAGATATAGTACTAAAACACTTTAGTATCTCCCTTGATCCTAGTTCCTGGCAGAGTTGTGCAGACTCAGGACAATGGAGCTTTGGAGGAATACCCAGATTTAAAGAGGAGTCTGTAATTTGCTTTCTAATGATCATGATCTTTTCCTCAAAGAAGTTCATAAATTTATTACTGCTGAAGTGAAAGCCATCCTCCATTTGCGAAGGCTGCTTTTTAGTTAGCTTTGCGACAGTATCAAAAAGAAATTTCGGATTGTTCTTATTTTCCTCAATTAAGTTGGAAAAATAGGATGATCGAGCAGCAGTAAGGGCTCTTCGATACTGCACGGTACTGTCTTTCCAAGCTAGTCGGAAGACTTCCAGTTTGGTGTGGCGCCATTTCCGTTCCAATTTTCTGGAAGCTTGCTTCAGAGCTCGTGTATTTTCTGTATACCAGGGAGCTAGTTTCTTATGACAGATGTTTTTAGTTTTTAGGGGTGCAACTGCATCTAGGGTATTGCGCAAGGTTAAATTGAGTTCCTCGGTTAGGTGGTTAACTGATTTTTGTCCTCTGACGTCCTTGGGTAGGCAGAGGCAGTCTGGAAGGGCATCAAGGAATCTTTGGGTTGTCTGAGAATTTATAGCACGACTTTTAATGCTCCTTGGTTGGGGTCTGAGCAGATTATTTGTTGCAATTGCAAACGTAATAAAATGGTGGTCCGATAGTCCAGGATTATGAGGAAAAACATTTAGATCCACAACATTTATTCCATGGGACAAAACTAGGTCCAGAGTATGACTGTGGCAGTGAGTAGGTCCAGAGACATGTTGGACAAAACCCACTGAGTCGATGATGGCTCCGAAAGCCTTTTGGAGTGGGTCTGTGGACTTTTCCATGTGAATGTTAAAGTCACCAAAAATTAGAATATTATCTGCTATGACTACAAGATCCGATAGGAATTCAGGGAACTCAGTGAGGAACACTGCATATGGCCCAGGAGGCCTATAAACAGTAGCTATAAAAAGTGAGTGAGTAGGCTGCATAGATTTCATGACTAGAAGCTCAAAAGACGAAAACGTCATTGTTGTTTTTTTTTTTGTAAATTGAAATTTGCTATCGTAAATGTTAGCAACACCTCCGCCTTTGCCGGATGCACGGGGGGTATGGTCACTAATGTAACCTGGGGGTGAGGCCTCATTTAACACAGTAAATTCATCAGGCTTAAGCCATGTTTCAGTCAGGCCAATCACATCAAGATTATTATCAGTGATTAGTTCATTGACTATAACTGCCTTGGAAGTGAGGGATCTAACATTAAGTAACCCAATTTTGAGATGTGAGGTATCACAATCTCTTTCAATAATGGCAGGAATGGAGGAGGTCTTTATACTAGTGAGATTGCTAAAGCGAACACCGCCATTTTTAATTTTGCCCAACCTAGATCGAGGCACAGACACGGTCTCAATGGGGGAAGCTGAGCTGACTACACTGACTGTGCTAGTGGCAGACTCCACTAAGCTGGCAGGCTGGCTAACAGCCTGCTGCCTGGCCTGCACCCTATTTCATTGTGGAGCTAGAGGAGTTAGAGCCCTGTCTATGTTCGTAGATAAGATGAGAGCACCCCTCCAGCTAGGATGGAGTCCGTCACTCCTCAACAGGCCAGGCTTGGTCCTGTTTGTGGGTGAGTCCCAGAAAGAGGGCCAATTATCTACAAATTCTATCTTTTGGGAGGGGCAGAAAACAGTTTTCAACCAGCGATTGAGTTGTGAGACTCTGCTGTAGAGCTCATCACTCCCCCTAACTGGGAGGGGGCCAGAGACAATTAATCGATGCCGACACATCTTTCTAGCTGATTTACACGCTGAAGCTATGTTGCGCTTGGTGACCTCTGACTGTTTCATCCTAACATCGTTGGTGCCGACGTGGATAACAATATCTCTATACTCTCTACACTCGCCAGTTTTAGCTTTAGCCAGCACCGTCTTTAGATTAGCCTTAACGTCGGTAGCCCTGCCCCCTGGTAAACAGTGTATGATCGCTGGATGATTAGTTTTAAGTCTAATACTGCGGGTAATGGAGTCGCCAATGACTAGGGTTTTCAATTTGTCAGAGCTAATGGTGGGAGCCGTCGGCGTCTCAGACCCCACAACGGGAGGAGTAGAGACCAGAGAAGTCTCGGCCTCCGACTCCGACTCGCTTAATGGGGAGAACCGGTTGAAAGTTTCTGTCGGCTGAATAAGCGACACCGGTTGAGCATTCCTACAGCGTTTCCCTCCAGAAGCCATGAGAAAGATGTCCGGCTGCGGGGACCGTGCGAGGGGGTTTATACTAACGTTACTATCTGTACTTACTGGTGGCACAGACGCTGTTTCATCCTTTCCTACACTGAAATTACCCTTGCCTAACGATCGCGTCTGAAGCTGGGCTTGCAGCACAGCTATCCTTGCCGTAAGGCGATCGTTCTCCTGTATATTATAAATACAACGACTGCAATTAGAAGGCATCATGTTAATGTTACTTAGCTTCGGCTGTTTGAAGTCCTGACGAACCATGTCCAGATAAAACCTCCGGGGATGAATGAAAAAAGTTGAGTGAGGAAAAAAGTTGAGTGAGGGAAAAAGTAAAAATATACGGTAATGAAAAAGTAAAAAACCGTCAGGTATCAAAGTAAGATCGGCAACAAAAACGCACAGCAGCGTAAACAAGTCTGCAAGTTGTGACCGGAAACAGGAAGTGAGTCACACATAAGTGCCTGTTTTTCCGTTGGGGTTTTGTGGGTAATTGTTTCTGTTCAGTGTTTTGTACCTGACAGGACTGTTTGGCTGTCGGTTTTCTTGTTTTGTTTTGTATAGTGTTCTTTCTGTTATTAAATTCAATGATGAACACTAACTCCGCTGCACCTTGGTCTACTCTCTCTACCGACAGCCGTTACAATGAGTGACTAAACCAAGGCTGGTTTAAAATGTAGTTTGTGGTGATTAAAATAATCTCACTCATGAATATCCAAATGCCAAAACATGTATTGTTTTACATATCATATTGTTCACCATGGCTGGTCATCACTATTGTCTCATTACTGTCTCTTTGTTGGATCATACCTCTCTCTTCCAACTTCATATCCAATTCAACCTGGACAATTCTCATCTCATGTTCTTCCTTCAGATATTTCATTTTATGCTCATGGAATTCTTTGGTTAACGTTTCATGCCTGGTCATCTACTTTGTTCTCTGCTGAAAGGTGGTGGCAGCATCTTCTCTCAGGGATGTTATAGCAGATGTGGAGGGAACACACTCACTGTGTACTGGCTCTTCCAACCTGTTCACATTCCACCCTCACTGTGTACTGGCTCTTCCAACCTGTTCACATTACACCCTCACTGTGTACTGGCTCTTCCAACCTGTTCACATTCCACCCTCACTGTGTGCTGGCTCTTCCAACCTGTTCACATTACACCCTCACTGTGTACTGGCTCTTCCAACCTGTTCACATTCCACCCTCACTGTGTGCTGGCTCTTCAAACCTGTTGGTCATCATCTGGTATACCATCCAGAGGTTGGTCATCATCTGGTATACCATCCAGAGGTTGGTCATCGTCTGGTATACCATCCAGAGGTTGGTCATCGTCTGGTATACCATCCAGAGGTTGGTCATCGTCTGGTATACCATCCAGAGGTTGGTCATCGTCTGGTATACATCCAGAGGTTGGTCATCGTCTGGTATACCATCCAGAGGTTGGTCATCGTCTGGTATACCATCCAGAGGTTGGTCATCGTCTGGTATACCATCCAGAGGTTGGTCATCGTCTGGTATACCATCCAGAGGTTGGTCATCGTCTGGTATACCATCCAGAGGTTGGTCATCGTCTGGTATACCATCCAGAGGTTGGTCATCGTCTGGTATACCATCCAGAGGTTGGTCATCGTCTGGTATACATCCAGAGGTTGGTCATCGTCTGGTATACCATCCAGAGGTTGGTCATCGTCTGGTATACCATCCAGAGGTTGGTCATCGTCTGGTATACCATCCAGAGGTTGGTCATCATCTGGTATACCGTCCAGAGGTTGGTCATCGTCTAGTATACCGTCCAGAGGTTGGTCATCATCTGGTATACCATCCAGAGGTTGGTCATCATCTGGTATACCATCCAGAGGTTGCTGCTGCTCTATTTTTCCTGACAGGAAGTCACTCAATTCATCAGTGTTGTCTTGTTTTGGTGGTCCACCACCAGTAGTAAATCTCTCTCTTCCAATCTGCTTTCTCTCTTTTTAAAGTCAGTTTAAGGTTCTTCCACAGTCTATAAAAGGCAGACATCATTTAATAATAAAAGTGATGTCACAAAAATATGAATATGAGAAATGTGTAATCCTGATAATAATGCAGATATCTCACCTCTAGCTGTTGTTTCTTCCTGTAATCCTGATAATAATGCAGATATCTCACCTCTAGTTGTTGTTTCTTCCTGTAATCCTGATAATAATGCAGATATCTCACCTCTAGTTGTTGTTTCTTCCTGTAATCCTGATAATAATGCAGATATCTCACCTCTAGCTGTTGTTTCTTCCTGTAATCCTGATAATAATGCAGATATCTCACCTCTAGTTGTTGTTTCTTCCTGTAATCCTGATAATAATGCAGATCTCACCTCTAGTTGTTGTTTCTTCCTGTAATCCTGATAATAATGCAGATATCTCACCTCTAGCTGTTGTTTCTTCCTGTAATCCTGATAATAATGCAGATATCTCACCTCTAGTTGTTGTTTCTTCCTGTAATCCTGATAATAATGCTGATATCTCACCTCTAGTTGTTGTTTCTTCCTGTAATCCTGATAATAATGCAGATATCTCACCTCTAGTTGTTGTTTCTTCCTGTAATCCTGATAATAATGCAGATATCTCACCTCTAGCTGTTGTTTCTTCCTGTAATCCTGATAATAATGCAGATATCTCACCTCTAGCTGTTGTTTCTTCCTGTAATCCTGATAATAATGCAGATATCTCACCTCTAGTTGTTGTTTCTTCCTGTAATCCTGATAATAATGCAGATATCTCTCCTCTAGTTGTTGTTTCTTCCTGTAATCCTGATAATAATGCAGATATCTCACCTCTAGTTGTTGTTTCTTCCTGTAATCCTGATAATAATGCAGATATCTCACCTGAAGTTGTTGTTTCTTCCTGTAATCCTGATAATAATGCAGATATCTCACCTCTAGTTGTTGTTTCTTCCTGTAATCCTGATAATAATGCAGATATCTCACCTCTAGTTGTTGTTTCTTCCTGTAATCCTGATAATAATGCAGATATCTCACCTCTAGTTGTTGTTTCTTCCTGTAATCCTGATAATAATGCAGATATCTCACCTCTAGTTGTTGTTTCTTCTTGTAATCCTGATAATAATGCTGATATCTCACCTCTAGTTGTTGTTTCTTCCTGTAATCCTGATAATAATGCAGATATCTCACCTCTAGTTGTTGTTTCTTCCTGTAATCCTGATAATAATGCAGATATCTCACCTCTAGTTGTTGTTTCTTCCTGTAATCCTGATAATAATGCAGATATCTCACCTCTAGTTGTTGTTTCTTCTTGTAATCCTGATAATAATGCAGATATCTCACCTCTAGTTGTTGTTTCTTCCTGTAATCCTGATAATAATGCAGATATCTCACCTCTAGTTGTTGTACTCTTCTTGTGGTCACATTTCCATTGAATTCACAGCAAATTGCAGCCCAACCCTCTTGTTCTACTGCTCAGTAGCAGCAGTGTGGTTTTTACCTTCAATAACTGGATGGTTTGACAACATTTGTTTTGGAGCGTTTTTTCATACACACTAAAGTGTTTTTGAACAAATTATTTTTGCCTCTGCCATTGTTTCGTCTCCAGATTCACACCAGTATTGGTGTTTTCTATTCCGGGTTTTAATGAGCACCACTAGACCAACAGCATGTGTTCATACTGAACCTAATCAGGATTAACCCAGGTGTTCATACTGAACCTAATCAGGATTAACCCAGGTGTTCATACTGCACCTAATCAGGATTAACCCAGGTGCTCAGACTGAACCTAATCAGGATTAACCCAGGTGTTCTCATTTAGGCTTACTTACCTTACTCCAGTCTCCGACTAACTAAGCCAAATTTATGCCACGTTCAGGAAAGCTACTTAAATGTCCTAGTTTAACAAGTCCTGGCTGAATCTAAGCCCTGCAGGGTCTGAATGAAACCTAATGTCCAGTGGGATTGGTCTGTTTGATCCAATTGTTTGTTTCAGTTTACAGTTGTTGAATCCTTTGACATATTGTTGATTGCAAAACTTTTCAGTTTCAACAAATGCATTGGGTTGGTTGAAAAGTGGTACTGTTTTGACATAGTGGAAGATATACTGAATTGATACTGTTTTTCATACTAAGATGGACTAAAATATGTGCTCATTGGTTATGCAAGAGGGCCGCAGGTAGCCTAGTGGTTAGAGCTGACAAGGTAAAAATATGTTGTTCTGCCCCTGAACAAGGCAGTTAACCCACTGTTCCCTGGTAGGCAATCATTGTAAATAAGAATTTGTTCTTAACCTCTTGAGGATACCCTAGGATAGGGGGCGCCACAGCGCATTTTGAAAAAAAATCGTTCCCATTTTCAACGGCCTACTAATCAAACTCAGAAGATAGGGCATGCATATACTTATTATATATGGATAGAAAACACTCTAAAGTTTCTAAAACTGTTTGAATGGTGTCTGTGAGTATAACAGAACTCATTTGGCAGGCAAAACCCTGAGACATTTTCTGACAGGAAGTGGATACCTGATGTGTTGTATTGAGTTCTAACCTATCCCATTGAAAAACACAGGGGTTTAGGAATATTTTGGCACTTCCTATTGCTTCCACTAGATGTCGCCAGTCCTTTCACAGTGGTTTGAGCCTTATAGAGTCAAAACTCAGTGAATGACAGGAGTTTGAAATTGGTCACAGGGGATGGGCCATCACCATTATGACGCCGGCGGCCATGTCTGCCCCCACCTTTGGAAACGGTTTTAAAGGCAATGAATTCATCCCCCTCGAATCTTATTGGCTCTCTTGGTGTTAGTGGCCCTGAACATTTATTTTATACAACGTTTGACATGTTTGAACGAACCTACATGCGCGAGGATTGCTTTCAGTATGAAGTGCAGAGCTGCGTTTGGAGAGAGCCATAGGACGCGCTACCAACATCAGGCTAATGGAACGTGAAGTATGGACTTTTTGACCGAAAATACATCTGTTGTGGACCTGGGATGCTTTCTGATGAAGACAACTAAAGGTAGGCGATTATTGACAATATTATTGAAGATGAGATGGTTCATACTGTTGCATCCAAGATGGCGCCGAGCACTGTATATTAGCTGATTTTCTGAGTATCGCATCTCCTTTTATCGCAAAGTGTGATTACCCAGTAAAGTTAATTTAAAATCTGGTATGACGGGTGTTCTCAAGAGATATTCATCTATAAATGTTAGATTGACAATATACATTTAAAAAATCGTTATAGTATAGCAATTTCTTGAAACGTATTATTGTTTACCGGGACGCTTTTGAGGGGAAATTAGGTAGTCAACGTCAGACAGAGATGTAAAATGCTGTTTTTATATATAAATATGACCTTTATTGAACAAAAGAATGCATGCATTGTATAACATGATGTCCTAGGGGTGCCATCTGATGAAGTTTGTAAAAGGTTAGTGCTACATTTAGCTGTTTATTGATAATATGTGATGGAAGTGGTTGGTCGGAAAATGGCTATGAAGCTGCTTTTTACGATGGACTCATCTAATATAATCTAATGATTTGCTTTTCCTGTAAAACCTTTTTGAAATCGGACGACGTGGGTCGATTCAGGAGAGGTGTATCTATAAAAAAAAAAAAAAAATATTTTTAATTTTTGTAAAAAATTATGATAATTTTTTAATGCTAATTGGCGATATGATTTTTCGCTGGATTTTGATCCCGCTAACGGGATCAGATGCTCAAGATTATCTTAACTGACTTGCCTAGTTAAATAAAGGTTAAATAAAATAAAAATACAAATTAAGTCTGTTGATTGGTCAGTCATTGGGTTCCTTTGTTTTGCAATATGTTCAAATCAAGATTTATTTATACAGCACATTTCAGACATGGATGCAACGCAATGGCTTCACAGGAAAAAACAATGAAAATAAACAGAAATATTTACTACACAACAAACAGAAGATTAACAACTGAAAGACTAATGAGCACCCTAAGGAAAATCCATTGATTAAAATATTAACAATTGGATGCAACATCCAACCTTAACGAGATGGACAAGCCAGCACAGGTGTAACACATACTGACTAACGAGGTGACACCAATCAGTGCGTCCTACGTGCTAACGAGCTAGACGTGCTAACGGGCTAGACGTGCTAACGAGCCCTACGTGCTAACAAACTATACGTGCTAGCATCCAACCTCAAAACATAAATGGAAAAACCAAAGCCTGTGCAACACCTTCCCCCTTATGACAACAAATATATCCTATATTTTTGTTGGACAAGTTTGCTTACCATCAACAGAAAACAACTTCTATTTCACATTATAATCAACTACAATGACTTGGTCTTCTACAATATACACATGGTGTCTACTGACTGTCAACAATTAAAAACAAGAAGAAAAAAAACATATTTCTAAATAATAATATACAATCATATAATTTCTATAGAATCCTAAAACTCACTTGCTTCTAGAACTCTCGTCTTCCTAAAACTCACTCGCTTCTAGAACTCTCGTCTTCCTAAAACTCACTAGCTTCTAGAACTCTCGTCTTCCTAAAACCCACTAGCTTCTAGAACTCTCGTCTTCCTAAAACTCACTCGCTTCTAGAACTCTCGTCTTTCTAAAACTCACTAGCTTCTAGAACTCTCGTCTTCCTAAAACCCACTAGCTTCTAGAACTCTCGTCTTCCTAAAACTCACTAGCTTCTAGAACTCTCGTCTTCCTAAAACTAACTAGCTTCTAGAACTCTCCTCTTCCTAAAACTCACTAGCTTCTAGAACTCTCGTCTTCCTAAAACTCACTCGCTTCTAGAACTCTCGTCTTCCTAAAACACAATAGCTTCTAGAACTCTCGTCGCCTTGGAACGAGCCCAAACAAAACTCACCTCCAATATGGAAAAACGTGCAGTCAAAATAAATTGTGTACCATGGCAACACAATGGCTAAACGCAAAACACAAAACTTTTTGACTGCCAACCCTTGAGACAATCAGCAACCAAGTTGTCCTTAACTCCTGCAATATCTGTAGTAACTTTCCACCTCACTGCGGAGCTTCTCTCTCTTCTCAGGGTTCACTAGATAGGCATGTTGTTGGATCGGGGCCCAGTCCCCAATGTCATGCTCTAGTACATTTGGGTTGGCACATCTGAGAATGAAATCACATGAGAGAACACACTTAGGAGAAAGGCCTTTCCAATGCTCTCAGTGTGGAAAGAGATTTACCCGGTCAGGGAATCTGAATATGCATTTGAGAACACACACAGGGGAGAAGCCTTTCCACTGCTCCCTGTGTGGGAACAGTTTTACCTATTTAGTGACACTGAAAAAGCATGAGTTGACACACACAGGAGAGAAGCCTTTCCAATGCTCCCAATGTGGAAAGAGTTTTACCCAGTTAGTGAACCTGAAAAGGCATGAAGGAACACACACAGGATAGAAGCCTTTCCAATGTTCTCATTGTGGAAAGACATTTTCCCAGTCAGAGGACCTGCAATCACATGAGAGAATAGAGAGGCTGTGTTTTGACATACAGTACCAGTCAAAGGTTTGGACACACCTACTCATTCAAGGATTTTCTTTATTTTTACTGGCAGAGCTTGAGAGGATCTGCTGTGAAGAATAGGAGAAACTCCCCAAATACAGGAGTGCCACACTTGTAGCGTCACACACAAGAAGACTTGAGGCTGTAATCGCTGCCAAATGTACTTCAACAAAGTACTGAGTAAAGGGTCTGAATACTTATGTAAATGTCATATTTTTTTGTGTGTGTAGATTGATGAGGGAAAAAGCTGGTTGAGAGAATGCCAAGAGTGTGCAAAGCTGTCAACAAGGCAAAGCGTGGCTACTTTGAAGAATCTCAAATATAAAATATATTTTGATTTGTTTAACACTTTTTTGGTGACTGCATGATTCCATATGTGTTGTTTCATAGTTTTGATGTCTTCACTGTTGTTCTACAGTGTGGAGAATAGTAAAAATAAAGAAAAACCCTTGACTAGGGTTTGAATGAGTGGGTGTGTCCACACTTTTGACTGGTACTGTATACAGTTGAAGTCAGAAGTTTACATACACTTAGGTTGTAGTCATTAAACCTCATTTTTCAACCACTCCACAAATTTCTTAACAAACTATAGTTTTGGAAAGTCGGTTAGGACATCTACTTTGTGCATGACACAAGTAATTTTTCCAACAATTGTTTACAGATTATTTCACTTATGATTCACTGTATCACAGTTCCAGTGAGTCAGAAGTTTACATACACTAAGTTGACTGTGCCTTTAAACAGCTTGGAAAATGTCAGAAAATGATGTCATGGCTTTAGAAGCATCTGATAGACTAATTGACATCATTTGAGTCAATTGGAGGTGTACCTGTGGATGTATTTCAAGGTCTACCTTCAAACTCAGTGCCTCTAAGCTTGACATCATGAGAAAATCAAAGAAATCAGCCAAGACCTCAGAAGAAAAATATACATTTGTTGTTTTTTCTTCTCAAGACATGATTTTAATTATGAGGTTTGATTGATTGTATTAACCCTTAGATGTTCATTGTAGGATTTGGATATTGGTATTTCAAAATGTAAATACTTTTTTCCAGATGAATAAAATGCATTTCTTGATTTTATCCTTGTGCATTTCTTGATTTTAACCATGAAAACTCTTGAATTTAGTTGCATTTCATTGAGTTAATTTGTGTAGCAGAAATCAAGGTGAAAATGTAATGACTTTGCAACATTTATATCTGAGTAAAAGTGTAAATGAATATTTGTTTAACTGTGTTAGTCACTAGTGAACGTTCATTATACATCTACATCTATTTATTGTTTTTGTAGGAGCAGCATAGACCCAGCTGCTTATTGTTACACCATGTAGGAGCAGTATAGACCCAGCTGCTTATTGTTACACCATGTAGGAGCAGTATAGACCCAGCTGCTTATTGTTACACCATGTAGGAGCAGTATAGACCCAGCTGCTTATTGTTACACCATGTAGGAGCAGTATAGACCCAGCTGCTTATTGTTACACCATGTAGGAGCAGCATAGACCCAGCTGCTTATTATTACACCATGTAGGAGCAGCATAGACCCAGCTGCTTATTGTTACACCATGTAGGAGCAGCATAGACCCAGCTGCGTATTGTTACACCATGTAGGAGCAGTATAGACCCAGCTGCTTATTGTTACACCATGTAGGAGCAGTATAGACCCAGCTGCTTATTGTTACACCATGTAGGAGCAGTATAGACCCAGCTGCTTATTGTAACACCATGTAGGAGCAGTATAGAACCAGCTGCTTTTTGTTACACCATGTAGGAGCAGTATAGACCCAGCTGCTTATTGTTACACCATGTAGGAGCAGTATAGACCCAGCTGCTTATTGTTACACCATGTAGGAGCAGTATAGACCCAGCTGCTTATTGTAACACCATGTAGGAGCAGTATAGACCCAGCTGCTTATTGTAACACCATGTAGGAGCAGTATAGACCCAGCTGCTTATTGTAACACCATGTAGGAGCAGTATAGACCCAGCTGCTTATTGTTACACCATGTAGGAGCAGTATAGACCCAGCTGCTTATTGTTACACCATGTAGGAGCAGTATAGAACCAGCTGCTTATTGTTACACCATGTAGGTGCAGTATAGACCCAGCTGCTTATTGTTACACCATGTAGGAGCAGTATAGACCCAGCTGCTTATTGTTACACCATGTAGGAGCAGTATAGACCCAGCTGCTTATTATTACACCATGTAGGAGCAGTATAGAACCAGCTGCTTATTGTTACACCATGTAGGAGCAGTATAGACCCAGCTGCTTACTGTTACACCATGTAGGAGCAGTATAGACCCAGCTGCTTATTGTTACACCATGTAGGAGCAGTATAGACCATAAGTCGCTCTGGATAAGAGCGTCTGCTAAATGACAAAAATGTAATGTAAATGTAATGAACCCTGATATTATAAAAGCAGGGCAACAATGTCATTATAATTGTAGCAAAAAATTGTCAGTTGGTTGCATAAATAATTATCACTACTAAATGTTACATGAAATGTAAATATGAAATATTTGATTGCATAGTCATATTTTCAACGTCATTTTGCTAGGTGGGATAGCCCAATGTCAAAACACAGTTTTAACGTGTCCAAATCAATAACTAATATGCAGAAACAGTTTGTGATAAATTGAAAACCTAAACATAAAATGTGCTATGTACACAAACATCTGCCACAATAATCATATTACTTGTATTTTTTAAACAAGCTCCTTATAAACTGCACAAGCACCAGAAACACTGTTGTTTTGACAAGTAGCAATAAATCACTGATATCGATTAGGGGGGAAATCAGGTTGTACGTGCTGTTGAAACTAACACAACTAAAAAAACACATGGAAATGGGAGATATATTTTACCTCACTGATTAGAGGACAACCTGCAGAAGACAGTCAGCTACATTTTGGAGTGATGCATTTCAATTTAGGGGTCACTAAACAAAGGAACACAACACTTATTTGTCATAACTCATCGATATCACGTTGAAATCCATTGTGCCGAGAGGGAGATGAGGTTGCACATCCTGTTAACCTGTTGGGTCTAGGGGGCAGCATTTGCACGTCTGGATAAAAAAAATGTACCCGATTTAATCTGGTTACTAATCCTACCCAGTAACTAGAATATGCATATACTTATTATATATGGATAGAAAACACTCTAAAGTTTCCAAAACTGTTTGAATGGTGTCTGTGAGTATAACAGAACTCATTTGGCAGGCAAAACCCTGAGACATTTTCTGACAGGAAGTGGATACCTGATGTGTTGTATTGACTTTAAAGCTATCCCATTGAAAGACACAGGGGTTTAGGAATATTTTGGCACTTCCTATTGCTTCCACTAGATGTCACCAGCCTTTACAAAGTGTTTTGAGTCTTCTGGAGGGAGATCTGACCGAACAAGAGCCATGGAACGGTGATGTCCCATTAGACACCTGGCGCGCTACTTCATGTTGGGTACCCTCGTTCCAATACGTTATAAAAGGCTATGCATTCGTCCACCTTGAATATTATTCATGTTCTGGTTAAAAAAGGCCCTAATGATTTATGCTATACAACGTTTGACATGTTTGAACGAACGGAAATATATTTTTTCCCCTCGTTCATGACGAGAAGTCCGGCTGGCTTACATCATGTGCTAACGAGACGGAGATTTTTGGACATAAATGATGAGCTTTTTTGAACAAAACTACATTCGTTATGGACCTGTGATACCTGGAAGTGACATCTGATGAAGAGAATCAAAGGTAATGGATTATTTACATAGTATTTTCGATTTTAGATCTCCCCAACATGACGTCTAGTCTGTATCGCAACGCGTATTTTTCTGGGCACAGTGCTCAGATTATTGCAAAGTGTGATTTCCCAGTAAGGTTATTTTTAAATCTGGCAAGTTGATTGCGTTCAAAAGATGTAAATCTATAATTCTTTAAATGACAATATAATATTTTAACAATGTTTTCTAATTTTAATTATTTAATTTCTGACGCTGACTTGACTGCCGGTTATTGGAGGGAAACGATTTCCTCAACATCAATGCCATAGTAAAACGCTGTTTTTGTATATAAATATGAACTTGATAGAACTAAAAATGCATGCATTGTCTAACATAATGTCCTAGGAGTGTCATCTGATGGAGATTGTAAAAGGTTAGTGTATCATTTTAGCTGGTTTTATGGTTTTGGTGACCCTGTCTTTGACTTGACAAAACATTACACACAACTCTTGTAAATGTACTGTCCTAACATACTCTAAATTTATGCTTTCGCCGTAAAACCTTTTTGAAATCGTAAAACGTGGTTAGATTAAGGAGATGTTTATCTTTCAAATGGTGTAACATAGTTGTATTTTTGAAAAATTTGAATTTTGACATTTATTTGGATTCAAATTTGCCGCTCTTGAAATGCACCTGCTGTTGATGGAGTGCACCACAGGTGGCACGCTAGCGTCCCACCTAGCCCCAAGAGGTTAAAACTAACAGCTGTGTACATCACTGGTTAGAGGACAATTTGTAGAAAACAGCCAGATACATTTTGATTCCAGTGGGTCACCAACATGGTAAGTGTAACACAACTCTTTTTTTGTTAGTCACTTTTTATTAAATCTCATAAATAGTAACTCTTCCATTTCAGAGCCTGGATTTTTCCCCTGAGGTTAATATCCATATCATGTTGAAATCAATAGAACAGGGGACAAACGTTTAGGGTTCTACATTGTGACATCACTAAAATACTCCTTCTACAATGTTTAAACATTCTACATTGTGACATCATTAAAATACTCCTACTGCAATGTTAAAACATTCTACATTGTGACATTATATCATTGATATCATGAAACAACTCATTCATGTATTTTCTGATGTTTGATCAGATGTCTTTTACCGGAGAATGAGATCAGAGTATCTCTTGTCACACTGATCACAGCTATAATGTTTCTCTCCTGTGTGTGTTCTCTGGTGTCGAGTCAGACAGCCAGATGTAGTAAAACTCTTCCCACATTGACCACAGCTATAAGGTTTCTCTCCTGTGTGTTTTCTCTGGTGTTGAGTCAGATGGCCAGATGTAGTAAAACTCTTCCCACATTGATGACAGCTATAAGGTTTCTCTCCTGTGTGTGTTCTCTGGTGTGATATGAGGCTGGTTGACCTAGTAAAACTCTTCCCACATTGACCACAGCTAAAAGATTTCTCTCCTGTGTGGATTCTCTGATGAATTTTAATTCCTGATGAAGAGGTGAATCTCTTCCCACAGTCAGAGCAGTGAGTTCCCTTCCCTGTGGATCTCTGCAGGTGTTTCTTGAGGTGTTTTGATCTGGAGAGACAGCCAGATGTAGTAAAATTCATCCGACATTGACCACAGCTATAAGATTTCTCTCCTGTGTGTGTTCTCTGGTGTAGAGTCAGAGAGCCAGATGTAGTAAAACTCTTCCCACATTGATCACAGCTATAAGGTTTCTCTCCTGTGTGTGTTCTCTGGTGTAATATCAGGTTGTCTGACCGAGTAAAACTCTTCCCACATTGATTACAGCTATAAGGTTTCTCTCCTGTGTGTATTCGCTGGTGTCTAGTCAGATGGCAAGATGAAATATAAGTCTTCCCACATTGATCACAGCTATAAGGTTTCTCTCCTGTGTGTATCCTCTGGTGTGATAACAGGTTGCTTGACTGAGTAAAACTCTTCCCACATTGATCACAGCTGTAAGGTTTCTCTCCAGTGTGAATTCTCAGGTGTACTTTTAGTGCTTTTAATCTTAAGTAACTCTTCCCACAATCAAAACAGTGGTGAGATTTCTCTCCTGTGTGTGTTCGCTGGTGTATTTTAAGTTCTGATGAAGATTTGCAATGTTTTCCACAGTCAGAGCAGCAGATAGATGTCTTCCCTGTGGGTCTCTGCTGGTGTTTCTTGAGGTGATAGAATCTGGACAGACTCTTCTCTGACTCGTTAGCATCATGATGTTGAGGCTCCCCAGAGGATCCATGATAGTCACGTCTCTCTCCTGTGTGAACAAGTCAGACAGATAGTTAAAGGCTCACAACAGCAGAAATCCACTGAAAAAGGTGATGCCAACAGCGTAGCCATGATACTGTACAACAATTGACGTCTGTAATGAATGTTAAAATGACTTGACAATTGTCTTAAGACAGTCAAGTGAGCAACAATAGTCATATTTAGTCTTGTTTTCACATTAGTAGTAACTAGAAATAAGTAAAAGGTGTTGAACTCCTAAGCAGTGTGCCAGGCGACTTTTGTTCTCAAATATAGGCACCTTTCTGTGTTTGCTAAAATTGCGACAAGGGCGATGCACACACAATTTGATTGCAGAAACACCTCCCTGCTAATGCAGAAACCGCTAGTTATGGATGTAGTATATCTGCCTGGAGCAAAAATGGTGAGCAAGTGGCCTAAGCTGTGCCATTAGAGATTCTGTGTTCGAGTCCAAGCTCTGTTGCAGCCGGCCGCGACCGGGAGGCCCATGGGGCGACGCACAATTGGCCCACCGTCGTCCGGGTTAGGGGAGGGTTTGGCCGGCAGGGATATCCTTGTCTCATCGCGCACTAGCAACTCATGTGGCGGGCCGGGCGCAGTGCACGCTGACCAGGTCGCCAGGTGTACGGTGTTTCCTCCGACACATTGGTGTGGCTGGCTTCCGGGTTGGATGGGCATTGTGTCAAGAAGCATCGCGGCTAGGTTGGGTTGTGTTTCGGAGGACGCAGGGCTCTCGACCTTCGCCTCTCCAGAGTCCGTATGGGAGTTGCAGCGATGAGACAAGACTGTAAGTACCAATTAAGGAGAAAAAAGGGGTGAAAAAAAAATATATATTTAAAAAATGGTGAGCAAAGATTAGTTTTCACAATGTATTCTGAATATTACAGCACTAGATCAGGAGTGCTACTCAAGGAAACTCACATTAAGCTCTGTGTCTATTCACTACTTCACCACCGTGGGGGAAAACTCAGGGGAGTTCTCATAGGCTGACAGCAAATATAGCCTCAATTTACAGGTTGATTATGATTATTATTATCATCATTTGACACTACTTTGGATTATAATTGTAAAGCTCGTTTGAATGTCCTGATTTAATATAATGTTTGTGTTATTGTCAAATGTACTACTTTATATTTAAAAACGACTTCAACCAGTAAAATGATCATTGGCTAGTTTTCCATCAGCCTGACATCAGCCTGACAATGAGATTTTGTCCACTAAGTGTATGCCAAAATGGTCTATAATCTCACCTAACAATAACATAGACCTACTGTAGGACCCATAACTTCACCTAACAACAACATAGACCTAGGACTATAAATCATTTAATATTTTAGGTGAAACAAGGAGACTAAAATGTCTTTGTCATGACAATTCATAACCTGATCACCAGATAATTTTGTGAATAATCCCACTAGGCTACTCTGTGATGTGTTGTCATTCTAAATGTCCTGAATAAAGGAAAATTGCTCTGTGTGTTGTACAATAGCCTATCCATCAAGGAACATTTCTCTACACATTATGAGCTAAGTATCTCCGTTTCAAAACGGACTAACGAGACCCTACTGTAAATCAAGTAAACAATAACACATTATAAATATCGATTTGTTTGGGATGTTGGATCCAACGTGGAGCACGGCATAACTGTCTTTACCGGTGTAATGAATGAAGAACTACATTTGACTGGCATGCAGAAAATTATTTCCTGGATCAGCTGATGATAGTAACTAAACAGCTACAGTATTAAGTATTATGCGTAATTATTTAAGAATCGCATTAATGACAGTATCCATTTGGGTGTTGTCAATAAAGTTAAGGTGACTCTCGGTTAGAACCATTGGATTTAGTAAACTGAAATGATTTAGGATTTCTGTGCCCATGAAAACTGTTTTCCCAGCGTAATATAAGGAGACAATAAATGTTACGTAGTTAGAGAGCATTTCAGAGATCTGAATACAAAAAACTGTCCCACAGCAAGATCCAGTATTTAAGTTAAAGTTCATAATATGTCAAGCTTAACGTTATGACTATAACTACTGTTCCCTGAAGGAGGGAAACTAGGTACAACATACTATTAAATCCTCATGTTATGACTATAACTACTGTTCCCTGAAGGAGGGAAACTAGGTACAACATACTATTAAATCCACACGTTATGACTATAACTGCTGTTCCCTGAAGGAGGGAAACTAGGTACAACATACTATTAAATCCACATGTTATGACTATAATTACTGTTCCCTGAAGGAGGGAAACTAGGTACAACATACTATTAAATCCACATGTAATGACTATAATTACTGTTCCCTGAAGGAGGGAAACTAGGTACAACATACTATTAAATCCACATGTTATGACATTAACTACTGTTCCCTGAAGGAGGGAAACTAGGTACAACATACTATTAAATCCACATGTTATGACTATAACTACTGTTCCCTGAAGGAGGGAAACAAGGTACAACATACTATTAAATCCACACCTCGCTGGAAGCCCCGCATTCCACAGGTGATGAGCGTGAGACTCGGATATATTCCTTAAATGATTTAATCCTTAAATTTAATACCTCACTTCACCGACCCAGGAAGTGGCGGAGCCAAAGCAGTGTTGTAACTCTTTCATAACTGGCACGCAGATCGGTAGAAATGGTCAGATAAATTGGCACTTCAAACGGAAATGGAAAAAGTTTGCCTATTTTACCGGAAACTTCAGGAGCATAACGTCAGAATTAACGAAGGCCAGCAGCAGGTGGGGAATTGGTTATTTTCTTCTGGTTATATTGACCTCTGGCTTCCTCAAGTCATTTGTGTGTGTTAATTATTTAATCAAATACTTGAAGCATCAGTTCAGTTCAAGTTCTGCACATTCAGTTGATTTTATTAAACACATGGGGTGTGTCTATATGAACAAATACACGTCATAAAATTTCAACCAATCAATTGGTAGAAAGAATACAGTAGGTCATGCCAGTAGGTTACAGTAGGTTGTATCTCTCTAGGTCATGCCAGTAGGTTACAGTAGGTTGTAACTCTCTAGGTCATGCCAGTAGGTTACAGTAGGTTGTATCTCTCTAGGTCATGCCAGTAGGCTACAGTAGGTTGTAACTCTCTAGGTCATTCCAGTAGGTTACAGTAGGTTGTAACTCTCTAGGTCATGCCAGTAGGTTACAGTAGGTTGTAACTCTCTAGGTCATGCCAGTAGGTTACAGTAGGTTGTAACACTCTAGGTCATGCCAGTAGGTTACAGTAGGTTGTATCTCTCTAGGTCATGCCAGTAGGCTACAGTAGGTTGTATCTCTGTAGGTCATGCCAGTAGGCTACAGTAGGTTGTAACTCTCTAGGTCATGCCAGTAGGTTACAGTAGGTTGTATCTCTCTAGGTCATGCCAGTAGGTTACAGTAGGTTGTATCTCTCTAGGTCATGCCAGTAGGTTACAGTAGGTTGTATCTCTCTAGGTCATGCCAGTAGGCTACAGTAGGTTGTATCTCTCTAGGTCATGCCAGTAGGTTACAGTTGGTTGTATCCAAGTGGAAACAATTATCAACCCAATGTGGAAAGTGTTGAATTTGGTCAACAACAAAATGAATGGCTTATTTGCTACGTGAGGTTTACTTGATCTAACAGAAGTTTCGTAATGATTAAGTTGTTACGTGGACACGTGACATACCGACAACTTTGATAAAAACACTATAGGAGTTGTCTTCAGATCGCTATGCATATTCATGCTAGTAGCTTAGCATCTCTCTCCATTGAATACAGGCGGTTGACGACAACAACCCTCATAGAATATAAACAATAGATTACAATAATAAGATGTATCCACCAATCCAAAGACAGGATAGGTGGGAGCGAGACAACCCACAGTGCAGCTTTGTGGACAACGACTCCCCTTGTCAGGACGGAGAGACATCTTGTCAGTATATCCATAATCTTTGGTGTAGCCAACCCAACTCTCACATGGCTCTATTGGGGGTCACGGTGTGTAGTAAAACATCACTACATTAAAATCACTACATGCCGTGGCCCCCCAGTCTGCGGTCAGCAGATAGACCCTCCTCAAATATATATGTTAAGTCACTTTTTGGAAACGGAACGGAGAAAACAAGGGGTAGCTTGTCTCTACGCCGTCTGATTCTAGACATATCAGTCATCATCCCAGGGCCCTCCGTTGAAGAGGTATTGACGAGCCAACTCCGAATATCCAAAGTTAAAAACTAATTGAAGGCGGTACTTACTGGTGTTACTCAGATCTCCTGTCTCCTCCTCTTCATCTTCCAATGTGACAGTAATCTCTCCTTCCTTCTTCACTCCAAAAACAGCATCATCCTCTTGTTTAACTGTAACGTCTTTCTCTTCTTCTTTCACTGTAACAGCCTCACCCTCTACTTCTTGTTTTACTGTAACATCCTCTTCTTCCTTCTCCTCTTTCACGACAATGTTCAGCCCCAGAGCTTCTTTCTCCGTCCAGCAGACCTCCTCTTCTTTAACAGGAGGGGAGTAGTTTAGGGAGCTCATGTTCGGGGATGTTAGCTAGCTAGCTAGCTATCATTAGCGACTAGGCTAATGCTAACTTAACCAGCCAGCTACTATAGCTGACTAATAAAAAATAACGTAATATTAAATTAAATAGGTTAACAAGTAGATACGACAGAAGTGTGTCTAAAACACAGTAGCTAATATAGACCGAAAGCGTATAAATAGCTTGATTCTTTCGGCTATGTTGGCTAGCAAGCTACCGAGGTGGTTGACGAGCTGTTTATGAAGAACCGTCCACTAGATTATACGTCACGCTGCAGCATCGCCTGAAAGACGCACATCGCCGTCTGCTGACTGGAGGGAAACGCAGTTGAGGATCAGATTTTATTTTCAGACAAAGATTATTTTACATGGATTTAATTAAATAATACTATTATATTGAGACATACAAACACAGGGATGTGTTGGTTGATTAGTGAGAATAAAACATGTTTACCACAGCACATTTAAGGCAGTTTAATTAAGTCAAACAACATCTAAATAAGTAGCCATCTACTATCGGTTGATACTGCTCCTACATGGACTAACAATACATCATGTAGATGTATATAATGAACAGACTAGGTCTATACTGCTCCTACATGGTGTAACAATACATCATGTAGATGTATATAATGAACAGACTAGGTCTATACTGCTCCTACATGGTGTGACAATACATCATGTAGATGTATATAATGAACAGACTAGGTCTATACTGCTCCTACATGGTGTAACAATACATCATGTAGCTGTATATAATGAACAGACTAGGTCTATACTGCTCCTACATGGTGTAACAATACATCATGTAGATGTATATAATGAACAGACTAGGTCTATACTGCTCCTACATGGTGTAACAATACATCATGTAGATGTATATAATGAACAGACTAGGTCTATACTGCTCCTACATGGTGTAACAATACATCATGTAGATGTATATAATGAACAGACTAGGTCTATACTGGTTCCAAATAATCCATAGTTATATCCAAATAGCTGCGTTTGGTCTTGCGATCAAGACACTATCCGAAGGGTGAAGCGCCGGCGCGTATCGTGAATTTTTTTTCTCAAAATATTCCATTACCGTACTTCGAAGCATGTCAAACGCTGTTTATAATAAATTTATATGCGATTTTTCTCGTAAAATAGCGATAATATTCCGACCGGGTCGACGTTGTTTTTGTTCAAAGACTGAAAATGTAAAATGGACTCTTCACGTGCACACGTGCGCCCGTTTCATTGTTCTCAGATCGACCACTATCCAAATGCGCTACTGTTTTTCAGCCAGGGACTGCAGAGTCATCATTCATAAACAGGTTAAACCGCAGCCGTCGACACAGCAGTTCTTAACCTGTTAGGGCTAGGGGGCAGTATTGACACGGCTGGATAAAAAAACATACCCGATTTAATCTGGTTACCACTCCTACCCAGTAACTAGAATATGCATATACTTATTACATATGGATAGAAAACACCCTACATTTTCTAAAACTGTTTGAATGGTGTCTGTGAGTATAACAGAACTCATTTGGCAGGCAAAACCCTGAGACATTTTCTGACAGGAAGTGGATACCTGATGTGTTGTATTACCTTTAAACCTATCCCATTGAAAAACACAGGGGCTGAGGAATATTTTGGCACTTCCTATTGCTTCCACTAGATGTCACCAGCCTTTACAAAGTGTTTTGAGTCTTCTGGAGGGAGATCTGACCGAACAAGAGCCATGGAACGATGATGGCCCATTAGACACCTGGCGCGCGAGTTCATGTTGGGTACCCTCGTTCCAATACGTTATAAAAGAGTATGCATTCGTCCACCTTGAATATTATTCATGTTCTGGTTAAAAAAGGCCCTAATGATTTATGCTATACAACGTTTGACATGTTTGAACGAACGTAAATATATTTTTTCTCCTCGTTCATGACGAGAAGTCCGGCTGGCTTAGATCATGTGCTAACAAGACGGAGATTTTTGGACATAAATGATGAGCTTTTTTGAACAAAACTACATTCGTTATGGACCTGTGATACCTGGAAGTGACATCTGATGAAGAGAATCAAAGGTAATGGATTATTTACATAGTATTTTCGATTTTAGATCTCCCCAACATGACGTCTAGTCTGTATCGCAACGCGTATTTTTCTGGGCGCAGTGCTCAGATTATTGCAAAGTGTGATTTCCCAGTAAGGTTATTTTTAAATCTGGCAAGTTGATTGCGTTCAAGAGATGTAAATCTATAATTCTTTAAATGACAATATAATATTTTACCAATGTTTTCTAATTTTAATTATTTAATTTGTGACGCTGACTTGACTGCCGGTTATTGGAGGGAAACGATTTCCTCAACATCAATGCCATAGTAAAACGCTGTTTTTGGATATAAATATGAACTTGATAGAACTAAAAATGCATGCATTGTCTAACATAATGTCCTAGGAGTGTCATCTGATGGAGATTGTAAAAGGTTAGTGCATCATTTTAGCTGGTTTTATGGTTTTGGTGACCCTGTCTTTGAATTGACAAAACATTACACACAACTCTTGTAAATGTACTGTCCTAACATACTCTAAATTTATGCTTTCGCCGTAAAACCTTTTTGAAATCGTAAAACGTGGTTAGATTAAGGAGATGTTTATCTTTCAAAGGGTGTAAAATAGTTGTATGTTTGAAAAATTTGAATTTTGACATTTATTTGGATTCAAATTTGCCGCTCTTGAAATGCACCTGCTGTTGATGGAGTGCACCACGGGTGGCACGCTAGCGTCCCACCTAGCCCATAGAGGTTAAAAGAGGAAGTAAACATAGACAAATCTATGTTAAAATTGTCAGTCTAGAGCATCAGTGAAAGGGATTTCGAAATGGGAGAAGTTAGGAGCAATTTATATAAGGACGGTATTTGGTATCATGATAAGTTACCAATACTACCTAAGTCAATGTTTAGAGATGCAGCAAGATTGACACATGGGCAGAGCCATGTGTCAACAGGGGGGGATAGTAGAGCAGGTTCGGAAACACTTTGTGGCCTATTGGATAACGAACATTTAAAAAAAACATTTTTTATAATAGATAAGTATATTAAATGGGAAGAAACGGTCCCAACTTACTGGGTGGACACGATTAGGGTAGTTGGTTTACTAGGATCTATCTCTTTAAATAATGGATTACATTTTAGCTGATCAGGTAAACCATATAGAATGCCAGAGTTAGGGAGGCCAGAACAGGTAGACATAGAAGTTGAAGATATACTAACAGAACACATGGTTAACCAAACCCGTATGTCCGAGACTTTGTGTCCAACAGGTGAATTACAGAAGACGATTCACTCAATCCAACCAGGAGACTGGGTGTGGATCCAGTCCCTGAGGAGAAAAGAACTGGAAGCAGCCACGGTGGGAGGGCCCATACCAAGTGTTCCTGGTAATAGCCTTCGCGTGAGAATAGCTGAAAGAGCTACCTGGGTTCATATCACACATTGCGGGAGGGTAAGACACACTGACACTGTCGAACAATCACAGAGTTAGGAGAAGAACCGAATACCTATAAGGTTCGGGGGTTACCTCTCTAACGAAGATTCCCTAACCCGCCCGATACTCACTGTGTGCGTTCATAGAAGTGAAAGCGTGGATTGGCCTCTAGCCAGTGATATATTCTCCAGGAGGGGGTGGGGCTTTACAGGGGTACTGGTCAGTCTGAGCTGTCTGATTGTGGGAGCCATATTCCTAATACACCAGGAACCACTCGAGAAGTCAGAAAGTGGTAACTTGACCCATAGTGTAGAAGATGAGGAGTTTTTATGGCCTAGGTACAAAAGGTCACTCGATCTGGATAAAAAGGAAGTGAGAGTAGAGTTAGGGAAGGATGTCTCAATAGAGTTCTATGCAGACCAAATGGGGTCCCTAACCTCCTGGCAGTCTAGGACTCGGACTTCATGGTGAAGATATCTGTGTAGATCCCGGTGTAACTCCTGGAATCAGGTCATAGCTCACACAGAGAGAGAAGGCTATGTCAATCCACACACCCAATATAGAAACAGATGGAGTATAGTGAAGGCCAGTGTTTTTGACTGCAATCCAGAGCAAGGGAAGTATTGCTTGAAGATAGGAATGACCTTTAAAAGCATAAAGAAAGAGGATTTAGGGTTATGGTATGTTGGCCTTGACCAGACCATTGTCGACACTGCAGTACCATTCTGAGTAGTAGAGGTTAGGACATGGAATTAATTTACCAAGGGGAATGGCCTGTATGGTAAAACTGTTCATGAAGGCAAGGAAGCCAGACAGTTGCACTGATCTGCATTATCTGTATGCTATGTGCCCATTAGATCCAGACTTCCTCCTTTCACAGTCGCAGGAGGAGACTATTATTGTGTGGCTCGACACAACACACACGGATGGAACGTAGGGGAAGTAAGAACATGCAATAGGACAGAGAATGTTACAACTGACAAGACAATGAGGGACCTGACTGGGTGGTTGATTTCCGAGGACTTTAGTAAGATAAAAAGGCCGAGAGAGGATGTCTGGTGGTTGTGTGGAGGTATGAAGCTGTGGCTAAACCTGCCTGCAAATTGGACTGGTATTTGTGCATTGGTACAGTTAGGCATGCCCTTCACCCTTATACAACACAAAGACCTAGTGCCAGGTGAAAGAGAGGGGAGGAGTGCTCCGTCAGGGTCCTTTGATGATAGAATTTACATTGATAGCATTGGGGTTCCAAGGGGGGTGCCTGATGAGTTTAAAGCTAGGAATCAGATATGGGCTGGATTGGAATCAAGTCTTTTTTGGTGGTCGACTCTCAATAAAAATGTGAATTGGATAAATTACATTTATTATAACCAACAGCGTTTCATCAACAATACCAGAGAGGCAATTCAAGGGTTAGCTGAACAGACAGCTGCGACCACTTTGATGGTATTGCAGAATAGAATAGCTTTGGATATGCTTCTGGCTGAAAAGGGTGGTGTGTGTGTGTGATGTTCGGATCTGAATGGCGGTCTAAACAATTTAGCTCAGGAGTTAGCAGAAAATTCCGGGGTGGACACGGCACTCACGGGATGGTTTGATAGTACGTTCGGAAAATGGAAAAAGGTTGTAATCACTGTGTTGTGGGCTGCTTTCACCTGTATGACTGTGTTGATATTATGTGGTTGTTGTTTGGTCCCTTGTGCGAGAGGTCTCATTTCCAGGGCTCTGGAGAGATCGATGACGGAGCAGATGGTGAGATACGGACCGATTCCAAGTTCAGACCAGTGGGATGACAAATACCTACCGCCGAGCCTGGTGGAGGATTCATTCAATTATGAGGAGCCCATGTTTAGGAAGACTGTTTCTCTAAATGAAGGTCATAGCAAAAATCCTAATCCTGACTGGACATAGGCTTAGAACAGTCATTGATAAGTATGTAATGAAAATACATGTATTCGTTTTCTTTGATCTAGTTTGATTTTGTGTGACATTTCTGAATCCAATAAAAATAGATGTGTTATAGTGTATGTGAAATATTTAGCCAATAGGGTGGATTGTAATGGGAATAATATGATTAAACCTCTTGACGGGCTCGTCCCGTATGCGGGACGGACATCCAGCGAAAAAATCCTATCGCCATTAGCACAACGATTTTTTTATTTTTTCAAATATAGGACTATGTTATATCATTTTATTGATACACCTCTCCTGAATCGAACCACGTTGTCCGATTTCAAAAAGGCTTTACAGCAAAAGCAAAACATTAGATTATGTTAGAGGAGTATATCGTAAAAGTAGCCACATAGCCATTTTCCGACCAACCACATGCATCACAAATAACCAAAAAACAGCTAAATGCAGCACTAACCTTTGACAATCTTCATCAGATGACACTCCTAGGACATCATGTTACACAATACATGCATTATTTTGTTCGATAAAGTTCATATTTATATATAAAAACAGCATTTTACATCGGCGCGTAACGTTGACTAACTATTTTCCCTCAAATGCATCCGGTGAAACAGCGCTACAATTTACTAAATTACTATTCGAAAACATTTTTAAAATGTAATATTGTCATTCTAAGATTTATAGATGAATATCTCTTGAAAGCACCTGTAATGCCAGATTTAAAAATAACTTTACTGGGTAATCACACTTTGCGATAAAAGGGGATGCGATACTCAGAAAATAGGCTACCGTTACAGGTCAGCGCCATCTTGGAACAATCGCATATCAAATCTAGTCTTGTATACTATTGTTAATAATCCCTTACCTTTGATTATCTTCATCAGAAAGCACTTCTAGGAATTCCAGGTCCACAACAAATGTATTTTCGTTCGAAAAAGTTTATCCTTTATGTTCCAATAGCTTGTTCTTGTTAGCGCGTTCTGAAGGCTGCACCAAAAGTACCGTCGAAAAAAATGCATTTTTTTTAATTTAGGTTTGTTCAAACATGTCAAACGTTGTATAACATAAATCTTTAGGGCCTTTTTCAACCTGAGCTCCAATATGATTCAAGGGGGATGATTGCATTGTCTTTCAAAACGTTTTGGGGAGGGTAGCCAGGGGAGCCGGCGTCATAATGGTGATGGCCCTCTCCGTGTGACCACGTTCCACAGCGTGTCATTCAGTCAGTTTTCACAGTAGAAGGCTCAAATCACTTTGTAAAGACTGGGGACATCTAGTGGAAGCAATAGGAAGTGCTCAATGAACATTTGCTCACTGTGTGAATTACAGGCAAAGTGGTGAAGTTGAGTCCGCAATTCAGAAATCCACATCCTGTTACGATCGGTCTCGGGGTTTTGACTGCCATATGAGTTCTGTTATACTCACAGAAACCATTCAAACAGCTTTAGAAACTTTAGGGTGTTTTCTATCCACAAGTATTAATTATATGCATGTCCTAGCTTCTGAGTTTGAGTAGGAGGCCGTTTAAAATGGGCACGAATTTTTTTCAAAAATCGCTGTAGCGCCCCCTATCCTAGGCGACCGTCAAGAGGTTAAAGGTTTGACTAAAGGATTTCACCCTGAAAAGGTATAACCGAGTGATTATAAGATGAATGTACTAATGTGTGTGTGTCGGAAAAGTTGAAGCTTAATGATTTAGCAATGTAAGCAACCAGACAGCAGACAACTTGTGACCACTGTGAAACTGATAACAGGAAGAAGGTCTCCCCAACCAGGGAGGGGAGAAACCTTTAGGCTTGCAGTAGATTATGTAACATGGGGCAGGATATGATAAGCAATGTATGAGATGGAGAAGACTTGTAAATAAGCATTGACAGTGTTAAAGAAGAGGAGGGGCATTTGTAAGGGGTATGACATATGGTATGACCAAATGTCAGGTATAAAAGGCTGTGTACATTGTATGATATTCAGAACTCTCGTAAATAAACATTCTGACCAATTGTAGGCTGGTTCTCCGTCTGCTTCATTCAACCAGAATCTTACACCCTCTGGGGGGCAGACTGAGTAGTTTAATTGAAGTTCGGTTTATGAACATTGGGAACAGAATTCCCATGACAATTTGGTCCTTCGAGCCGGATTCCAACATCTGTCCCTGTCTTCCTAAGGTAACACGCCGAAAACCGTGCACGGGCAGGTCATTGACTCGTAAACTGTCCTGTCCCCTGAAATTGGGGTTCCATATCAGGCCGGTAAATATCTAAGGTCGACAGGGACGGTGACGGAATCCAACCTACATTGCTTTTCCCAGCCTACAAGACAAAGGTCAGTAAATCTTTATTTACGCGGATTTGGGGAGTAATACCTTTATGATTGCATGTAGTGGATAAGGGAGTTAGTGTAGTCTAGGTGTTAAACACCGAAATATCCGTTGGGGCATACTAACCTGGTGACCTGTCTTTAGAATATTGTGTGGAGAACCCTGATATAGGTAGTATTCTATGCAATTGGAAGAGAGGAATTGGGTGTAGAGCCATCCTAGGCAAGGTGTGGGGGGGTCCGTAATGACCCTAGGTATCTGTGGCCACTACCAATGTAAACTATCTAATGTTGAGACCTAAAGGTTAAACTGGTCGATATACATTAGGCAAGCTAATGCGCATAGATCTAAAGGATAACTGATCTAGAGTATATTAGCGGGGAGGGTAGTCGAGATCTAACAGGGCGCAAAAAATTGGTCTGACTATTCTATGGAAGGAGGAAGCACACACACATAGATTGTGAAAAGCACATACACAGAGATCGTGTGCATAGAGTGTGAGCACCCACACAGAGAGGAGTGATAAACACATAGATTGTGATACACATAGAAGGTTTAAATGGAAACAGAGTAAAAGTATATATACATAGATTAAAGATAATAACAGATTATAGAAACACACGCATAGATTGTGCAGCCTAATAATAAATAGTTATTGAATAACCATGGGTGGCAAACCCTCAAAGGAGGTGCAGGAATTAACTGGAGATGAGCAGTATATTGAGTTAAATGTTATAAAATAAATATTTATTTCAGTCCAATGTGGAGAAGGAAGTATGAATCTGATGGAAGTTTGGACATAGAAAAGTCGGGACTAATGATAAGAAAGATACATAAGGTATGTGGGGACAAGACAGGGAAACAGCAGGTCGAGGGTTAGACATAGCCAGGGTGTGGCTGTCTGAAGCCTGGAGAAGAAGGTGAGAAGGCAAGTGTAGAGAAAGAGAGAGAGAAAGTTGAAGAAGGATATCAGCAGCGAAAAAATGATGTGCGTGTGAGATAGGTTTACTGACCAGTTAAAAGTAACTTGTCTATGTGTGAGACCTAATAACTTATCAAAAGTCACAATAGTAATTATTCCTAAATTCTGAGAAGGGGAAAAAGAGACAGAAACAACGAGGAAGAGAGCAGAGGGTGAAAAGAAAAAGGAAGTTACTAAGAAAGTTGAAAAGTAGGTTTGGCAATTTACATGTTACTTTTAAGTCTTGGACATTTCATAATTGTGAAGCCGAAAGAGAAGAGAAAGTTGAAAAGTTGGTTTTACTCTTACGATAGAGGAAAGGCAGAACGTTGTTGGAGTAGAGGTGATATATTTTTTTAGATTGTTTAGTTAACAATAGTGAATTTGAGCAGGAAGTAATGTATTCTAACATTATAATCTGTTTCCATTACGGGGAACAATGTCAGGTCAGTAAACTGAATTGCAGGTTGAGTTAATTTTTATTTTACAGGGACGGTGCACATTAATCACAGTAGTGTGTGTCTAATGGCAGGGTATTCCAGAAAGGGGAAGCTCTTACACTGAAAGCAGATTGACTTAACATCTATGATACGGCGTGGCGCGAATTACAAACTCCTCAAAAATCCCAAAACGTCCATTGTTCAAACATATGACTATTTTAAAGACAAGACTCTCCTTTATCTAACCACATTGTCCGATTTCAAAAAGGCTTTACAACGAAAGCAAAACATTAGATTATGTCAGGAGACTACCCAGCCAGAAATAATCACACACTCATTTTTCAAGCCAGCATATAATGTCACAAAAACCAAAACCACAGATAAATGCAGCACTAACCTTTGATGATCTTCATCAGATGACACTCCTAGGACATTATGTTATACAATACATGCATGTTTTGTTCAATCAAGTTCATATTTATATCAAAAAACAGCTTTTTACATTAGCAAGTGACGTTCAGAACTAGCATACCCACCGAAAGTTCCGGTGAATTTACTAAATTACTCACGATAAACGTTCACAAAAAACATAACAATTATTTTAAGATTTATAGATACAGAACTCCTTTATGCAATCGCTATGTCAGATTTTAAAATAGCTTTACGGTGAAAGCACATTTTGCAATATTCTGAGTAGATAGCCCGGCCATCATGGCTAGCTATTTTGACACCCACCAAGTTTGGCACTCACCAAACTCAGATTTACTATAAGAAAAATGGGATTACTTTTGGTGTTCTTCGTCAGAATGCACTCCCAGGACTTCTTCTTCACCAACAAATGTTGGTTTGGTTCAAAATAATCCATAGTTATCCAAATAGCTGCGTTCGTTCTTGCGTTCAAGACACTATCCGAAGGGTGACGCGCCGCAACATATCGTGACAAAAAAATTCTAAATATTCCATTACCGTACTTCGAAGCATGTCAAATGCTGTTTAAAATCAATTTTTATGTGATGTTTCTCGTAAAATAGCGATAATATTCCAAGCGGGCGACGTTGTTTTCGTTCAAAGACTGAAAATGTAAAATGGACTCTTCACGTGCATGCGTGCGCCCATTTCATTGTTCTCAGATCGACCACTATCCAAATGTGCTACTGTTTTTCAGCCAGGGACTGCAGAGTCATCATTCAACGTTCTGGCGCCTTCTGAGAGCCTATGGGAGTCTTAGAAAATGTCACGTTACAGCAGGGATCCTCTGTTTTCGATAAAGAGGCTATAGAAGGCCAAGATATGGTCAGAGAGGGCACTTCCTGTATAGAATCTTCTCAGGTTTTGGCCTGCCATATGAGTTCTGTTATACTCACAGACACCATTCCAACAGTTTTAGAAACTTTAGGGTGTTTTCTATCCAAATCAAACAATTATATGCATATTCTAGTTTCTGGGCAGGAGTAATAACCAGATTAAATCGGGAACGTTTGTTATCCGTCCGTGAAAATTCTGCCCCCTATCCTAAACAGGTTAAACCGCAGCCATCGACACAGCAGTTCTTAAAAGAGGAAGTAAACATAGACAAAGCTATATTAAAATTGTCAGTCTAGAGCACCAGTGAAAGGGATTTCGAAATGGGAGAAGTTAGGAGCAATTTATATAAGGACGGTATTTGGTATCATGATAAGTTACCAATACTACCTAAGTCATTGTTTAGAGATGCGGCAAGATTGACACATGGGCAGAGCCATGTGTCAACAGGGGGGATAGTAGAGCAGGTTCGGAAACACTTTGTGGCCTATTGGATAACGAACTACTTAAAAAAACATTTTTTATAATAGATAAGTATATTAAATGGGAAGAAGCGGTCTCAACTTACTGGGTGGACACGATTAGGGTAGTTGGTTTACTAGGATCTATCTCTTTAAATTATGGATTACATTTTAGCTGATCAGGTAAACCATATAGAATGCCAGAGTTAGGGAGGCCAGAACAGGTAGACATAGAAGTTGAAGATATACTAACAGAACACATGGTTAACCAAACCCGTATGTCCGAGACTTTGTGTCCAACAGGTGAATTACAGGGGAAGATGATTCACTCAATCCAACCAGGAGACTGGGTGTGGATCCAGTCCCTGAGGAGAAAAGAACTGGAAGCAGCCACGGTGGGAGGGCCCATACCAAGTGTTCCTGGTAATAGCCTTCGCGGTGAGAATAGCTGAAAGAGCTACCTGGGTTCATATCACATATTGCGGGAGGGTAAGACACACTGACACTGTCGAACAATCACAGAGTTAGGAGAAGAACCGAATACCAATAAGGTTCAGGGGTTACCTCTCTACAAAGATTCCCTAACCCGCCCGATCCTCACTGTGTGCGTTCATAGAAGTGAAAGTGTGGGTTGGCCTCTAGCCAGTGATATATTCACCGGGAGGGGGTGGGGCTTTACAGGGGTACTGGTCAGTCTGAGCTGTCTGATTGTGGGAGCCATGTTCCTAATACACCATGAACCACTCGAGAAGTCAGAAAGTGGTAACTTGACCCATAGTGTAGAAGATGAGGAGTTTTTATGTCCTAGGTACAAAAGGTCACTCGATCTGGATAAAAAGGAAGTGAGAGTAGAGTTAGGGAAGGATGTCTCAATAGAGTTCTATGCAGACCAAATGGGGTCCCTAACCTCCTGGCAGTCTAGGACTCAGACTTCATGGGGAAGATATCTGTGTAGATCCCGGTGTAACTCATGGAATCAGGTCATAGCTCACACAGAGAGAGAAGGCTATGTCAATCCACACACCCAATATAGAAACAGATGGAGTATAGTGAAGGCCAGGGTTTTTGACTGCAATCCAGAGCAAGGGAAGTATTGCTTGAAGATAGGAATGACCATTAAAAGCATAAAGAAAGAGGATTTAGGATTATGGTATGTTGGCCTTGACCAGACCATTGTCGACACTGCGGTACCATTCCGAGTAGTAGAGGTTAGGACAGGAGATAGTTCTACCGCCAGCCAGAATACCAGTAGTACCCCTGATAAAACGGACATTACCTGTGTAGTTATCCAGAGCCAAGGACCGGTGAGAATAGTTCAGACGAAAGACCTTAAGGACGTGATTGAGGTGGAGACTTGGTTTGGGGATTCCAACCTATGGCTGGAATGGATTCAGTATACAGCTAGATCAGTAGCTAAAGAAGAAGGTTATGCCTGCGCAACAGCCAAACTTCAGTTGACAACCATCCCCTTTCTACTCGATGGAATTAATTTACCAAGGGGAATGGCCTGTATGGTAAAGCTGTTCATGAAGGCAAGGAAGCCAGACAGTTGCACTGATCTGCATTATCTGTATCCTATGTGCCCATTAGATCCAGACTTCCCCCTTTCACAGTCGCAGGAGGAGACTATTATTGTGTGGCTCGACACAACACACACGGATGGAACGTAGGGGAAGTAAGAACATGCAATAGGACAGAGAATGTTACAACTGACGAGACAATGAGGGACCTGACTGGGTGGTTGAGTTCCGAGGACTTTAGTAAGATAAAAAGGCCGAGAGCGGATGTCTGGTGGTTGTGTGGAGGTATGAAGCTGTGGCCAAAGCTGCCTGCAAATTGGACTGGTATTTGTGCATTGGTACAGTTAGGCATGCCCTTCACCCTTATACAACACAAAGACCTAGTGCCAGGTGAAAGAGGGGAGGAGTGCTCCGTCAGGGTCCTTTGACGATAGAATTTACATTGATAGCATTAGGGTTCCAACGGGGGTGCCTGATGAGTTTAAAGCAAGGAATCAGATATGGGCTGGATTGGAATCAAGTCTTTTTTGGTGGTCGACTCTCAATAAAAATGTGGATTGGATAAATTACATTTATTATAACCAACAGCATTTCATCAACTATACCAGAGAGGAAATTCAAGGGTTAGCAGAACAGACAGCTGCGACCACTTTGATGGTATTGCAGAATAGAATAGCTTTGGATATGCTTTGGATATGCTTCTGGCTGAAAAGGGTGGTGTGTGTGTGATGTTCGGATCTGAATGCTGTACTTTCATCCCTGAGAACACAGCTCCAGATGGATCAGTGACCAAGGCCCTGGCCGGTCTAAACAATTTAGCTCAGGAGTTAGCAGAAAATTCCGGGGTGGACATGGCACTCACGGGATGGTTTGATAGTACGTTCGGAAAATGGAAAAAGGTTGTAATCACTGTGTTGTGGGCTGCTTTCACCTGTATGACTGTGTTGATATTATGTGGTTGTTGTTTGGTCCCTTGTGCGAGAGGTCTCATTTCCAGGGCTCTGGAGAGATCGATGACGGTGCAGATGATGAGATACGGACCGATTCCAAGTTCAGACCAGTGGGATGACAAATACCTACCGCCGAGCCTGGTGGAGGATTCATTCAATTACGAGGAGCCCATGTTAGACGAGACCATCTTTAATGTTTAGGAAGACTGTTTCTCTAAATGAAGGTCATAGCAAAAATCCTAATCCGAAGAGTTATGACTGGACATAGGCTTAGAACAGTCATTGATAAGTATGTAATGAAAATACATGTATTCATTTTCTTTGATCTAGTTTGATTTTGTGTGACATTTCTGAATCCTATAAAAATATATGTGTTATAGTGTATGTGAAATATTTCGCCAATAGGGTGGATTGTAATGGAAATAATATGATTAAAGGTTTGACTAAATGATTTCACCCTGAAAAGGTATAACCGAGTGACTATAAGATGAATGTACTAATGTGTGTGGGTCGGAAAAGTTGAAGCTTAATGATTTAGCAATGTAAGCAACCAGACAGCAGACAACTGTCTGGTTGATTATGTAACATGGGGCAGGATATGATAAGCAATGTATGAGATGGAGAAGACTTGTAAATAAGCATTGACAGTGTTAAAGAAGAGGAGGGGCATTTCTAAGGGGTATGACATATGGTATGACCAAATGTCAGGTATAAAAGGCTGTGTACATTGTATGATATTCAGAGCTCTCGTAAATAATCATTCTTACCAATTGTAGGCTGGCTCTCCGTCTGCTTCATTCAACCAGAATCTTACACCCTCTGGGGGGCAGACTGAGTAGTTTAATTGAAGTTCGGTTTATGAACATTGGGAACAGAATTCCCATGACAGAAGGTAGAAACTAGGGCCTGTAGGACCTGCCTTGTTGATAGTGTTGTTAAGAAGGTAGAGCAGGGCTTTATTATGGACAGACTTCTCCCATTCTTAGCTACTGTCGTATCAATATGTTTTGACCATGGCAGTTTACAATCCCGGGTTACTCCAAGCAGTTTAGTCACCTCAACTTGCTCAATTTCCACATTATTCATTACGAGATGAACAGGTGAGCAGTACGCGTCTATGAAATGAGAGCATGAACAGTGTGAGGACCGTTAAAACGTCTTAGGGCTAGGGGGCAGTTTTCGGAAGTTCGGAGAGTCTGGCGAGCCCAAAGTAAAATGCCTGTTACTCAGGCCCAGAAGCTATGCATATAATTGGTAGATTTGGAAAGAAAACACTCTGACATTTCCAAAATTGTTAAAATAATGTCTGTGAGTATAACAGAACAGTTATGGCAGGCGAAAACCCGAAGAAAATCCGACCAAAAAATAAATAAAATCACAGGCTCATATTTTGTAAAGCTATTGAAAACTCCTATGTCCGTCACCCAGATTGCAATTCATAATAGCATCCACTAGATGTCAACAGTATTTATTCAAGGTTTTGAGGCTTCTATTTTGAAAAATAAATAAATATTTACACTTTCAGTGAGCTGACTGCTTGGGTCACATCAGTGTTTTTGCGCGCGATGGAGAGGGTGCACACTTGCGTATTTGTCATTCCTATTGAACACAGTACTTTCCGTATGAAATATTATAGTTTATTTACATTTTAGACAACCTGAGGATGATATAGACACATTATTTGACTTGTTTGGACGAAATTTACTGGTAGCTTTTAGAACTTCTTTGTCTGCATGTTGAAGGAGTGGATTTCTGAAGTCACGGCGCCTGGGCTCTGGGCCCCAGGGCAAAATTATTGCCCCCCCCCCACTCTGGGACCTATGGTTGCCACCAGTCTGCTTGCCGTTCTCAGTTATCGTCAGGTACTGTATGTGGATGATCAGGGCTTTATTCAGAAAAAGTTTCTTGGGCTACCTTGATTTGCCAAGTGGGCGAGATTTGAATTCCGTGTTTATCTTCATGGACAAACTTGTTGTTCAAACCTACGATGGCTCAGCTTCAAGGGAACGTATCTGCTGTTTGTATTTCCAGCTGAGTCCTCTCCTGTTCCATGATTTAACAAGCGATGACCACTCCACTACCATTGTCAACTACCTCCTCACATGAACTGGAAGCCACGTCTCATGTGGCCCACTCATCCACTGGCACATTGAATGTTTCCTCTCCAAGCACTGTGAGGGAACCCCTGTCAATTTTCTCTCATTACTTTATGTAGAGTCAATCACAAACACAATCACATTATTACACGTCTATGATTTTACTCCTTGCTTGGACTAACTCATTCTTAGCTCTTTTGTCTCACTGTGTAGTGTTTTTGTGTTATTGTCTTCCCAATCCTGTCCTGCACTGGTCAAGCCTCTGAACACCTCAACTCATGCCTCATACCCTCATTCAATCACTGCTGTGATCCCTTCCCAAAATGGTGTAAGAAGCCCTCTCATTCCTATTCCCCATAATATTGTACTATAAGTGTCTTTATTAAATGCTTTAGGTTAAAATAATTACTCTTTGACGATTTTAGAAACACATTTTGACGTCTCTGTGGGTCTCCCATCCTCCTCAACAACAGAAATGTCTAATAACGTCTAATACAATTCATCATTAATAATTCTGCAAGTTTTCTGTGTCCAGAAGCCTGATTCTACTCACTGTGGTTGTGTGGAAGTGTTGAGCTGTATTATTTGGCCTGTGGTCCTGTTGTCCCCAGTCCCAGTGGTGAAGATAATGTCTTAATTGAGCTTCTTGTCTGTGACTGAGATACGTAATCTGCACATTTACTAAAACGTCAGCTCTCATCTCTCCCAATGTTCTCAATGTCAAACCATGAAGGCCGGGTAGTTTTTTTTCATGATTGCAACTCAGGTCATTTTAGTCGGCTGGCCATCGCTACATATTCGTCGTCAGACCCACTGGCTCCAGGTCATTTATAAGTCTATGCTAGGTAAAGCTCCGCCTTAGCTCAGCTCACTGGTCACGATAACAACACCCACCCGTAGCACGCGCTCCAGCAGGTACATCTCACTGTTCATTCCCCAAAGCCAACACCTCCTTTGGCCGCCTTTCCTTCCAGTTCTCTGCTGCCAGTGACTGGAACGAATTGCAAAAATTGCTGAAGGCGGAGACTTATTGCTCCCTCACTAACTTTAAACATCAGCTATCTGAGCAGCTAACCGATCGCTGCAGCTGTACATAGTCCATCTGTAAATAGCCCACCCAATCTACCTACCTCATCCCCATATTGTTTTTATTTACTTTGCTGCTCTTTTGCACACCAGTATCTCTACTTACACATCATCATCTGCTCATCTATCACTCCAGTGTTAATCAGCTAAATTGTCATTACTTTGCTACTACGGCCTATTTATTGCCATACCTCCTCACGCCATTTGCACACACTGTATATAGACTTTCTTTTTTCTGTTGTGTTGACTGTACGCTTGTTTATTCCATGTAACTCTGTGTTGTTGTTTCTGTCACACTGCTTTTCTTTATTCTTGGCCAGGTCGCAGTTGTAAATGAGAACTTATTCTAAACTGGCCTACCTGGTTAAATAAAGGTCAAATAATAAAAATAAAAAGATCCTAGATCATAATGAATCAGATTACATGGACGGGGGGGACCTGATCCTAGATCATAATGAATCAGATTACATGGAGAGGGGGGGACCTGATCCTAGATCATAATGAATCAGATTACATGGAGAGGGGGGACCTGATCCTAGATCATAGTGAATCAGATTACATGGAGAGGGGGTACCTGATCCTAGATCATAATGAATCAGATTACATGGAGAGGGGGGACCTGATCCTAGATCATAATGAATCAGATTACATGGAGAGGAGGGACCTGATCCTAGATCATAATGAATCAGATTACATGGAGAGGGGGGACCTGTTCCTAGATCTTAATGAATCAGATTACATGCTGAGGGGGGGACCTGATCCTAGATCATAATGAATCAGATTACATGGAGAGGGGGGACCTGATCCTAGATCATAATGAATCAGATTACATGGAGAGGGGGGACCTGATCCTATATCATAATGAATCAGATTACATGGAGAGCCGGATATATATAATATACCCTACTATTTTTTTATATTTAATATGCCATAAACTATTGTTTTTTTTAACAGTTTCATTAGTTCATTGTAATTAACTTAATCATTATGACACACCCCTCTCTATTGTCATTGGTTGCACTAATTGCACTGTTTGTCTACATAACCTGGTTCAAGTATTGATGACATCACCCTGAAGAAGGCACAGTGATGCTGAAACGTTGGTAAATACCCAATAAATTACTGGGAGTTTATATATGGAGTGTGGGATTCTCTTTATTTTGATAGTTTATAACTCTTATGTATGTGCCATCTTTTTGTGTTCTTCAGGCAGCCTGGGAAAGAACTGAAAAAACTCACTAAAGAGTCAAGACAGAGACACCAGAAAGACCCAAGAAGACTTGGACGCAGTATCAGAGGACAGAGAGGGATGTTCAGAACTCACTCAGTCTGGTCAGTTGGTGAGGGTAGACTTGGAGGCTGCTTACCTGACATGGAGGAAGTCCCCCCTCCTCTCCCCTACCTTCACTATACCCCCCTCCTCTCCCCTACCTTCCCTATACTCCCCTCCTCTCCCCTACCTTCCCTATACCCCCCTCCCTTCTCTCCCCTACCTTCCCTATACCCCCTCCTCTCCCCTATCTTCCCTATACCCCCTCCTCTCCCCTACCTTCCCTATACCCCCTCCTCTCCCCTACCTTCCCTATACCCCCCCTCTCCCCTACCTTCCCTATACCCCCCCCCCCCCCCCCTATTATGTTGGACCATCATGTTTATTTGTTTGAATCTTGTCTTTGTTTGTGATCAGGTTAGAAGAGAATGACTCCTCAACCCAAGAGGCCCTGGAGCAGCTGTGATCAGGTTAGAAGAGAATGACTCCTCAACCCAAGAGGTCCTGGAGCAGCTGTGATCAGGTTAGAAGAGAATGACTCCTCAACCCAAGAGGCCCTGGAGCAGCTGTGATTACGTTAGAAGAGAATGACTCCTCAACCCAAGAGGCCCTGGAGCAGCTGTGATCAGGTTAGAAGAGAATGACTCCTCAACCCAAGAGACCCTGGAGCAGCTGTGATCAGGTTAGAAGAGAATGACTCCTCAACCCAAGAGGTCCTGGAGCAGCTGTGATCAGGTTAGAAGAGAATGACTCCTCAACCCAAGAGGCCATGGAGCAGCTGTGATCAGGTTAGAAGAGAATGACTCCTCAACCCAAGAGGCCCTGGAGCAGCTGTGATCAGGTTAGAAGAGAATGACTCCTCAACCCAAGAGGTCCTGGAGCAGCTGTGATCAGGTTAGAAGAGAATGACTCCTCAACCCAAGAGGCCCTGGAGCAGCTGTGATCAGGTTAGAAGAGAATGACTCCTCAACCCAAGAGGCCCTGGAGCAGCTGTGAGAGAGCATCAGTGTTGAAGCATTTGGGGAAATTTAAAGAAGGTTTCCTGGTAAAGAGGATTGACTGTTACGTAAAGGGTCAGAGCCACTGATTGGACAAAATATTAAGGATACCTTCCTAATATTGAGTTACGCCTGGTCAGTTTGTCATGGAAAGAAAAGGTGTCCTTAATGTTTTGTGTTAATTACATAATAATTATACATTTATGGATTGTTTTATGTTGCCTATTGTTTTCTATTTATTCAACCTGCCATCTACCCACCTGGGGACTGAGGGTTATGAGAGAACCCCCACATCACTAGCTTCTCTTTATTCAACCTGCCATCTACCCACCTGGGGACTGAGGGTTATGAGAGAACCCCCACATCACTAGCTTCTCTTTATTCAACCTGCCATCTACCCACCTGGGGACTGAGGGTTATGAGAGAACCCCCACATCACTAGCTTCTCTTTATTCAACCTGCCATCTACCCACCTGGGGACTGAGGGTTATGAGAGAACCCCCACATCACTAGCTTCTCTTTATTCAACCTGCCATCTACCCACCTGGGGACTGAGGGTTATGAGAGAACCCCCACATCACTAGCTTGCATGTTTTGCAGTCTTGTAAAGATAAGGAGGGGCCGACTGGGAGGCAGGTTGGCATTTATTGTTATGAATCTTGTCCTGGAGGCAGGTTGGCATTTATTGTCATGAATCTTGCCCTGGAGGCAGTTCAGCAAAGTATCCCCTAGCTGGCACAGGCACAAAGTAATACAATCCGATTTTAATCCTAACCTCAACCCTAACCACACTGCTAATCCTTCCCTTAAATTAAGACCATAAAACAACATTTTCCACAGCCAATTCTGACTTTGCAGCTGACATATCTAGAGGAAATCGCACAGTTCTGCCTCCAGGTCAAGATTCATGACAAACGTCAACATGAGACAGGGAGAAGCAATGTAAAAATCAATAACAAAATTGTTTTCACAATTAACATGCTTTTTCTTGTTTCAAGTATGTTTTATTATGAAAAGTACAATATAACCATGTATACTTGTACAACTATGGAGCGTATGTCCACATATAATTGTACAATTAGTTTTTCCAACATAAAAGACAAGAAATGATCACATTGGTATTTTAACGTTGTTATTGTAAGAGTTTAAATGTTTAAACAGAGGATACATCTAAAACAGGATAAAACAAGTGCAGTATGTTGTGAGAATGTTACTTTAACGTCCACTCATAACGTCACACTATAACGTCATGGGAGTCTTGTGGAAAGACTGCATGTTGTTTTGGGTGGATTGAGTGACGTCTTCATCAACATTTTGCTGAATATTCCGGTAATATTTTCACCTCTTGTCGGCTGCAGACATTCATAAGGAGTTCCAGTAGTTTATTTGCCATTTGCAGGTATTAAAAGTAATACATACATTGTAATTCCTTGTTGGATCTCTCTCACATACAGGACAGTACATACCAGAGGAGGCTGCTGAGGGGAGGACGGCTCATAATAATGTCTGGAACAGAGTGAATGAAATGGAACACATGGAAACCACGTGTTTGATACCATTCCACTTATTCCACTCCAGCCATTACAAGCCTGTCCTCCCTAAATAAGGTCCCACCAACCTCCTGTGGTACAAACACAAACAGTAAAATATATCATAAAAAATGCAAAGTGGTAAAAGATCAAAAAATATTACAAGCCTGTCATGTGTGTGTGTCCAGTGTGTGTGTGTGTGTGTCCAGTGAGTGTGTGTGTGTGTGTGTGTGTGTCCAGTGAGTGTGTGTGTCCAATGTGTGTGTGTGTGTTTCCAGTGTGTGTGTTTGTCCAGTGTGTGTGTGTGTGTGTGTGTGTGTCCAGTGTGTTTGCCCAGTGTTTGTGTGTATGTGTGTTTGTCCAGTTTGTGTGGGTGGCCAGCGTGTGTGTGTGTGCCTAGTGTGTGTGTCTGTGTCCAGTGTGTGTGTGTCCAGTGTGTATGTGTGTGTTCAGTGTGTCCGTGTGTGTGTCCAGGGAGTGTGTGTGTGTTTCAGTGTGTGTGTGTGTGTGTGTGTGTGTGTTCAGAGTGTGTCTCGTGTGTGTGTGTGTTCAGTGTGTGAGTATGTGCCCATTGTGTGTGTGTGTTCAGTGTGTGTGTGTGTTTGTGTGTCCAGTGTGTGTGTGTGTCCAGTGTGTGTGTGTGTCTGTGTCCAGTGTGTGCGTGTGTGTGTGTGTGTGTCCAGTGTATGTGTGTCCAGTGTGTGTGTTTCCAGTGTGTGTGTCCAGTGTGTGTGTGTGTGTCCAGTGTCTGTGTCAAGTGTGTGTGTGTGTGTTCAGTGTGTGTGTGTGTGTGTGTCCAGTGTGTGTGTGTGTGTGTGTTCAGTGTGTGTGTGTGTGCCCAGTGTGTGTGCCCAGTGTGTGTGTGTGTGTTCAGTGTGTGTGTGTGTGTGTGCCCAGTGTGTGTGTGTGTGTTCAGTGTGTGTGTGTGTTGAGTGTGTGTTTATGTGTGTGTCCAGTTTGTGTCCAGTGTGTGTGTGTGTCCAGTGTGTATGTGAGTGTGTGTGTCCAAAATGTGTGTGTCCATTTTGTGTCCAGTGTGTGAGTGTGTCCATTTTGTGTCCAGTGTGTGAGTGTGTCCATTTTGTGTCCAGTGTGTGAGTGTGTCCATTTTGTGTCCTGTGTGTGTCCAATTTGTTTCCAGAGTGTGTGTGTGTGTTGAGTGTGTGTGTGTTCAGTGTGTGTTTATGTGTGTGTCCAGTGTGTGTGTCCAGTGTGTGCGTGTGTGTCCAGTGTGTTGGTGTGTGTGTGTCCAGTGTGTGTGTGTGTGTGTGTTTTTCCAGTTTGTGTCCAGTGTGTGTGTGTGCGTGTGTCCAGTGTGTGTGTGTGTGTGTGTGTGTGTGTGTCCAGTTATTATTTCAGGGACACTGAAGAGCCAACATAATAAACCCTAAATCCTGGATAGAGGGGCTCAGTGAATGTGGAGGTGAATGTGATCAGGTGGGTCAGTGTGTCAGAGGAGGCTCTATAGAAGGACAGAGTGCCGGCTGACCAGTCCAGATACACTCCTACTCTGTGGGAGCTGGAGGAGGGGACGTCTATGGTAGTGGAGTTATTATTATACCAGCTGGAGGAGGGGACGTCTATGGTAGTGGAGTTATTATTATACCAGCTGGAGGAGGGGACGTCTATGGTAGTGGGGTTATTATTATACCAGCTGGAGGAGGGGACGTCTATGGTAGTGGAGTTATTATTATACCAGCTGGAGGAGGGGACGTCTATGGTAGTGGAGTTATTATTATACCAGCTGGAGGAGGGGACGTCTATGGTAGTGGAGTTATTATTATACCAGCTGGAGGAGGGGACGTCTATGGTAGTGGAGTTATTATTATACCAGCTGGAGGAGGGGACGTCTATGATAGTGGGATGATTATTATGCCTGGCAGAGTATCTGTTGTCAGAGCAGATCAGACTCCAGGACTTGTCATTGTATCCAAGACAACAGTCCTTAACCACTCCTCTCCTGTTGATTCCTTTATATGTCACTCCTATATCAGCCCCCATTATCCCACTCCACTCTACCTCCCAGTAACAGCGCCCAGTCAGACCCTCTCTACACAGCACCTGTCTCCAGTCCTCAAATCTCTCTGGGTGATCAGGATACGGCTGCTCCTCTCCCCTACATGTCACCTTTCTGTTCTCCTCAGACAGAGAGAGGCGTCTGTTTACTGTGTTTAGGTCCAGTGTGAGATCACAGACATCTGATGGATGAAACCAGACACAATATTAGAAATCATCATCATTCACATTAGAATGTTAACTCACTTTTCACTAATTCATTTAATGTAGATGTTTCTAGGTATCAAAAGGAGAAGTTAAGGTAACTTGAGACTTGTTGAATGATCATATGTTATACTGTATGGTAATATAATACACACTTATTCACATTAATTACACACACACACACACACACACACACACACACATCAACTCTTTGTAAACGTTGGTGTCCCTGATTTGTGCTTCTGTAGAACTACAGATGATATTTAATATGACCAAGTCAGTAATGATGGTGGTCTTTGACTTAACTTGAATTAAGACTTATTCTTAGTCATATTCTTCACAGCAGTCAACACTCACATTTTCTAAGTCCAGGTTTCATTCTGTTCTCTCCACCATGTTCCACACTGTAGCGGTAAGCAGAAGAACAGACAGTCATTGAGGGATACACCTGAACTCACACACACACACACACCTACACACACACACGCACAGGACACACACACACACACACACACACACACACACACACACACACACACACACACACACACACACACACACACACACACACACACACACACACACACACACACACACACACACACACACGTCAAGCGTTGGTAAGAGCGTTTTCAGTGTTTGTGTCCAGTGTGTGAGTCCAGTGTGTGAGTCCAGTGTGTGTGTGTGTGTGTCCAGTGTGTGTGTGTGTATGTCCAGTGTGTGTGTATGTGTCCTGTGTGTGTGTGTGTGTGTCCTGTGTGTCCTGTGTGTGTGTGTCCTGTGTGTATGAGTGTGTGTGTCCTGTGTGTGTGTGTGTGTGTCCTGTGTGTGTCCTATGTGTGTGTGTGTGTGTCCTGTGTGTGTGTGTGTCCTGTGTGTGTGTGTGTGTGTCCTGTGTGTGTGTGTGTGTGTCCTGTGTGTGTGTGTGTCCTGTGTGTGTGTGTGTCCTGTGTGTGTGTGTGTGTCCTGTGCGTGTGTGTGTGTCCTGTGCGTGTGTGTGTGTGTCCTGTGCGCGTCCTGTGCGTGTGTGTGTCCTGTGCGAGTGTGTCGTGTGCGTGTGTGTCCTGCGCGTGTGTGTGTGTCCTGTGCGTGTGTGTGTGTGTCCTGTGCGTGTGTGTGTGTGTCCTGTGCGTGTGTGTGTGTGTCCTGTGCGTGTGTGTGTCCTGTGCGTGTGTGTGTGTGTGTGTCCTATGCGTGTGTGTCCTGTGTGTGTTCGTGTGTGTGTGTGTGTCCTGTGTGTGTGTGTGTGTGTGTGTCCTGTGTGTCCTGTGCGTGTCCTGTGCGTCCTGTGTGTGTGTGTGTGTGTGTGTGTCCTGCGTGTCCTGTGCGTGTCCTGTGTGTGTGTGTCCTGTGCGTGTGTGTGTGTCCTGTGCGTGTGTGTGCTGTGCGTGTGTGTGCGTCCTGTGCGTGTGTGTGCGTGCGTCCTGTGCATGTGTGTGCGTGTGTGTGTCCTGTGCGTATCTGTGCGTGTGTGTGTCCTGTGCGTGTGTGTCCTGTGCGTGTGTGTGTGTGTGTCCTGTGCGTGTGTGTCCTGTGTGTGTGTGTGTGTGTGTCCTGTGCGTGTGTGTGTGTGTCCTGTGCGTGTGTGTGTGTGTCCTGTGCGTGTGTGTGTGTGTGTCCTGTGCGTGTGTGTGTGTCCTGTGTGTGTGTGTGTGTCCTGTGCGTGTGTGTGTCCTGTGTGTGTGTGTGTCCTGTGTGTGTGTCCTGTGTGTGTGTGTGTCCTGTGTGTGTGTGTGTGTCCTGTGTGTGTGTGTATGTGTCCTGTGTGTGTGTGTGTGTGTCCTGTGTGTGTGTGTGTGTGTGTGTGTGTGTCCTGTGTGTGTGTGTGTGTGTGTGTCCTGTGTGTGTGTGTGTGAGTCCTGTGTGTGAGTCCTGTGTGTGTGTGTGTGTGTGTGTTGTGTGTGTGTGTGTGTGTGTGTGTGTGTGTGTGTGTGAGTCCTGTGTGTGTGTGTGTGTGTGTGAGTCCTGTGTGTGTGTGTGAGTCCTGTGTGTGTGTGTGTGTGTGTGTGAGTCCTGTGTGTGTGTGTGTGTGTGAGTCCTGTGTGTGTGTGTGTGTGTGTGTGTGTGAGTCCTATGTGTGTGTGTGTGTGTGTGTGTGAGTCCTGTGTGTGTGTGTGTGTGTGTGTGTGTGTGTGAGTCCTGTGTGTGTGTGTGTGTGTGAGTCCTGTGTGTGTGTGTGTGTGAGTCCTGTGTGTGTGTGTGTGTGTGAGTCCTGTGTGTGTGTGTGTGTGAGTCCTGTGTGTGTGTGTGTGTGTGTGTGTGTGAGTCCTGTGTGTGTGTGTGTGTGAGTCCTGTGTGTGTGTGAGTCCTGTGTGTGTGTGTGTGTGTGTGAGTCCTGTGTGTGTGTGTGTGTGTGTGTGAGAGAGTCCTGTGTGTGTGTGTGTGTGTGAGTCCTGTGTGTGTGTGTGTGTGTGTGTGTGAGAGTCCTGTGTGTGTGTGTGTGTGTGTGTGTGTGTGTGTGTGTGTGTGAGTCCTGTGTGTGTGTGTGAGTCCTGTGTGTGTGAGTCCTGTGTGTGTGTGTGTGAGTCGTGTGTGTGTGTGTGTGTGTGTGTGTGTGTGTGTGTGTGTGAGTCCTGTGTGTGTGTGTGTGTGAGTCCTGTGTGTGTGTGTGTGTGTGTGAGTCCTGTGTGTGTGTGTGTGTGAGTCCTGTGTGTGTGTGTGTGTGTGTCCTGTGTGTGTGTGTGTGTGTGTGTGTGTGTGTGTGTGTGTGTGTGTGTGTGTGTGTGTGTGTGTGTGTGTGTGTGTGTGTGTGTGTGTGTGTGTGTGAGTCCTGTGTGTGTGTGTGTGTGTGTGTGTGTGTGTGTGAGTCCTGTGTGTGTGTGTGTGTGTGTGTGTGAGTCCTGTGTGTGTGTGTGTGTGTGTGTGTGAGTCCTGTGTGTGTGTGTGTGTGTGTGTGTGTGAGTCCTGTGTGTGTGTGTGTGTGTGAGAGAGTCCTGTGTGTGTGTGTGTGTGTGTGTGTGTGTCCTGTGTGTGTGTGTCCTGTGTGTGTGTGTGTGTGTGTGTGTCCTGTGTGTGTGTGTCATGTGTGTGTGTGTCCTGTGTGTGTGTGTGTGTGTGTGTGTGTGAGTCCTGTGTGTGTGTGTGTGAGTCCTGTGTGTGTGTGTGTGTGTGTGTCCTGTGTGTGTGTGTCCTGTGTGTGTGTGTGTGTCCTGTGTGTGTGTGTGTGTCCTGTGTGTGTGTGTCCTGTGTGTGTGTGTCCTGTGTGTGTGTGTCCTGTGTGTGTGTGTCCTCTTCTTCTGTGTCCTAGAATTGTATGGTCATATTGTTATACTAATGTGAAAATCAATGCATTTATTCACACACACACACACACACACACACACACACACACACACACACACACACACACACACACACACCACACACACACACACACACACACACACACACACACACAGGACACACACACACACACACACACACACACGACACACACACACTGGACACACAGTCACCATATAACTTTGTCCAAGTGGAGTTCAGAATATTTGTATTAACTAGCCTGAAAAGTCAAACATGTCTGATATGAACATTGACATAAACCCTCTACATACTTGAGTTTCTCCAGTCTGCAGTGTGGATCCTCCAGTCCAGCAGAGAGCAGTCTGACTCCTGAGTCTCCTGGGTGATTGTAGCTCAGGTCCAGCTCTCTCAGGTGTGAGGGGTTTGACCTCAGAGCTGAGACCAGAGAAGCACAGCCTTCCTCTGTGACTAGACAGCCTGACAGCCTGCAAAGAGTCAAATCATATTAAAATCACACTGATATTCTCTGGTGGTGAAAATAGTGGCAGTATATTTCTTCAACATATTCAGATACATCAGTCATGAAACCTTCCATATCTATTCATAAATTAAAGTATCATATTATAAATTACAAATTATCAAAGTATTGCCTGCAGATAGAAACATGTATAGTACAAATATTTGAGTAGACTGATCAGACCAGTTTAAAAGCAGTATCAGTCAAAAGACAGACAGTGAGGTATCAGATTTAAATTGTATTGAGTATACAGTCCACACCATATCTATTTTGACAGTGAAGATAACATTTTAAATGTGGCTCTAAACTCCAACATTTTGGATTTCAGATCAAATGTTTCATATGAGGAGACAGTATATAATGTCACCTTTTATTTGAGGATATTTTAATACATATTTGTTTCACCATTTAGAAAAATGAAAGCACTTTATGTATCTAGTCCCCCTATTCAAAGAAGTCATATGTTTTATGACCAATTCACTTAAAGTGTATTAAAATAGTCAAAAGTTTAGTGTTTGGTCCCATATTCTTTGACTGCAACGACTACATCAACCCTGTGACTGCCATGATTGAGAAAGATCATGAATGATAATGAGTGAGAGAGTTACAGAGGCTACAACAAAACATGCTAACCTCTCACAATTACCAATTAGAGAGGCTAGAACAAAACATGCTAACCTCTCACCATTACCAATAACAGAGACTACAACAAAACATGCTAACCTCTCACCATTACCAATAACAGAGACTACAACAACACATGCTAACCTCTCACCATTACCAATAACAGAGGCTACAACAAAACATGCTAACCTCTCACCATTACCAATAACAGAGGCTACAACAAAACATGCTAACCTCTCACCATTACCAATAACAGAGGCTACAACAAAACATGCTAACCTCTCACCATTACCAATAACAGAGGCTACAACAAAACATGCTAACCTCTCACCATTACCAATAACAGAGGCTACAACAAAACATGCTAACCTCTCACCATTACCAATAACAGAGGCTACAACAAAACATGCTAACCTCTCACCATTACCAATAACAGAGGCTACAACAAAACATGCTAACCTCTCACCATTACCAATAACAGAGGCTACAACAAAACATGCTAACCTCTCACCATTACCAATAACAGAGGCTACAACAAAACATGCTAACCTCTCACCATTACCAATAACAGAGGATACAACAAAACATGTAAATCTCTCACCATTACCAATAACAGAGGCTACAACAAAACATGCTAACCTCTCACCATTACCAATAACAGAGGCTACAACAAAACATGCTAACCTCTCACCATTACCAATACCAGTGCGGGTATGATCCTTGTGCCTTTGTAACTTTCTCATTCATCATCATTCTCGATTCATTCTTATTCTTACTGACAATACAAGTAAAGTGACTCCAAAATGACAGGACATTATTCACCATTCAGTTTCTATTCGGAAAAACATAATCCAAAATACAATCAAAACAAACTGCAAATGAATTCAACAAGTTTGTAGAATCACAAGCTTGATGTAATCACTGCAGGCATGGAACATGGGACCAAATACTAAACTTATGACAACTTTAATACAATATAAGTGAATTTGTCCGAATATGTTCAACTTTTTCAAATGGGAGAACTAAATACATCAAGTGCTTTCCTTTCTTAACAGTAACACAGCTATGTATGAAAATACCCTCAACTAAAAGGTGACATTCTGTACTGTCACCTAATATGAAACATTCTATCTCAAATCCAAAATGCTGGAGCATGGCAACACATTTAAAACTGTAAGCTTCACTGTCCAAACACATGTGGTGTGGACTTTGTGTGCCTGGTAAACACATGTGGATCTGGTGAACAGTTATCACTTGTTGACCAACTACAGGAATACTGACCTCAGAGTCTCCAGTCTGCAGTGGGGATTCCCCAGTCCAGCAGAGAGCAGCTTCACTCCTGAATCCTTCAGGTCATTGTTACTCAGGTCCAGCTCTCTCAGGTGTGAGGGGTTTGAACTGAGAACTGAGACCAGAGAATCACAGCCTTCCTCTGTGACTCCACAGACTGACAGCCTGCAAAGAGTCAAATCATATTAAAATCACAGTCAACTTAGTGTATGTAAACTTCTGACCCACTGGAATTGTGATACAGTGAATTATAAGTGAAATAATCTGTCTGTAAACAATTGTTTCAAAAATTACTTGTGTCATGCACAAAGTAGATGTCCTAACCGACCTGCCAAAACTATAGTTTGTTAACAAGAAATTTGTGGAGAGGTTCAAAAACACGTTTTAATGACCCCAACCTAAGTGTATGTACACTTCCGACTTCAACTGTATGTGTTTCACGATTAAAAATGTAATTCTGATGATGCCATGATTAAGAAGAATCATGAATGAATCATGAATCATAATGAGTGAGAAAGTTACAGAGGCCACAACAAAACATGCTAACCTCTCACCATTACCAATAACAGAGGCTACAACAAAACATGCTAACCTCTCACCATTACCAATAACAGAGGCTACAACAAAACATGCTAACCTCTCACCATTACCAATAACAGAGGCTACAACAAAACATGCTAACCTCTCACCATTACCAATAACAGAGGCTACAACAAAACATGCTAACCTCTCACTATTACCAATAACAGAGGATACAACAAAACATGCTAACCTCTCACCATTACCAATAACAGAGGATACAACAAAACATGCTAACCTCTCACCATTACCAATAACAGAGGCTACAACAAAACATGCTAACCTCTCACCATTACCAATAACAGAGGCTACAACAAAACATGCTAACCTCTCACCATTACCAATAACAGAGGCTACAACAAAACATGCTAACCTCTCACCATTACCAATAACAGAGGCTACAACAAAACATGCTAACCTCTCACCATTACCAATAACAGAGGCTACAACAAAACATGCTAACCTCTCACCATTACCAATAACAGAGGATACAACAAAACATGCTAACCTCTCACCATTACCAATAACAGAGGCTACAACAAAACAGCTAACCTCTCATCATTACCAATAACAGAGGATACAACAAACCATGCTAACCTCTCACCATTACCAATAGCAGAGACTACAACAAAACATGCTAACCTCTCACCATTACCAATAACAGAGGCTACAACAAAACATGCTAACCTCTCACCATTACCAATAACAGAGGATACAACAAAACATGCTAACCTCTCACCATTACCAATAACAGAGGCTACAACAAAACAGCTAACCTCTCACCATTACCAATTACAGAGGCTACAACAAAACATGCTAACCTCTCACCATTACCAATAACAGAGGCTACAACAAAACATGCTAACCTCTCACCATTACCAATAACAGAGGATACAACAAAACATGCTAACCTCTCACCATTACCAATAACAGAGGCTACAACAAAACAGCTAACCTCTCACCATTACCAATTACAGAGGCTACAACAAAACATGCTAACCTCTCACCATTACCAATAACAGAGGCTACAACAAAACATGCTAACCTCTCACCATTACCAATAACAGAGGCTACAACAAAACATGCTAACCTCTCACCATTACCAATAACAGAGGCTACAACAAAACATGCTAACCTCTCACCATTACCAATAACAGAGGCTACAACAAAACATGCTAACCTCTCACCATTACCAATAACAGATGCTACAACAGAACATGCTAACCTCTCACCATTACCAATAACAGAGGCTACAACAAAACATGCTAACCTCTCACCATTACCATTAACAGAGGCTACAACAAAACATGCTAACCTCTCACCATTACCAATAACAGAGGGGGTTTGATCTTTGTGCCTCCGTTTCTCATTTATCATCATTCACGATTCATTCATGGTTATTCATAATCATGGTAGCATCCACATGAATGTAGAAGTCACTGACAATAGAAGTGAAGTGACTCCAAAATGACAGGAAATTATTTACTATTCAGTATTTATTAGGAAAAACATCATCCAAAACACAACCAAGACCAACTGCAAATGCATTCAACAAGTTAGTAGAATCACAAGCCTCACTGCAGGTGTCAGGAATCCCGCTTCCTGAGTCTGTTTCTGCCTGAGCTGACTGTTTTCTGTTTGGAGTCTAAGGGTGCGTTCAGAAACCTATCTGGTTGCCAGGCGACGAAGCTAGGCGGGAGATCTAGTGATTACCCTACACCTGCATCTCATCAACCTTCTGCACACCTGGTCCTGATCATCACCTCTTCATAAGCCCTGAGCTGACATCCATTCCCTGCTGGATCGTTAGCAACGAACAGCCTCATGTTTCCTGAGCTAGTCTTGTTGTTTTGTTCTTGTTACTGGTTACTCCCCCCCCGTTTACTCTGTCTACAGTCATCCTCCCGGAACATTCAACTCCCTTGCCTGGCCGTCGGTGGATACAGTGACGTCATTGAATCCACCCATCTACTCTCATCAACTCACCTCCGCTGCCGCTCCGTCTCCTGGATCACTCAAATTACACATCAAGACTACCAATAAATACTCACCTTCATTTTACTCACCTTGTCCTGGTCTGCTTCTGGGTTCTGTCTTAGAGAAACGTGACAGCGGGCATGGAATATGGGACAACATGCTAAACTTATGACTACTTTAATACACTATAAGTAATATGTCCGAATAATTACGACTTTTTCAAATGGGAGAACTACATGCATAAAGTACTTTCATATCTGATAATACTGACCTCAGAGTCTCCAGTTTACAGTGGGGATTCCCCAGTACAGCAGAGAGCAGCTTCACTCCTGAATCCTTCAGGTCATTGTTACTCAGGTCCAGCTCTCTCAGGTGTGAGGGGTTTGAACTGAGAACTGAGGCCAACACTTTACAGGATGTCTTTCTGAGTTTACAGCCTGACAGCCTGCAAAGAGTCAAATCATATTAAAATCACACTGCTATTCTTTGGTGGTGAAAATAGTAGCAGTATAATTTTTCAACATATGAAACCTTCCATATCTATTCGTAAATTAATGTATCATTAAAAATGACAAATGATCAAAGTATTGCCTGCAGATAGAAACATGTATAGTACAAATATTTGAGTAGACTGACCAGACCAGTTTAAAAGCAGTATCAGTCAAAAGACAGACAGTGAGGTATCAGATTTAGATTGTATTGAGTATACAGTCCACACCATATCTATTTTGACAGTGAAGATAACGTTTTAAATGTGGCTCTAAACTCCAACATTTTGGATTTCAGATCAAATGTTTCATATGAGGTGACAGTATATAATGTCACCTTTTATTTGAGGATATTTTCATACATATCTGTTTCACCATTTAGAAAAATGAAAGCACTTTATGTATCTAGTCCCCCTATTTAAAGAAGTCATATGTTTTCTGACCAATTAACTCATAGTGTATTAAATTAATCAAATGATTAGTATTTGGTCCCATATTCTTTGACTGCAATGACTACATCAAGCCTGTGACTGCCATGATCGAGAAAGATCATGAATAATAATGAGTGAGAGAGTTACAGAGGATACAACAAAACATGCTAACCTCTCACCATTACCAATAACAGAGGCTACAACAAAACATGCTAACCTCTCACCATTACCAATAACAGAGGCTACAACAAAACATGCTAACCTCTCACCATTACCAATAACAGAGGCTTCAACAAAACATGCTAACCTCTCACCATTACCAATACAGAGGCTACAACAAAACATGCTAACCTCTCACCATTACCAATAACAGAGGCTACAACAAAACATGCTAACCTCTCACCATTACCAATAACAGAGGATACAACAGAACATGCTAACATCTCACCATTACCAATGACAGAGGGGGTATGATCTTTGTACCTCTGTAAATTTCTCATTCCTCATTATTCACGACTAATTCCTGATTATTCATAATCATGGTAGCATCCACATGAATGTAGAAGTGTTCAGAAAAATCTTCTATTCTTACTGACAATACAAGTGAAGTGACTCCAAAATGACAGGACATTATTCACCATTCAGTTTCTATTAGGAAAAATATAATCCTAAACACAACCAAGACAAACTGGAAATGAATTCAACAAGTTAGTAGAATCACACGCTTGATGTAATCACTGCAGGTATGGAATATTGGACCCAACACTAAACTTTTGACTAAATTAATTTGTCCAAATAATTAAGACTTCTTCAAATGGGAGAACTAAACTCAGCAAAAAAAGAAACGTCCTCTCACTGTCATTTGCGTTTATTTTCATCAAACTTAACATGTGTAAATATTTGTATGAACATAACAAGATTCAACAACTGAGACATAAACTGAACAAGTTCCACAGACATGTGACTCACAGAAATGGAATAATGTGTCCCTGAACAAAGGGGGGTCAAAATCAAAAGTAACAGTCAGTATCTGGTGTGGCCACCAGCTGCATTAAGTACTGCAGTGCATCTCCTCCTCATGGACTGCACCAGATTTGCCAGTTCTTGATGTGAGATGTTACCCCACTCTTCCACCAAGGCACCTGCAAGTTCCCGGACATTTCTGGGGGGAATGGCCTTAGCCCTCACCCTCCGATCCAACAGGTCCCAGATGTGCTCAATGGGATTGAGATCCGGGCTCTTCGCTGGCCATGGCAGAACACTGACATTCCTGTCTTGCAGGAAATCACGCACAGAACAAGCTGTATGGCTGGTGGCATTGTCATGCTGGAGGGTCATGTCAGGATGAGCCTGCAGGAAGGGTACCACATGAGAGAGGAGGATGTCTTCCCTGTAACGCACATCGTTGAGATTGCCTGCAATGACAACAAGCTCAGTCCGGTGATGCTGTAACACACTGCCCCAGACCATGACGGACCCTCCACCTCCAAATCGATCCCGCTCCAGAGTACAGGCCTCGGTGTAACGCTCATTCCTTCGACGATAAACGCGAATCCGACCATCACCCCTGGTGAGCCAAAACCTCGACTCGTCAGTGAAGAGCACTTTTTGCCAGTCCTGTCTGGTCCAGCGATGGTGGGTTTGTGCCCATAGGTGACGTTGTTGCCGGTGATGTCTGGTGAGGACCTGCCTTACAACAGGTCTACAAGCCCTCAGTCCAGTCTATCTCAGCCTGTTGCGGACAGTCTGAGGACTGATGGAGGGATTGTGCATTCCTGGTGTAACTCGGGCAGTTGTTGCCATCCTGTACCTGTCCCGCAGGTGTGATGTTCGGATGTACCGATCCTGCGCAGGTGTTGTTACACGTGACCCTGCCACTGTGAGGACGATCAGCTGTCCGTCCTGTCTCCCTGTAGCGCTGTCTAAGGCGTCTCATAGTACGAACATTGCAATTTATTGCCCTGGCCACATCTGCAGTCCTTGTGCCTCCTTGCAGCACGCCTAAGGCACGTTCACACAGATGAGCAGGGACCCTGGGCATCTTTCTTTTGGTGTTTTTCAGAGTCAGTAGAAAGGCCTCTTTCGTGTCCTAAGATTTCATAACTGTGACCTTCATTGCCTACCATCTGTAAGCTGTTAGTGTCTTAACGACCGTTCCACAGGTGCATGTTCATTAATTGTTTATGGTTCATTGAACAAGCATGGGGAAACAGTGCTTAAACCCTTTACAATGAAGATCTGTGAAGTTATTTGGATTTTTACGAATTATCTTTGAAAGACAGGGTCCTGAAAAAGGGATGTTTCTTTTTTTGTTGAGTTTAGATGCATAAAGTGCTTTCATATCTAAACGGTAAAAAATACAGTCTTGGCCAAAAGTTTTGAGAATGACACAAATATTAATTTTCACAAAGTCTGCTGCCTCAGTTTGTATGATGGCAATTTGCATATACTCCAGAATGTTATGAAGAGTGATCAGATAAATTGCAAATAATTGCCAAGTCCCTCTTTGCCATGCAAATGAACTGAATCCCCAAAAAACATTTCCACTGCATTTCAGCCCTGCCACAAAAGGACCAGCTGACATCATGTCAGTGATTCTCTCGGTAACACAGGTGTGAGTGTTGACGAGGACAAGGCTGGAGATCACTCTGTCATGCTGATTGTGTTTGCATAAATGACTGGAAGCTTCAAAAGGAGGGTGGTGCTTGGAATCATTGTTCTTCCTCTGTCAAACATGGTTACCTGCAAGGAAACACGTGTCATCATCATTGCTTTGCACAAAAAGGGCTTCACAGGCAAGGATATTGCTGACAGTAAGATGGCACCTAAATCAACCATTTATCGGATCATCAAGAACTTCAAGGAGAGCGGTTCAATTGTTGTGAAGAAGGCTTCAGGGCGCCCAAGAAAGTCCAGCAAGCGCCAGGACCGTCTCCTAAAGTTGATTCAGCTGCGGGATAGGGGCACCACCAGTACAGAGCTTGCTCAAAAATGGCAGCAGGCAGGTGTGAGTGCATCTGCACGCACAGTGAGGCGAAGACTTTCGGAGGATGGCCTGGTGTCAAGAAGGGCAGCAAAGAAGCCACATCTCTCCAGGAAAAACATCAGGGACAGACTGATATTCTGCAAAAGGTACAGGGATTGGATTGCTGAGGACTGGGGTAAGTCATTTTTTCTGATGAATCCCCTTTCTGATTGTTTGAGGCATCCGGAAAAAAGCTTGTCTGGAGAAGGCAAGGTGAGAGCTACCATCAGTCCTGTGTCATGCCAACAGTAAAGCATCCTGAGACCATTCATGTGTGGGGTTGCTTCTCAGCCAAGGGAGTGGGCTCACTCACAATTTTGCCAAAGAACACAGCATGAATAAAGAATGGTACCAACACATCCTCCGAGAGCAACTTCTCCCAACCATCCAGGAACAGTTTGGTGACGAACAATGCCTTTTCCAGCATGATGGAGCACTTTGCCATAAGGCAAAAGTGATAACTAAGTGGCTCTGGGAACAAAACATTGATATTTTGGGTCCATGGCCAGGAAACTCCCCAGACCTTAATCCCATTGAGAACTTGTGGTCAATCCTCAAGAGGCAGGTGGACAAACAAAAACCCACAAATTCCGACAAACTCCAAGCATTGATTATGCAAGAATGGGCTGCCATCAGTCAGGATGTGGCCCAGAGGTTAATTGACAGCATGCCAGGGCAGATTGCAGAGGTCTTGGAAAAGAAGGGTCAACACTGCAAATATTGACTCATTGCTTCAACTTCATGTGATTGTCAATAAAAGCCTTTGACACTTATGAAATGCTTGTAATTCTACTTCAGTATTCCATAGTAACATCTGACAAAAATATCTAAAGACACTGAAGCAGCAGACTTTGTGAAAATTAATATTTGTGTCATTCTCAAAACTTGTGGCCACGACTGTATATGTATGAACACCTTTAAACAAAAGGTGACATTCTGTACTGTCACTTAATATGAAACATTCTATCTCAAATCCAAAATGCTGGAGCATAGCACCAAATGTAAAACTGTAAGCTTCACTGTCCAAACACATATGGTGTGGACTATGTGTGTCTGGTAAACACATGTGGATCTGGTGAACAGTTATCACTTGTTGACCAACTACAGGAATACTGACCTCAGAGTCTCCAGTTTACAGTGGGGATTCCCCAGTCCAGCAGAGAGCAGCTTCACTCCTGAATCCTTCAGGTCATTGTTACTCAGGTCCAGCTCTCTCAGGTGTGAGGGGTTTGACCTCAGAGCTGAGACCAGAGAATCACAGCCTTCCTCTGTGACTCCACAGCCTGACAGCCTGCAAAGAGTCAAATCATATTAAAATCACACTGCTATGCTTTGGTGGTGAAAATAGTGGCAGTATCATTTTTCAACATATTCAGATATCAGTGTCCTGAAACCTTTCATATCTATTCGTAAATGAATGTATCATCATTAAAAATGACAAATTATCAAAGTTTTGCCTGCAGATAGAAACATGTATAATACAAATATTTGAGTAGACTGACCAGACCAGTTTAAAAGCAGTATCAGTCAAAAGACAGACAGTGAGGTATCAGATTTAGATTGTATTGAGTATACAGTCCACACATATCTATTTTGACAGTGAAGATAACATTTTAAATGTGGCTCTAAACTCCAACATTTTGGATTTCACATCAAATGTTTCATATGAGGTGACAGTATATAATGTCACCTTTTATTTGAGGATATTTTAATACATACAGTTGAAGTCAGAAGTTTACATATACCTTAGCCAAATGCATTTAAACTCAATTTTTACAATTCCTGACATTTAATCCTACTAAAAATTCCCTGTCTTAGGTCAGTTAGGATCACCACTTTATTTTAAGAATGTGAAATGTCAGAATAATAGTAGAGAGAATGATTTATTTCAGCTTTTATTTCTTTCATCACATTCCCAGTGGGTCAGAAGTTTACATACACTCAATTAGTATTTGGTAGCATTGCCTTTAAATGGTTTAACTTGGGTTAAACGTTTTGGGTAGCCTTCCACAAGCTTCCCACAATAAGTTGGGTGAATTTTGGCCCATTCCTCCTGACAGAGCTGGTGTAACTGAGTCAGGTTTGTAGGCCTCTTGCTCGCACATGCTTTTTCAGTTCTGCCCACAAATTTTCTATAGGATTGAGGTCAAGGTTTTGTGATGGCCACTCCAATACCTTGACTTTGTTGTCCTTAATCCATTTTGCCACAACTTTGGAAGTATGCTTGGGGTCATTGTCCATTTGGAAGACCCATTTGTGACCAAGCTTTAACTTCCTGACTGATGTCTCGAGATGTTGCTTCAATATATCCACAATTTTCCTGCCTCATGATGCCATCTATTTTGTGAAGTGCGCCAGTCCCTCCTGCATCAAAGCACCCCCACAACATGATGCTGCCACCGCCGTGCTTCACAGTTGGGATGGTATGATGGCTGTGTGGTCCCATGGTGTTTAGACTTGCGTACTATTGATTGAACAGATGAACGTGTTACCTTCAGGCGTTTGGAAATTGCTCCCAAGGATGAAGCAGACTTGTGGAGGTCTACAATTTTTTTTTCAGAGATTTTGGCTGATTCCTTTTCATTTTCCCATGATGTCAAGCAAAGAGGCACTGAGTTTGAAGGTAGGCCTTGAAATACATCCAAATTATGTCAATTAGTCTATCAGATGCTTCTAAAGCCATGACACAATTCTCTGGAATTTTCCAAGCTGTTTAAAGGCACAGTCAACTTAGTGTATGTAAACTTCTGACCCACTGGAATTGTGATACAGTGAATTATAAGTGAAATAATCTGTCTGTAATCAATTGTTTCAAAAATTACTTGTGTCATGCACAAAGTAGATGTCCTAACCGACTTGCCAAAACTATATAGTTTGTTAACAAGAAATTTGTGGAGAGGTTCAAAAACACGTTTTAATGACTCCAACCTAAGTGTATGTACACTTCCGACTTCAACTGTATGTGATTGACGATTAAAAATTAAATTCTGATGATGCCATGATTAAGAAAAATCATGAATAAATCATGAATCAGAATGAGTGAGAAAGTTACAGAGGCCACAACAGAACATGCTAACCTCTCACCATTACCAATAACAGAGGATACAACAAAACATGCTAACCTCTCACCATTACCAATAACAGAGGCTACAACAAAACATGCTAACCTCTCACCATTACCAATAACAGAGGCTACAACAAAACATGCTAACCCCTCACCATTACCAATAACAGAGGCTACAACAAAACATGCTAACCTCTCACCATTACCAATAACAGAGACTACAACAAAACATGCTAACCTCTCACCTTTACCAATAACAGAGGCTTCAACAAAACATGCTAACCTCTCACCATTACCAATACAGAGGCTACAACAAAACATGCTAACCTCTCACCATTACCAATAACAGAGGCTACAACAAAACATGCTAACCTCTCACCATTACCAATAACAGAGGATACAACAGAACATGCTAACATCTCACCATTACCAATGACAGAGGGGGTATGATCTTTGTACCTCTGTAAATTTCTCATTCCTCATTATTCACGACTAATTCCTGATTATTCATAATCATGGTAGCATCCACATGAATGTAGAAGTGTTCAGAAACATCTTCTATTCTTACTGACAATACAAGTGAAGTGACTCCAAAATGACAGGACATTATTCACCATTCAGTTTCTATTAGGAAAAATATAATCCTAAACACAACCAAGACAAACTGGAAATGAATTCAACAAGTTAGTAGAATCACACGCTTGATGTAATCACTGCAGGTATGGAATATTGGACCCAACACTAAACTTTTGACTAAATTAATTTGTCCAAATAATTAAGACTTCTTCAAATGGGAGAACTAAACTCAGCAAAAAAAGAAACGTCCTCTCACTGTCATTTGCGTTTATTTTCATCAAACTTAACATGTGTAAATATTTGTATGAACATAACAAGATTCAACAACTGAGACATAAACTGAACAAGTTCCACAGACATGTGACTCACAGAAATGGAATAATGTGTCCCTGAACAAAGGGGGGTCAAAATCAAAAGTAACAGTCAGTATCTGGTGTGGCCACCAGCTGCATTAAGTACTGCAGTGCATCTCCTCCTCATGGACTGCACCAGATTTGCCAGTTCTTGATGTGAGATGTTACCCCACTCTTCCACCAAGGCACCTGCAAGTTCCTGGACATTTTGGGGGGGAATGGCCTTAGCCCTCACCCTCCGATCCAACAGGTCCCAGATGTGCTCAATGGGATTGAGATCCGGGCTCTTCGCTGGCCATGGCAGAACACTGACATTCCTGTCTTGCAGGAAATCACGCACAGAACAAGCTGTATGGCTGGTGGCATTGTCATGCTGGAGGGTCATGTCAGGATGAGCCTGCAGGAAGGGTACCACATGAGAGAGGAGGATGTCTTCCCTGTAACGCACATCGTTGAGATTGCCTGCAATGACAACAAGCTCAGTCCGGTGATGCTGTAACACACTGCCCCAGACCATGACGGACCCTCCACCTCCAAATCGATCCCGCTCCAGAGTACAGGCCTCGGTGTAACGCTCATTCCTTCGACGATAAACGCGAATCCGACCATCACCCCTGGTGAGCCAAAACCTCGACTCGTCAGTGAAGAGCACTTTTTGCCAGTCCTGTCTGGTCCAGCGATGGTGGGTTTGTGCCCATAGGTGACGTTGTTGCCGGTGATGTCTGGTGAGGACCTGCCTTACAACAGGTCTACAAGCCCTCAGTCCAGTCTATCTCAGCCTGTTGCGGACAGTCTGAGGACTGATGGAGGGATTGTGCATTCCTGGTGTAACTCGGGCAGTTGTTGCCATCCTGTACCTGTCCCGCAGGTGTGATGTTCGGATGTACCGATCCTGCGCAGGTGTTGTTACACGTGACCCTGCCACTGTGAGGACGATCAGCTGTCCGTCCTGTCTCCCTGTAGCGCTGTCTAAGGCGTCTCATAGTACGAACATTGCAATTTATTGCCCTGGCCACATCTGCAGTCCTTGTGCCTCCTTGCAGCATGCCTAAGGCACGTTCACGCAGATGAGCAGGGACCCTGGGCATCTTTCTTTTGGTGTTTTTCAGAGTCAGTAGAAAGGCCTCTTTCGTGTCCTAAGATTTCATAACTGTGACCTTCATTGCCTACCATCTGTAAGCTGTTAGTGTCTTAACGACCGTTCCACAGGTGCATGTTCATTAATTGTTTATGGTTCATTGAACAAGCATGGGGAAACAGTGCTTAAACCCTTTACAATGAAGATCTGTGAAGTTATTTGGATTTTTACGAATTATCTTTGAAAGACAGGGTCCTGAAAAAGGGATGTTTCTTTTTTTGTTGAGTTTAGATGCATAAAGTGCTTTCATATCTAAACGGTAAAAAATACAGTCTTGGCCAAAAGTTTTGAGAATGACACAAATATTAATTTTCACAAAGTCTGCTGCCTCAGTTTGTATGATGGCAATTTGCATATACTCCAGAATGTTATGAAGAGTGATCAGATAAATTGCAAATAATTGCCAAGTCCCTCTTTGCCATGCAAATGAACTGAATCCCCAAAAAACATTTCCACTGCATTTCAGCCCTGCCACAAAAGGACCAGCTGACATCATGTCAGTGATTCTCTCGGTAACACAGGTGTGAGTGTTGACGAGGACAAGGCTGGAGATCACTCTGTCATGCTGATTGTGTTTGCATAAATGACTGGAAGCTTCAAAAGGAGGGTGGTGCTTGGAATCATTGTTCTTCCTCTGTCAAACATGGTTACCTGCAAGGAAACACGTGTCATCATCATTGCTTTGCACAAAAAGGGCTTCACAGGCAAGGATATTGCTGACAGTAAGATGGCACCTAAATCAACCATTTATCGGATCATCAAGAACTTCAAGGAGAGCGGTTCAATTGTTGTGAAGAAGGCTTCAGGGCGCCCAAGAAAGTCCAGCAAGCGCCAGGACCGTCTCCTAAAGTTGATTCAGCTGCGGGATAGGGGCACCACCAGTACAGAGCTTGCTCAAAAATGGCAGCAGGCAGGTGTGAGTGCATCTGCACGCACAGTGAGGCGAAGACTTTCGGAGGATGGCCTGGTGTCAAGAAGGGCAGCAAAGAAGCAACTTCTCTCCAGGAAAAACATCAGGGACAGACTGATATTCTGCAAAAGGTACAGGGATTGGATTGCTGAGGACTGGGGTAAGTCATTTTTTCTGATGAATCCCCTTTCTGATTGTTTGAGGCATCCGGAAAAAAGCTTGTCTGGAGAAGGCAAGGTGAGAGCTACCATCAGTCCTGTGTCATGCCAACAGTAAAGCATCCTGAGACCATTCATGTGTGGGGTTGCTTCTCAGCCAAGGGAGTGGGCTCACTCACAATTTTGCCAAAGAACACAGCATGAATAAAGAATGGTACCAACACATCCTCCGAGAGCAACTTCTCCCAACCATCCAGGAACAGTTTGGTGACGAACAATGCCTTTTCCAGCATGATGGAGCACTTTGCCATAAGGCAAAAGTGATAACTAAGTGGCTCTGGGAACAAAACATTGATATTTTGGGTCCATGGCCAGGAAACTCCCCAGACCTTAATCCCATTGAGAACTTGTGGTCAATCCTCAAGAGGCAGGTGGACAAACAAAAACCCACAAATTCCGACAAACTCCAAGCATTGATTATGCAAGAATGGGCTGCCATCAGTCAGGATGTGGCCCAGAGGTTAATTGACAGCATGCCAGGGCAGATTGCAGAGGTCTTGGAAAAGAAGGGTCAACACTGCAAATATTGACTCATTGCTTCAACTTCATGTGATTGTCAATAAAAGCCTTTGACACTTATGAAATGCTTGTAATTCTACTTCAGTATTCCATAGTAACATCTGACAAAAATATCTAAAGACACTGAAGCAGCAGACTTTGTGAAAATTAATATTTGTGTCATTCTCAAAACTTGTGGCCACGACTGTATATGTATGAACACCTTTAAACAAAAGGTGACATTCTGTACTGTCACTTAATATGAAACATTCTATCTCAAATCCAAAATGCTGGAGCATAGCACCAAATGTAAAACTGTAAGCTTCACTGTCCAAACACATATGGTGTGGACTATGTGTGTCTGGTAAACACATGTGGATCTGGTGAACAGTTATCACTTGTTGACCAACTACAGGAATACTGACCTCAGAGTCTCCAGTTTACAGTGGGGATTCCCCAGTCCAGCAGAGAGCAGCTTCACTCCTGAATCCTTCAGGTCATTGTTACTCAGGTCCAGCTCTCTCAGGTGTGAGGGGTTTGACCTCAGAGCTGAGACCAGAGAATCACAGCCTTCCTCTGTGACTCCACAGCCTGACAGCCTGCAAAGAGTCAAATCATATTAAAATCACACTGCTATGCTTTGGTGGTGAAAATAGTGGCAGTATCATTTTTCAACATATTCAGATATCAGTGTCCTGAAACCTTTCATATCTATTCGTAAATGAATGTATCATCATTAAAAATGACAAATTATCAAAGTTTTGCCTGCAGATAGAAACATGTATAATACAAATATTTGAGTAGACTGACCAGACCAGTTTAAAAGCAGTATCAGTCAAAAGACAGACAGTGAGGTATCAGATTTAGATTGTATTGAGTATACAGTCCACACATATCTATTTTGACAGTGAAGATAACATTTTAAATGTGGCTCTAAACTCCAACATTTTGGATTTCACATCAAATGTTTCATATGAGGTGACAGTATATAATGTCACCTTTTATTTGAGGATATTTTAATACATACAGTTGAAGTCAGAAGTTTACATATACCTTAGCCAAATGCATTTAAACTCAATTTTTACAATTCCTGACATTTAATCCTACTAAAAATTCCCTGTCTTAGGTCAGTTAGGATCACCACTTTATTTTAAGAATGTGAAATGTCAGAATAATAGTAGAGAGAATGATTTATTTCAGCTTTTATTTCTTTCATCACATTCCCAGTGGGTCAGAAGTTTACATACACTCAATTAGTATTTGGTAGCATTGCCTTTAAATGGTTTAACTTGGGTTAAACGTTTTGGGTAGCCTTCCACAAGCTTCCCACAATAAGTTGGGTGAATTTTGGCCCATTCCTCCTGACAGAGCTGGTGTAACTGAGTCAGGTTTGTAGGCCTCTTGCTCGCACATGCTTTTTCAGTTCTGCCCACAAATTTTCTATAGGATTGAGGTCAAGGTTTTGTGATGGCCACTCCAATACCTTGACTTTGTTGTCCTTAATCCATTTTGCCACAACTTTGGAAGTATGCTTGGGGTCATTGTCCATTTGGAAGACCCATTTGTGACCAAGCTTTAACTTCCTGACTGATGTCTCGAGATGTTGCTTCAATATATCCACAATTTTCCTGCCTCATGATGCCATCTATTTTGTGAAGTGCGCCAGTCCCTCCTGCATCAAAGCACCCCCACAACATGATGCTGCCACCGCCGTGCTTCACAGTTGGGATGGTATGATGGCTGTGTGGTCCCATGGTGTTTAGACTTGCGTACTATTGATTGAACAGATGAACGTGTTACCTTCAGGCGTTTGGAAATTGCTCCCAAGGATGAAGCAGACTTGTGGAGGTCTACAATTTTTTTTTCAGAGATTTTGGCTGATTCCTTTTCATTTTCCCATGATGTCAAGCAAAGAGGCACTGAGTTTGAAGGTAGGCCTTGAAATACATCCAAATTATGTCAATTAGTCTATCAGATGCTTCTAAAGCCATGACACAATTCTCTGGAATTTTCCAAGCTGTTTAAAGGCACAGTCAACTTAGTGTATGTAAACTTCTGACCCACTGGAATTGTGATACAGTGAATTATAAGTGAAATAATCTGTCTGTAATCAATTGTTTCAAAAATTACTTGTGTCATGCACAAAGTAGATGTCCTAACCGACTTGCCAAAACTATATAGTTTGTTAACAAGAAATTTGTGGAGAGGTTCAAAAACACGTTTTAATGACTCCAACCTAAGTGTATGTACACTTCCGACTTCAACTGTATGTGATTGACGATTAAAAATTAAATTCTGATGATGCCATGATTAAGAAAAATCATGAATAAATCATGAATCAGAATGAGTGAGAAAGTTACAGAGGCCACAACAGAACATGCTAACCTCTCACCATTACCAATAACAGAGGATACAACAAAACATGCTAACCTCTCACCATTACCAATAACAGAGGCTACAACAAAACATGCTAACCTCTCACCATTACCAATAACAGAGGCTACAACAAAACATGCTAACCCCTCACCATTACCAATAACAGAGACTACAACAAAACATGCTAACCTCTCACCATTACCAATAACAGAGGCTACAACAAAACATGCTAACCTCTCACCATTACCAATAACAGAGGCTACAACAAAACATGCTAACCTCTCACCATTACCAATAACAGAGGCTACAACAAAACATGCTAACCTCTCACCATTACCAATAACAGAGGATACAACAAAACATGCTAACCTCTCACCATTACCAATAACAGAGGCTACAACAAAACATGCTAACCTCTCACCATTACCAATAACAGAGGCTACAACAAAACATGCTAACCTCTCACCATTACCAATAACAGAGACTACAACAAAACATGCTAACCTCTCACCATTACCAATAACAGAGACTACAACAAAACATGCTAACCTCTCACCATTACCAATAACAGAGGCTACAACAAAACATGCTAACCTCTCACCATTACCAATAACAGAGGCTACAACAAAACATGCTAACCTCTCACCATTACCAATAAGAGAGGATACAACAAAACAGCTAACCTCTCACCATTACCAATAACAGAGGCTACAACAAAACATGCTAACCTCTCACCATTACCAATAACAGAGGCTACAACAAAACAGCTAACCTCTCACCATTACCAATAACAGAAGCTACAACAAAACATGCTAACCTCTCACCATTACCAATAACAGAGGCTACAACAAAACAGCTAACCTCTCACCATTACCAATAACAGAGGCTACAACAAAACATGCTAACCTCTCACCATTACCAACAACAGAGGATACAACAAAACATGCTAACCTCTCACCATTACCATTGACAGAGGCTACAACAAAACATGCTAACCTCTCACCATTACCAATAACAGAGGCTACAAAAAAAACATGCTAACCTCTCACCATTACCATTGACAGAGGCTACAACAAAACATGCTAACCTCTCACCATTACCAATAACAGAGGCTACAAAAAAAACATGCTAACCTCTCACCATTACCAATAACAGAGGCTACAACAAAACATGCTAACCTCTCACCATTACCAATAACAGAGGCTACAACAAAACATGCTAACCTCTCACCAATACCAATAACAGAGACTACAACAAAACATGCTAACCTCTCACCATTACCAATAACAGAGGCTACAACAAAACATGCTAACCTCTCACCATTACCAATAACAGAGGCTACAACAAAACATGCTAACCCCTCACCATTACCAATAACAGAGGGGGTATGATCATTGTGCCGCTGTAACTTTCTCATTCATCATCATTCTTGATTCATTCTTATTCTTACTGACAATACTCCAAAATGACTCCAAAATGACGGGACATTATTCACCAATCAGTTTCTATTAGGAAAAACATAATCCAAATTATAACCAAAACAAACTGCAAATGATTTCAACAAGTTTGTAGAATCACTAGCTTGATGTAATCACTCTAGGCATGGAATATGGGACCAAATACTAAACTTATGACTACTTTAATACAATATAAGTGAATTTGTCCAAATAATTAAGACTTCTTCAAATGGGAGAACTATAGTGCCTTGCAAAAGTATTCATCTCCCTTGGCGTTTTTCCATTTTGTTGCATTACAACATGTCATTTAAATTGATTTGATTTGGATTTCATGTAATGGACAAACACAAAATAGTCCAAATTGGTCAAGAGAAAAAAAAAAATAATGACTTGTTTAAAAAATAAAGTTAAAAACAGAAAAGTGGTGCGTGCATATGTATTCACCCCCTTTGCTATGAAGCCCATAAATAATATCTGGTGCAACCAATTACCTTCAGAAGTCACATCATTAGTTAAATAAACTCCACATGTGTGCAATCTAAGTGTCACATGATCTGTCATATGATCTCATTATATATACACCTGTTCTGAAAGGCCCCAGAATCTACAACACCACTAAGCAAGGGGCACCACCAAGCAAGCGGTACCATGAAGACCAAGGAGCTCTCCAAACAGGTCAGGGACAAAGTTGTGGAGAAGTACAGATCAGGGTTGGGTTATAAAACAATATCAGAAACATTGAACATCCCACGGAGCGCCATTAAATCCATTATTAAAAAATGGAAAGAATATGGCACCACAACAAACCTACCAAGAGAGGGCCGCCCACCAAAACTCACAGACCAGGCAAGGGGGGCATTAACCTGTTTAGGATAGGGGGCAGTATTTTCACGGCCGGATAAAAAACGTACCCGATTTAATCTGGTTATTACTCCTGCCCAGAAACTAGAATATGCATATAATTAGTAGATGTAGATAGAAAACACCCTAAAGTTTCTAAAACTGTTTGAATGGTGTCTTGTCCTTCTATAGCCTCTTTATGGAAAATAGAGGATCTCTGCTGTAACGTGACACTTTCTAAGGCTCCCATATGCTCTCAGAAGGTGCCAGAATGTTGAATGATGACTCTGCAGTCCCTGGGCGAAAAACAGTAGAGCATTTGGAAAGTGGTTGCTCTGAGAACAATGACACGGGTGCGCGCGTGCATGTGAAGACTCCATTTTCAACTTTCAGTGTTTGAACGAAAACAAGTTCTCCCGGTCGGAATATTATCGCTATTTTACAAGAAAAATCGCATAAAAATTGATTTTAAACAGCGTTTGACATGCTTCGAAATACGGTAATGGAATATTTGGTATTTTTTTGTCACGATACGCGCCGGCGCGACACCCTTCGGATAGTGTCTTGAACGCAAGAACAAAACGCAGCAATTTGGATATAACTATGGATTATTTGGAACCAAAACAACATTGGGTGTTGAAGTAGAAGTCCTGGGAGTGCATTCTGAAGAAGAACAGCAAAGGTAATCACATTTTTCTTATAGTACATATGAGTTTGGTGAGTGCCAAACTTGGTGCGTGTCAAAACATCTAGCCATGATGGCCGGGCTATCTACTCAGAATATTGCAAAATGTGCTTTCACCGAAAAGCTATTTTAAAATCGGTCACCACGATTGCATAAAGGAGTTCTGTATCTATAATTCTTAAAATAATTGTATGTTTTCTGTGAACGTTTATCGTGAGTAATTTAGTAAATTCACCGGAAGTGTTCGGTGGGTATGCTAGTTCTGAACGTCACATGCTAATGTAAAAAGCTGTTTTTTGATATAAATATGAACTTGATTGAACAAACCATGCATGTATTGTATAACATAATGTTCTAGGAGTGTCATCTGATGAAGATCATCAAAGGTTAGTGCTGCATTTAGCTGTGTTTTTGTTTTTGTGACATTATATGATAGCTTGAAAAATGGGTGTGTGATTATTTCTGGCTGGGTACTCTCCTGACATAATCTAATGTTTTGCTTTCGTTGTAAAGCCTTTTTGAAATCGGACAATGTGGTTAGATAAAGGAGAGTCTTGTCTTTAAAATGATGTAAAATAGTCATATGTTTGAAAAATTGACGTTTTTGGATTTTTGAGGAGTTTGTAATTCGCGCCACGCTCTATCATTGGATATTGGCGAGGCGTTCCGCTAGCTGCACATCTAGATGTAAGAGGTTAATCAGAGAGGCAAAGATAACCCTGAAGGAGCTGCAATGCTACACAGCAGAGATTTGAGTATCTGTCCATAGGACCACTTTAAGCCATACACTACACAGAGCTGGGTTTTATGGAAGAGTGGCCAGAAAAAAAGCCATTGCTTAACCTCTTGACGGTCGCCTAGGATAGGGGGCGCTACAGCGATTTTTGAAAAAAATTCGTGCCCATTTTAAACGGCCTCCTACTCAAACTGAGAAGCTAGGATATGCATATAATTAATACTTGTGGATAGAAAACACCCTAAAGTTTCTAAAACTGTTTGAATGGTGTCTGTGAGTATAACAGAACTCATATGGCAGTCAAAACCCCGAGACCGATCGTAACAGGATGTGGAATTCTGAATTGCGCACTCAACTTCAGCACCTTGCCTATAAATCACACCGTGAGCAATGGTTCATTGAGCACTTCCTATTGCTTCCACTAGATGTCCCCAGTCTTTACAAAGTGATTTGAGCCTTCTACTGTGAAAACTGAATGAATGAAACGCAGTGGAACGTGGTCACATGAGGAGGGCCATCACCATTATGACGCCGGCGCCCCTGGCTACCCTCCCCTTTCGAAACGTTTTGAAACACAATGCAATGCAATCGTCCCCCTTGAATCTTATTGGAGCTCTGGTTGAAAAAGTCCCTAAAGATTTATGTTATACAACGTTTGACATGTTTGAACGAACCTAAATAAGAAAAAAATGCATTTTGTTGAGAGAGAAGTCCCGCAGCCGACGGCAGTTTTGGAGCAGCCTTCAGAACGCGCTAACAAGAACAAGCTATTTGGACGTAAAGGATTAACTTTTTCGAACGAAAATACATTTGTTGTGGACCTGGGATACCTGGAAGTGCTTTCTGATAAAGATAATCAAAGGTAAGGGATTATTGACAATACTATACAAGAGTAGATTTGATATGTGATTGTTCCAAGATGGCGCTGACCTGTAACGGTAGCCAATTTTTCTGAGTATCGCATCCCCTTTTATCGCAAAGTGTGATTACCCAGTAAAGTTATTTTTAAATCTGGCATTACAGGTGCTTTCAAGAGATATTCATCTATAAATCTTAGAATGACAATATTACATTTTAAAAATGTTTTCGAATAGTAATTTAGTAAATTGTAGCGCTGTTTCACCGGATGCATTTGAGGGAAAATAGTTAGTCAACGTTACACGCCGATGTAAAATGCTGTTTTTATATATAAATATGAACTTTATCGAACAAAATAATGCATGTATTGTGTAACATGATGTTCTAGGTGTGTCATCTGATGAAGATTGTCAAAGGTTAGTGCTGCATTTAGCTGTTTTTTTGGTTATTTGTGATGCATGCGGTTGGTCGGAAAATGGCTATGTGGCTACTTTTACGATATACTCCTCTAACATAATCTAATGTTTTGCTTTTGCTGTAAAGCCTTTTTGAATTCGGACAACGTGGTTCAATTCAGGAGAGGTGTATCTATAAAACGATATAACATAGTCCTTTATTTGAAAAAATAAAATAATAATACATTTTGTTATGCTAATAGGGATAGGATTTTTCGCTGGATGTCCGTCCCGTATGAGCCCGACCAGGGGTTAAAGAAAAAAATAAGCAAACATGTTTGGTGTTCACCAAAAGGCATGTGGGAGACTCCCCAAACATATGGAAGAAGGTACTCTGGTCAGATGAGACTAAAATTCAGCTTTTTGGCCATCAAGGAAAACGCTATGTCTGGCGCAAACCCAACACCTCTCATCACCCCGAGAACACCATCCCCACAGTGAAGCATGGTGGTGGCAGCATCATGCTGTGGGGATGTTTTTCATCGGCAGGGACTGGGAAACTGTGAATAGTTATGCATGCTCAAGTTATTTTTCTTATTTCTTTTTTTTTTCACAACAAAAAATATTCTGTATCTTCAAAGTGGTAGGCATGTTGTGTACATCAAATGATACAGACCCCCCAAAAATCTATTTTAATTACAGGTTGTTTTATTTTATTTATTTCACCTTTATTTAACCAAGTAGGCAACAAAATAGGAAAATGCCAAGGGGGTGAATACTTTTGCAAGCCACTGTATATACATACAATTCTTTCATTTCTAAACGGTAAAACATGAATACTCTCAAAAAAAAGGTGACATTCTGTACTGACACATAATACGAAACATTCTATATCAAATCCACAATTCTGGAGCATAGCACCACATTTAAAACTGTAAGCTTCACTGTCCAAACACATATGGTGTGGACTATGTGTGCCTGGTAAACACATGTGGATCTGGTGAACAGTTATCACTTGTTGACCAACGACAGGAATACTGACCTCAGAGTCTCCAGTTTACAGGGGGGATTATCCAGTCCAGCAGAGAGCAGCTTCACTCCTGAATCCTTCAGGTCATTGTTACTCAGGTCCAGCTCTCTCAGGTGTGAGGGGTTTGACGTCAGAGCTGAGACCAGAGAAGCACAGCCTTCCTCTGTGACTCCACAGCCTGACAGCCTGCAAAGAGATCATCATGACTTCACAAACACCCGGTTAAATTAACAAGTAGTGTAGAAGGACAATGGCAGATTCATTTGGTTTATTCTCTCAAACAGCATATAGATTCATCATCCGTCTCCTAGAATTGTATGGTCATATTGTTATATGTGAAAATCAAAGCATTTATTCAATATGTTATTCAACATAATATTATATACATATTATAATACATATTTTTTATCTAAACAGAATATTTCTTCCTGATGATTAGTTCTTATATGTCATTTTATTTACTCACAGAACAGCTCTGGAGGCTTTGACCACTGGCAGCAGCCTCAGAAGACCTTCCTCTGATCTGTAGTATTTCTTCAGGTCAAACACATCCAGCTCCTTTTCTGAAGTCAGCAACACAAAGACCAGAGCTGACCACTTTGCAGGTGACAGGTAGACTCTAGTGAGACTTCCTGAACTCAGGTAGCTTTGGATCTCCTCCACTAGAGAATGGTCATTCAGTTCATTCAGACAGTGGAACAGATTGATGCTCCTCTCTGGAGAGGGATTCTCCCTGATCTTCTCCTTGATGTACTTGACTGTCTCTTCATGGCTCTGTGAGCTGCTTCTTGTCTTTGTCAGTAGACCTCGTAAGTGCTTCTGATTGGACTCCAGTGAGAGGCCCAGAAGGAAGCGGAGGAACAGGTCCAGGTTTCCCATCTCACTGTGTAAGGCTTTATCCACAGCACTCTTGTAGAAAGAAACTTCAGACTTGTCTCTGAACAGCGCAGAAAGGTTCCTGGACGTTGATTGCGGTTCGGCCATTAGATTCTCATTGTTGTTGATGAATGAGAGGAACACATACACAGCAGCCAGAAACTCCTGAATGCTCAGATGAACGAAGCAGTACACCTTGTCATGGTACAGCCCACATTCCTCTTTAAAGATCTGTGTGCACAATCCTGAGTACACTGAGGCTTCATTGACATCAATTCCAGCCTCTTTCAGGTCTTCTTCATAGAAAATCAGATTGCCATTCACAAGCTGTTGAAAAGCCAGTTTTCCCAGTGACAGAATGCTCTCTTTATTCCAGTGTGGACCTGTCTCTTCTTTCCCAAGATACTTTTCATTCTTCTGTTTGGTATGAAACACCACAAGGTGTGTGTACATCTCAGTCAGAGTCTTGGGCATCTCTTCTCTCTTATGTTTCAGCATGTGTTCGAGGACTGTTGCAGAAATCCAACAGAAGACTGGAATGTGGCACATGATGTGGAGGCTCCTTGATGTCTTTATGTGTGAGATGATTCTGCTGGCCAGGTCCTCATCACTGAATCTCTTCCTGAAGTACTCCTCCTTCTGTGGGTCATTGAACCCTCGTACCTCTGTCACCTGGTCAACACACTCTGAAGGGATCTTATTGGCTGCTGCAGGTCGGGTAGTTATCCAGAGGAGAGCAGAGGGAAGCAGATTTCCCTTGATGAGATTTGTCAGCAGAACATCCACTGAGGTTGACTCTGTGACGTCCCAACAGATCTTGTTCTTCTGGAAGTCTAGGGGCAGTCGGCACTCATCCAGACCATCAAAGATGAACAGAACTTTGTACTTGTCGTAGTTGGAGATTCCTGATTGTTTGGTTTCCATTGAGAAGTGATTAAGAAGTTCAATCAAAGTGTTTTTGTCCCCTTTCATCAAATTCAGCTCCCGAAAAGGGAATGAAAACACAAATTGAACATCCTGATTTGCTTTTCCTTCAGCCCAGTCCAGAATGAACTTCTGCACAGAGACTGTTTTTCCAATGCCAGCGACTCCCTTTGTCAGCACAGTTCTGATACGTTTGTCTTGTCCAGTTAAGGGTTTGAAGATGTCGTTACATTTGATTGCAGTCTCTGGTCTTGCTTGTTTCCTGGTTGTTGTCTCAATCTGTCTCAGCTCATGTTCATTATTGACCTGTCCTGTTCCACCCTCTGTGATGTAGAGCTCTGTGTAGATCTTATTGAGAAGTGTTGGGTTTCCTTGTTTAGCGATCCCCTCAAATACACATTGAAACTTCTTCTTTAGATTAGATTTGAGTTCATGTTGGCAAATCACAGCAAGCTCATCTGAACGAAGAAATAACACAGAGGATATTAATATTACGTCTGTTTTAATGGCTACAGTATTGTAGGACTGTTATAAAGTTTTAAAGTATAATAATTTATTATCTTAACTGACTGTATAAACGTGTAAACGTTTTCATAATGCATTACAGACTGGTGTGACTGATTATATTATTATTGGTGTTATTGATGGTATTATTAATGTTGTCTCTCTCTGTCTCTCTCTCTAAATTAATCAACACAACACATCCCTGCTGCTACTTGATGAGGTCACTAGGTGTTGTGTTAAGGCTGCGACAATATCATTGAGTTACACAGCTACTTTTGCTGTACTTTAGCTACAGCTTTTAAATGTTATAAAACAGCATTCAACATGTGGCAGACATATCTTACATTTCTCCAGTGTGTCAGCAAGCTCCTTCTGGTTCATTTTCCTCAGGACGTGCAGTGTGATCTTCAGAGCCCCCTCTCTGGCACTGCTCTCCTGCTTCTCATCTTCAGCATCCACCACTTCCTCATCCTGCTTCTGACTCTCAAAGCCTTCTGGGAGTTCTGGACTAAGAATCCTCTTGAACATCTTCAGCTCGTTCTTCACAAATGTCATCATTTTCTCTTCAAGCAACTAAAATAAATCAAGTAAATAAGTTAAGCAAGAGAAGAAATGCTTTCTCATTAACACATTAATGAATAATTGACAGATCAACTTTACTTGAGGTCAACAAAAACAAATGTTCATAACAGGACCACATACACTGAATATGGAGTCCAGGTCTGTTTGATGACTCTGGGAAGACTGACCACTGAGAATCTCTGACTCTGATCTCTCCTGTTGGTTTCTGTGGACAAAACATGAGATTACATCTCCTCATCCAGGGAGTACACACACACACACACACACACACACACACACACACACACACACACACACACACACACACACACACACACACACACACACACACACACACACACACACACACACACACACACACACACACACACACACAGGGAGGGAACGTTGTGTTTGTTTAATATTGTTTTAGGACTATGAAAATGGACAAAAGTATTAGCCTATGGATTATGAAAACAACAAAAAGAAATGTGAAAATGGGAGAGGAGAAATGACTAGAGACAGTGTTGTTTAACTCACTGACCATGACCCATGAGTTCTTCTTACCTTTGTTCAGTAGAAAAGTCTCCCTCTCTAAACTGTATAGGTAGACCCATAGACTGGTCACTCTTCATGGACACACAGCTGGGAACAGGGGAGGCTGGTCT
>NW_027675420.1:897500-905000 GCF_965601325.2 Salmo salar
AGACAGACAGACAGACAGACAGACAGACAGACAGACAGACAGAAACAGACACAGAGAGACACAGAGACACAGAGACACAGAGACACATACAGAGAGACAGGCAAAGAGACAGAGAGACAGATAGACAGACAGAGAGACACACACATACAGGGAGGGAATGTTGTGTTTGTTTAATTAATATTGTTTTAGGACTATGAAAATGGACAAAAGTATTAGCCTATGGATTATGAAAACAACCAAAAGAAATGTGAAAATGGGAGAGGAGAAATTACTAGAGACAGTGGTGTTTAACTCACTGACCATGACCCATGAGTTCTTCTTACCTTTGTTCAGTAGAAAAGTCTCCCTCTCTAAAGTATATAGGTTCAACCATAGACCGGTCACTCTTCATGGACACACAGCTGGGAACAGGGGAGGCTGGTCTCTCCTGTTTGATTAGACTTTAACACAACAGAGACAAACATTACATCTCTCATCTACTCTGAGCTAAGATGGGAAACATAAGAAGAGCTCTGGATCAGACAGACAGACAGACAGACAGACAGACAGACAGACAGACAGACAGACAGACAGACAGACAGACAGACAGACAGACAGACAGACAGACAGACAGAAAGCGGGACAGACAAACAGAGATAGACAGAGACAGACACAGACACAGACAGACACATACAGACAGACAGACAGACAGACAGACAGACAGAGAGACAGAGAGAGACACACACAGACACAGAGACAGTGAGACAGAGACACACATACAGACAGAGACAGACAGAGACAGACAGACAGAGAAACACAGACAGACAGACAGACAGACAGACAGACAGACAGACAGACAGACAGACAGACAGACAGACAGACAGACAGACAGACAGACAGACAGACAGACAGCGAAATACACACAGACAGAGAGACAGGCAAAGAGACAGACAGACAGATAGACAGACAGACAGAGACAGACATAAACAGACACAGAGAGACACAGAGACACACACAGACAGACACAGAGACAGACAGACAGACAGACAGACAGACAGACAGACAGACAGACAGACAGACAGACAGACAGACAGACAGACAGACAGACAGACAGACAGACAGACAGACAGAAAGCGGGACAGACAAACAGAGATAGACAGAGACAGAGACAGAGACAGACAGACACAGACAGACACATACAGACCAAGAGAGACAGACAGACTGAAAGCGGGACAGACAGTCAGAGACAGGCAAAGACAGACAGAAAGAGACAGACAGACAGACAGACAGACAGACAGACAGACAGACAGACAGACAGACAGACAGACAGACAGAAAGCGGGACAGACAAACAGAGATAGACAGAGACAGACAGAGACAGAGACAGACAGACAGAGACAGACACAGACAGACACATACAGACAAAGAGAGACAGACAGACTGAAAGCGGGACAGACAGTCAGAGACAGACAGACAGAAAGATACAGATTGACAGACAGACAGACAGAAAGATACAGACAGAAAGATACAGACAGACAGACAGACAGACAGACAGACAGACAGACAGACAGACAGACAGACAGACAGACAGACAGACAGACAGACAGACAGACACACAGACAGACACACAGACAGACACACAGACAGAAACAGACATACAGACAGAGAAAGACACACAGACAGACAGAGACAGACAGACAGACAGACAGACAGACAGACAGACAGACAGACAGACAGACAGACAGACAGACAGACAGACAGCGAAATACACACAGACAGAGAGACAGGCAAAGAGACAGACAGACAGATAGACAGACAGACAGAGACAGACAGAAACAGACACAGAGAGACACAGAGACAGTGAGACAGACAGACAGACAGACAGACAGACAGACAGACAGACAGACAGACAGACAGACAGACAGACAGACAGACAGACAGACAGACAGACAGACAGACAGAGACAGACAGCGAAATACACACATACAGAGAGACAGGCAAAGAGACAGACAGACAGACAGACAGACAGACAGACAGACAGACAGACAGACAGACAGACAGACAGACAGACAGACAGACAGACAGACAGACAGAAAGCGGGACAGACAGTCAGAGACAGGCAAAGACAGACAAACAGACAGACAGAGACACAGACAGAAAGCGGGACAGACAGTCAGAGACAGACAGACAGAAAGATACAGACAGACAGACAGACAGACAGACAGACAGACAGACAGACACACAGACAGAAACAGACATACAGACAGAGAAAGACACACAGACAGACAGAGACAGACAGACAGAAACAGACACAGAGAGACACAGAGACACAGAGACACAGACAGACAGACAGACAGACAGACAGACAGACAGACAGACAGACAGACAGACAGACAGACAGAGACAGACAGACAGAAACAGACACAGAGAGACACAGAGACACAGAGACACAGAGACACATACAGAGAGACAGGCAAAGAGACAGAGAGACAGATAGACAGACAGAGAGACACACACACACAGGGAGGGAATGTTGTGTTTGTTTAATATTGTTTTAGGACTATGAAAATGGACAAAAGTATTAGCCTATGGATTATGAAAACAACAAAAAGAAATGTGAAAATGGGAGAGGAGAAATGACTAGAGACAGTGGTGTTTAACTCACTGACCATGACCCATGAGTTCTTCTTACCTTTGTTCAGTAGAAAAGTCTCCCTCTCTAAAGTATATAGGTTTACGCATAGACCGGTCACTCTTCATGGACACACAGCTGGGGACACGGGAGGCTGGTCTCTCCTGTTTGATTAGACTTTAACACAACAGAGACAAACATTACATCTCTCATCTACTCTGAGCTCAGATGGGAAACATAAGAAGAGCTCTGGATCAGACAGACAGACAGACAGACAGACAGACAGACAGACAGACAGACAGACAGACAGACAGACAGACAGACAGACAGACAGACAGACAGACAGACAGACAGACAGACAGAAAGCGGGACAGACAAACAGAGATAGACAGAGACAGACACAGACAGACACATACAGACAGACAGACAGACAGACAGACAGACAGACAGACAGACAGACAGACAGACAGACAGACAGACAGAGAGACAGAGAGAGACACACACAGACACAGAGACAGTGAGACAGAGACACACATACAGACAGAGACAGACAGAGAAAGACAGACAGACAGACAGACAGACAGACAGACAGACAGACAGACAGACAGACAGACAGACAGACAGACAGACAGACAGACAGAGAGACAGGCAAAGAGACAGACAGACAGATAGACAGACAGACAGAGACAGACATAAACAGACACAGAGAGACACAGAGACACACACAGACAGACACAGAGACAGACAGACAGACAGACAGACAGACAGACAGACAGACAGACAGACAGACAGACAGACAGACAGACAGACAGACAGACAGACAGACAGAAAGCGGGACAGACAAACAGAGATAGACAGAGACAGAGACAGAGACAGACAGACACAGACAGACACATACAGACCAAGAGAGACAGACAGACTGAAAGCGGGACAGACAGTCAGAGACAGGCAAAGACAGACAAACAGACAGACAGAGACACAGACAGAAAGATACAGACAGACAGACAGACAGAGACACAGACAGAAAGATACAGAGACACAGACAGAAAGCGGGACAGACAGTCAGAGACAGACAGACAGAAAGAGACAGACAGACAGACAGACAGACAGACAGACAGACAGACAGACAGACAGACAGACAGACAGACAGACAGACAGACAGACAGACAGACAGACAGAAAGCGGGACAGACAAACAGAGATAGACAGAGACAGACAGAGACAGAGACAGACAGGGGAGGCTGGTGTCTCCTCCTTTATTGGACTTCAACACAACAGAGACAAACATTACATCTTTCATCTACTCTGAGCTTGGTGTGTTTTTCACTATCTAATCATGACATTGGGTTGTTCAATGACAGACATGTATTTGTTTAAAAATCTATAACTTAATGATTTCATTTCAGAGAAGACAAATAATAATATTTTTTTACAAAATTGTATATATCTGCCTGCCTCTCAACTGTGACCGTTTCAATTCGTCATATGTAGCAACATTTGAAATTGTGTTTTTTATGTTGGATAAAAGTAGAGACTCAGAGCTAGAAAATGATATATCAGACACTACAGTTGAGGAACAATGGGAAAGTCATTCTGCTTTGAAAGTTGATTAACTTGTAACATCACTTTTGAGAAAATGTCCTTTGAATATTTTGGTTCCTACTGGAGAGCTCTTCTTTGTCTACAGGGCTGTTACTTTGGCAGATAATGTCACCCATCTAAATAAATAGTTGTGATATATATAATTAACTAAATGTATGGTGTTTTTGTTTTATGTCAGTTTAATTGTTTGTTATGCTATAAACATTTTATTTTATTATAAGTGGTAAAAGGAACTAGAAAATGTTATATTTTGCAATTCTGAGTAATTACTACTTTAATAAAGAATTACACATTATTCAGTACTACTGCAGTTGCTAAATAATTCCAATAGATGGCAGCATAAGACCACAAATGACATTTCAGAATATTAGTTTAGTTTTCTCCCTGGATACACCACCACTCCCCCTCACAGGAAAACTCCTGTGAGCTTCTTTCTGTCCCTTTCCACACTGCTAACACAAGAGGAAGGACTGAAAAAGCATTTAACAGATTACTGTGAAGTAATATAATGATGATTCATGTTTATTATTACCTGTTTTTATGCTCATGTTTTGAAATTATAGTTCATTAATATAACGATTATCAATAAGCCTGAACATTAATTCAGACACCTCTGGTTGAGAAAAACGTATTTTCCTGGTACATTCATTGTCAAATTCATCAACCACCATCGAGCCACTCTGTCTTCTCTCTCTAGTAGTCAACTCAGCCCCAGTAAAAAGCTGGTGTCTTCACTCTGCCTTCTCTCTCTAGTAGTCAACTCAGCCCCGGTAAAAAGCTGGTGTCTTCACTCTGCCTTCTCTCTCTAGTAGTCAACTCAGCCCCGGTAAAAAGCTGGTGTCGTCACTCTGCCTTCTCTCTCTAGTAGTCAACTCAGCCCCGGTAAAAAGCTGGTGTCGTCACTCTGCCTTCTCTCTCTAGTAGTCAACTCAGCCCCGGTAAAAAGCTGGTGTCTTCACTCTGCCTTCTCTCTCTAGTAGTCAACTCAGCCCCGGTAAAAAGCTGGTGTCGTCACTCTGCCTTCTCTCTCTAGTAGTCAACTCAGCCCCGGTAAAAAGCTGGTGTCGTCACTCTGCCTTCTCTCTCTAGTAGTCAACTCAGCCCCGGTAAAAAGCTGGTGTCGTCGCTCTGCCTTCTCCAGGGGCATGTTGAGGTAAATTTACTAACCGAGAGGGTTGAATTATGTAATTTATTGGCCGGCTGGATGATGCACTCTTGTCTTTTCTATTCCAAGGTTGTTTACTCGCAATATCAGATATTAAGATGATGTTTTATAATGTATGTATACTAAGGTTGAGGTTCTGACTAGTGATAATTTACCCGGTGTTCAATACCTGCTATAGTCACTATTTTTGTTCTCCCGAAAGCAACACAGGCCCATTACGAGATATATAGCTAACTAAAGTAATCAGTGCCAATTTTAGAAAATCATGGGACATATAGTCTGTGGTTGCATGCTATTTTATGTCAATCATATTGCTGCTTGTAACTGATGCTTTGTGGTCTTATGCTGCCATCTATTGGAAATATTTAACAATTAAAACTTATTAATTCACTTAGACATTGGCGAGGCAGCTGAGAATAAAAAAAAAAACGGAACGTGTCCAGCCTACTTGAGGCGCCCCGAAAAAAATATTCAAAAGTTCGGTCCTTGGACACAGAAGGGTTAAACAATAAAGTTACCGTCCATCTAGTGAAGAGAGGAGAACCGGACAGAGGTAGCCAGCATCCGTCAATAAGAGAGGGAAGATAGGATAACTAGGATGCTGCTGGTAGAGTAGCTAGCTAGCTTACCTAGCTGTACCGACTAGCTAGGATAACTAGGATGCTGCTGGTAGAGTAACTAGCTAGCTTACCTATCTGTACCGACTAGCTAGGATAACTAGGATGCTGCTGGTAGAGTAGCTAGCTAGTTTACCTAGCTGTACCGACTAACTAGGATGCTGCTGGTAGAGTAGCTAGCTAGCTTACCTAGCTGTACCGACTAGCTAGGATAACTAGGATGCTGCTGGTAGAGTAGCTAGCTAGCTTACCTATCTGTACCGACTAGCTAGGATAACTAGGATGCTGCTGGTAGAGTAGCTAGCTAGTTTACCTAGCTGTACCGACTAACTAGGATGCTGCTGGTAGAGTAGCTAGCTAGCTTACCTAGCTGTACCGACTAGTTAGGATAACTAGGATGCTGCTGGTGGAGTAGCTAGCTAGCTTACCTAGCTGTACCGACTAGCTAGGATAACTAGGATGCTGCTGGTAGAGTAGCTAGCTAGCTTACCTAGCTGTACTGACTAGCTAGGATAACTAGGATGCTGCTGGTAGAGTAGCTAGCTAGCTTACCTAGCTGTACCGACTAGCTAGGATAACTAGGATGCTGCTGGTAGAGTAGCTAGCTAGCTTACCTAGCTGTACCGACTAGCTAGGATAACTAGGATGCTGCTGGTAGAGTAGCTAGCTAGCTTACCTAGCTGTACCGACTAGCTTGGCTAGCTAGCAGGTCGTTCATCTGTCGTTCGTCTCAATGATGATGACGAATCCGGTGAACCACAAAATGAAACAAGGATAGAGAGTGAAAAGGATCTCGCTACACTCATACTGTCCCTGACCGTAAAGCAAAAAGCAAATTGAACAATAAAGTTTGGCGTGTCAACACTGTAACAAACTCTGTCGTTATTCCCCAAAATCACCTCAGCCCACTCTGCGCGTAACCGGACAAAATGCATCGGCGCCACACCGGACGTGAACGCGGACAGTTCTGTACGGGGACGCGGACAGTTCCAGAACGTGGACATGAGCAGTGCAACACAATCAACTAAACCCAGTCTTTACAGTGGGTTACATTAGTAATATTCATTTTTCTTTATGTTAAACAAACATTCTACGTTTTATTATAACAATATCCATAAAGCGTCTCAGAGTAGAAAATTGGTCGTATAAGTGCTGAGAATAAAGACATTTTACACTTATGGGTATAAATTAAAGCTATGCATGAAGTCTCTAGTCCCACCTAGTCGGCAGATATTTAGGACACATCGTGAGCTGTCCTAAGTAGTTAAGAGTTAACAGCAGGTGTCTTGATAATACTATAGAATAATGCAGTGAGTCAGTGGTTCCTGAGCCACATGTAAATGCTTGGTAGTAGTTAAAAATAATGTTTTCATATTTCTGTAGGATCAATCCATAAATTAAATAGACCTACATGCAACAGTAAGTCTTGTGCTTTTGACAATGATTTATGTATAATAATTATGTGTAACAAGTGATACCATGTATGTCTCCAAAGCATTTTGTCTTC
>NW_027675420.1:910000-1042500 GCF_965601325.2 Salmo salar
GAAACCTTTTCTAAAGTTTAATTACACTCAAATACACTACAAGTTTAGTTTTTCTGCAACAGGGTGATCAAATTAAGATCCTACATCTGTACAGAGTTTATGTCTTTATCTGAAAAGGGCAGTTTGAGTTATTAGCAATAACATTGCAACTGTCAGCTGATATAAACCTCTGTGATTGGATGTTATAGACCCCCATACATATCCCCATGTACAATTATGTGTACAGATGTAGGATCTTAATTTGATCACCCCCCACTGCAGAAGAACTTTCCAGCAATGCAGGAAATATATAACTTGTAGTGTATTTGAGGTTTAAAAAGGCTTCTGAAGTTTGTAATTTCCACATAGAAATTTCAGACTTGAGTATTCTGTCTCAGTAGTAGTAGACTGTTAGGAGTGTTTTACTGTCATTCACTATACTAACATTACACCAACCTGTCTCAGTAGTAGTAGACTGTTAGGAGTGTTTTACTGTCATTCACTATACTAACATTACATTTAATTTATCTACACACTTTACAATAATCCCTGGCAGGATTCTCACCTTGAAACTTCATTGCGATTTTTTTCTGTTCTGTTCTGTATATTCTGATGGGTGAGGCCTGAGCTGGAATGTGAAGCTAACTGAAGCTGTCTAGCTTTAGAAAACCAGTATATCAAGCCTGTATCATAGTATACCCCTCAGGCTACGTTCAGGTTTCAGCAAGAGGCAGGTATCAACATGCCGAGTCGTAGGCAACAACCTGGGTCGTATTCATTAGTTTACTCCACAGCCAACAGTTTTAAGATGTTAAATAAAACATAAACCGTTTACTCTAAACGCTGTACAATGTGACCTAAACGGTTTCTGTTGCCAAACGTTTTGCTTTTAGATTGTAGATAGTGTAGGAGCGATCACCCTGGGGCACACAGATGGGCACAGAACGAATTCACCCCACGCATCTAAATTATATCCAAAACATTTTAAGGAGAGTAGGACTATTATAACACTGTCCACCAAAAATATAATTAACTATATGAATACACATAACAATATCATCAACTATATTAATACACATAACAATATCACCAACTATATTAATACACACAACAATACCATCAACTATATTAATACACATAACAATATCATCAACTATATGAATACACATAACAATATCACCAACTATATGAATACACATAACAATATCATCAACTATATTAATACACACAACAATATCATCAACTATATGAATACACATAACAATATCATCAACTATATTAATACACATAACAATATCACCAACTATATTAATACACATAACAATATCATCAACTATATTAATACACATAACAATATCATCAACTATATGAATACACATAACAATATCATCAACTATATGAATACACATAACAATATCATCAACTATATTAATACACATAACAATATCACCAACTATATGAATACACATAACAATATCATCAACTATATTAATACACATAACAATATCAACTATATTAATACACATAACAATATCATAAACTATATTAATACACACAACAATATCATCAACTATATTAATACACACAACAATATCACCAACTATATGAATACACATAACAATATCATAAACTATATTAATACACACAACAATATCACCAACTATATGAATACACATAACAATATCACCAACTATATGAATACACATAACAATATCATCAACTATATTAATACACATAACAATATCATCAACTATATTAATATACACAACAATATCAACTATATTAATACACATGACAATCGTCGTCTTACCTTTTATCTCTCAATAGAAACAGAGTCTGTAATGATCATTCGGTCGTCGAAAGTTACTTTCGTTTGCTCTGCTCATTTACATATCAGGTTCTACCTGTTCTCTATCCGAGTCCCTCTCTCTTTACAGCTCTTACAATGAGCCTTGGCAAACATTCTACAACTGTCTGGAAGTCTATTGGAGGGATGGTTGTGTTCTATTGTGTTGAGACCTGGTGACTGAGACGGCATATTGTGAAACATCAGCAAGTGCAGCAGTCTTCATTACTGAAGCTCCTGCCAATCATGCCCCAACAATCACCAATCACTAAGCTCTTCCCGAGCATGGTCGCAGTCTCTGCTGGTTGCAGCTCTTCTCACCCCAGGGGTAGCAGCTCCTCTCTCTCCCCAGGGGTAGCAGCTCCTATCTCCCCAGGGGTAGCAGCTCCTCTCTCCCCAGGGGTAGCAGCTCCTCTCTCCCCATGGGTAGCAGCTCCTCTCTCCCCAGGGGAGGCAGCTCCTCTCTCCCCAGGGGTAGCAGCTCCTCTCTCCCCTAGGATGTGAAGACATATCCTATTCTTCTGTTTATGTCTCTGTGTCTTGTCTGGTGTCTCTCTCCATCACCAGAATAATTGGTGAGGGTTAGGCCTACTGCAATACAACATTCAAAACATGAAAACACAACTACATAACTAGCCTGTTCAACCTCTCTTTCGTATCGTCTGAGATCGCTAAAGACTGGAAAGCTGCCGCGGTCATCCCCCTCTTCAAAGTGGGTGACACTCTAGACCCAAACTATTAAAGACCTATATCTATCCTGCCCTGCCTTTCTAAAGTCTTCGAAAGCCAAGTTAATAAACAGATCACCGACCATCTCGAATCCCACCGTACCTTCTCCGCTATGCAATCTGGTTTCAGAGCTGATCATGGGTGCACCTCAGCCACGCTCAAGGTCCTCAACGATATCATAACCGCCATTGATAAAAGAAAATACTGTACAGCCGTCTTCATCGACCTGGCCAAGGCTTTCGACTCTGTCAATCACCGTATTCTTATCAGCAGACTCAACAGCCTTGGTTTCTCAAATGATTGCCTCGCCTGGTTCACCAACTACTTCTCAGATAGAGTTCAGTGTGTCAAATCGGAGGGCCTGTTGTCCGGACCTCTGGCAGTCTCTATGGGGGTGCCACAGGGTTCAATTCTCGGGCCAACTCTTTTCTCTATATACATCAATGATGTCGCTCTTGATGCTGGTGAGTCTCTGATCCACCTCTACGCAGACGACACCATTCTGTATACATCTGGCCCTTCTTTGGACACTGTGTTAACAAACCTCCAAACGACCTTCAATGCCATACAACTCTGCAACAAAGCATCCTTCACTCATGCTGCCAAACATACCCTTGTAAAACTGACTATCCTACCGATCCTTGACTTCGGTGATGTCATTTACAAAATATCCTCCAACACTCTACTCAGAAAATTGGATGTAGTCTATCACAGTGCCATCCGTTTTGTCACCAAAGCCCGATATACTACCCATCACTGCGACCTGTATGCTCTCGTTGGCTGGCCCTCGCTTCATATTCGTCGCCAAACCCACTGGCTCCAGGTCATCTATAAGCCTTTGCTAGGTAAAGCCACGCCTTATCTCAGCTCACTGGTCACAATAGCAGCACCCACCCGTAGCATGCGCTCCAGCAGGTATATTTCACTGGTCACCTCCAAAGCCAATTCCTCCTTTGGCCGCCTTTCCTTCCAGTTCCCTGCTGCCAATGACTGGAACGAACTGCAAAAATCACTGAAGCTGGAGACTCACATCTCCCTCACTAACTTTAAGCATCAGCTGTCAGAGCAGCTTACCGATCATTGCACCTGTACATAGCCCATCTGTAAATTGCCCAACCAACTGCCTCATCCCCATTTTGTTTTTTTTGTTATCCTTTGCACCCCAGTATCTCTACTTGCACATTCATCTTCTGCACATCTATCACTCTAGTGTTTAGTTGCTAAATTGTAATTATTTTTCCACTCTGGCCTATTTATTGCCTTACCTCCCTAATCTTACTACATTTGCACACACTGTATATAGACTTTTCTATTGTGTTATTGACTGTACGTTTGTTTATTGTCATAAACTTCGTCTTCTGAAGAGGAAAAATCATCGGACCAATATGCAGCGGGTATATTGCTCATCTTCGTATTTATTGAAGGTAAACACACTCAAACAAAATAACGACGATAACAGTCCAGTAAGGTGCACAGACTAAACCGGAAACAACCACCCACAAACACAAGTGAAAACGAACACACTAAATATGGCCTCCAATTAGAGACAACAACCACCAGCTGCCTCTAATTGGAGGTCATTGAAAAAACACAACATAGAAAGAGAAACCTAGAATAAACATAGAAATAGAAAATATAGAACATACATTAAAACCCCGAAACACACAAAACAAACACCCCCCTGCCACGCCCTGACCAAACTACAATAACAAATAACCCCTTTTACTGGTCAGGACGTGACATTTATCACATGTGTAACTCTGTGTTGTTTCTGTCACACTGCTTTGCTCTATCTTGGCCAGGTCGCAGTTATAAATGAGAACTTGTTCTCAACTGGCCTACCTGGTTAAATAAAGGTACATAAAATAAGAAATAACACAGAACTCTCAACTAGTTCCATCAAACAGAAAAACAACAAGAAAGCTGGATAAACACATTCAGATTTCTAGATATTGAACTTTTCTTTTGCGTTTTAGGGGTCATAGGTCAGATCAGTGGTCATGGTTGATATGCATGGACTAAAAAACTAACTTGAAACCATTTTTCTCAGATTCACTGTTTGTGTAGACTGCTCCTTGTCTTTTCTAGGGCAGTAGTTCAGGTGGCTGTTTGTGTAGACTGCTCCTTGTCTTTTCTAGGGCAGTAGTTCAGGTGGCTGTTTGTGTAGACTGCTCCTTGTCTTTTCTAGGGCAGTAGTTCAAGTGGCTGTTTGTGTAGACTGCTCCTTGTCTTTTCTAGTGCAGTAGTTCAGGTGGCTGTGTGTGTAGACTGCTCCTTGTCTTTTCTAGGGCAGTAGTTCAGGTGGCTCTTTGTGTAGACTGCTCCTTGTCTTTTCTAGGGCAGTAGTTCAGGTGGCTGTTTGTGTAGACTGCTCCTTGTCTTTTCTAGGGCAGTAGTTCAGGTGGCTGTGTGTGTAGACTGCTCCTTGTCTTTTCTAGGGCAGTAGTTCAGGTGGCTGTTTGTGTAGACTGCTCCTTGTCTTTTCTAGGGCAGTAGTTCAGGTGGCTGTGTGTGTAGACTGCTCCTTGTCTTTTCTAGGGCAGTAGTTCAGGTGGCTGTTTGTGTAGACTGCTCCTTGTCTTTTCTAGGGCAGTAGTTCAGGTGGCTGTGTGTGTAGACTGCTCCTTGTCTTTTCTAGGGCAGTAGTTCAGGTGGCTGCTCTTAGTCTGCCTCCTGTCTCTCCTATCATCATAGACAGTTGTGGAAAAAGTACTCAATTGTCATACCTGAGTAAAAGTACAAAAATATTTGGTTCTAAATATACTTAAGTATGAAAAGTAAAATTAAAAGTATAAATCGTTTCAAATTCCTTCTATTAAGCAAAGCAGGCGTCACCATTTTCTTGTTTTTAAAATGTATGGATAGGGGGCACATACCAAAACGAAGACGTAATTTACAAAAGATGCATTTGTGTTTCCTGGCTCCGCCAGATCAGAGGCAGTAGAGATGACCATTTTCCTGTCCTGTCTAAGCATTCAAAATGTAATGAGTTATTTTGGGTGTCAGGTCAAATGTATAGATTAAAAAGTACATTATTTTCTTTGGGACTGTAGTGATGTAAAATTTGCAAAAATATAAATTCAAAAGTAAAGTACAGATACCCCAAAAAAACTACTTATGTAGTACTTTATAGTATTTTTACTGAAGTACTTTACACCACTGGCCATGGGTACACCTTCCTGAAAACAATGACTCCATACTTTGCTGAAACCTGTTCTGCCAGTTCATGTCCTTAAAGACTAGAATGTTCCATTGTGGTTACCCAAAAAGATGACAAGATAGTTCACACATTCATCATCCAGGGTTACTATCAAACATATATGTTACATTTCTGGTTCGTCCATAACTTGTTTCCTGCTTGTAGCAGGCCGTGTTTACAGGAATCCTTTTCTCTAACTAGAGAAATGTGATTTCATGAGAATATTTTTCTGCAGTGAGAGTGTAATGCAAGTCAAGCTGTCCTTGGATGTATGTCAACAAGATTTATAACCAGCATTGTTAAATTAACTGTTGTTATATAAAAAAAAAAATCAATGCTGTCATTTTCTATGTTAGCTTGCTTTTAAAATGTTTTATTGTCACAGACAGCGGATAGATGCAGAGAAATGTGTTGTTTTACAGGGTCAGCCATACGGCGCCCCTGGAGCAAATTAGGTGTAAGTGCCTTGCTTAAGGGCACCAACATATTTTTACCTTGACGGCTCAGGTATTCAAACCAGCAACATATCAGTTACTGACCCACCACTCTAACCACTAGTCTATCTGACCATACCAGTTACTGACCCACCACTCTAACCACTAGTCTATCTGACCATACCAGTTACTGACCCACCACTCTAACAACTAGTCTATCTGACCATACCAGTTACTGACCCAACACTCTAACCACTAGTCTATCTGGCCATACCAGTTACTGACCCACCACTCTAACCACTAGTCTATCTGACCATAACAGTTACTGACCCACCACTCTAACCACTAGTCTATCTGACTATACCAGTTACTGACCCACCACTCTAACCACTAGTCTATCTGACCATACCAGTTACTGACCCACCACTCTAACCACTAGTCTATCTGGCCATACCAGTTACTGACCCACCACTCTAACCACTAGTCTATCTGACCATACCAGTTACTGACCCACCACTCTAACCACTAGTCTATCTGACCATACCAGTTACTGACCCACCACTCTAACCACTAGTCTATCTGACCATACCAGTTACTGACCCACCACTCTAACCACTAGTCTATCTGACTATACCAGTTACTGACCCACCACTCTAACCACTAGTCTATCTGACCATACCAGTTACTGACCCACCACTCTAACCACTAGTCTATCTGACCATACCAGTTACTGACCCACCACTCTAACCACTAGTCTACCTGACCATACCAGTTACTGACCCACCACTCTAAACACTAGTCAATCTGACCATACCAGTTACTGACCCACCACTCTAACCACTAGTCTACCTGACCATACCAGTTACTGACCCACCACTCTAACCACTAGTCTATCTGACCATACCAGTTACTGACCCACCACTCTAACCACTAGTCTATCTGACCATACCAGTTACTGACCCACCACTCTAACCACTAGTCTATCTGACCATACCAGTTACTGACCCACCACTCTAACCACTAGTCTATCTGACCATACCAGTTACTGACCCACCACTCTAACCACTAGTCTATCTGACTATACCAGGTACTGACCCACCACTCTAACCACTAGTCTATCAGACCATACCAGTTACTGACCCACCACTCTAATCACTAGTCTACTTTGAGCACTTGCACTGGGCCTCCACTGAGTCTCCATGTGTCAAGCAGTACAGAGAAACCCCCTCTAGATGACAGCAGAGGCTCTTGGATCTACCCTGTCTATCCACCAGTTTAGTGACCTTGTTCCATCAATATGTCCATACTACTTCACAACCCATTTGAGGTCTTGACCAGCAATGTCCCAATGGGCTCAACCAAGCCGAGAGTGAGGTTCTAGAAAGAGGACTGACTTTCATACCAACTCCTAAACAGGTGGACTGACTTTCATACCAACTCCTAAACAGATGGACTGACTTTCATACCAACTCCTAAACAGGTGGACTGACTTTCATACCAACTCCTAAACAGGTGGACTGACTTTCATACCAACTCCTAAACAGGTGGACTGACTTTCATACCAACTCCTAAACAGGTGGACTGACTTTCATACCAACTCCTAAACAGGTGGACTGACTTTCATACCAACTCCTAAACAAGTGGACTGACTTTCATACCAACTCCTAAACAGGTGGACTGACTTTCATACCGACTCCTAAACAGGTGGACTGACATTCATACCAACTCCTAAACAGGTGGACTGACTTCCATACCGACTCCTAAACAGGTGGACTGACTTTCATACCGACTCCTAAACAGGTGGACTGACTTCCATACCGACTCCTAAACAGGTGGACTGACTTTCATACCGACTCCTAAACAGGTGGACTGACTTTCATACCAACTCCTAAACAGGTGGACTGACTTTCATACCGACTCCTAAACAGGTGGACTGACTTTCATACCAACTCCTAAACAGGTGGACTGACTTTCATACCAACTCCTAAACAGGTGGACTGACTTTCATACCAACTCCTAAACAGGTGGACTGACTTTCATACCAACTCCTAAACAGGTGGACTGACTTTCATACCAACTCCTAAACAGGTGGACGGACTTTCATACCAACTCCTAAACAGGTGGACTGGGAGGAGCTCCGGAGGGGATCTACTCGTCTATCATAGAAGATTGAAGTTATCAGATCATTGTGAATATGAAACAGATTTTCCTCAGATACTATTTCCAAACCCCTCACATTGGGAACCTCAGTTGGAGTCAGAAACTATACAGACTCTGATACGTAGGGATGTGACTTCCTTTTCACAATTCAGAACCAGACCTTTTTATCAGCTTAACCTTACAAATGGTTAAAAATCAAGCTCTAGAAATATAGTGATTAAACCAGCAGATAAGGGGGCTCAGATTGTTGTAATGGATAAAGTGAATATCTTCTTGAAGCCAATAGACAATAGGATCATGTTAAACACTATGTTCCATTGTCCCACTCAACACAACCAGAAAACACAAAGATTAATCCAGGAGATAAACTGTATGAGGATAAGTACATTACAGATAAACAGATGGTCTGTCTTTTTGGGCCAGATTCTCCAAGGCCTAGGCAGTTGTACTTACTGCCTAAAATACATATCTCCTAAGACAGCTGACCAATAGGAAGTGATTGTGTCTCAGAATCTTACTGTATTGCTGAATATATAGACTTTTATTGCTGAATATATAGACTTTTATATCAACCCTCTACCCCAGAAACACCCAGCTATGTTCAGGATACTGATGAATGAAGGGTTTATTACTATTGTAGTACTGACTTTAGTATCAACCCTCTATCCCAGAAACACCCAGCTATGTTCAGGATACTGATGAATGAAGGGTTTATTACTATTGTAGTACTGACTTTAATATCAACCCTCTATCCCAGAAACACCCAGCTATGTTCAGGATACTGATGAATGAAGGGTTTATTACTATTGTAGTACTGACTTTTATATCAACCCTCTATCCCAGAAACACCCAGCTATGTTCAGGATACTGATGAATGAAGGGTTTATTACTATTGTAGTACTATTTTTATTAACTTAGCTACTGACTTGTTCTATTGTTGTTGCATTGTCAAGAGGTTAACCTGAAAGGAAGCATTTCAGTACATAATACTTGTATTGTACTTTATATTATTATAGATATTTTAGGGTTGCCATGGATTTCAAGCAGGCAATGCCATCAGGTCCAAACCCAAAACAAGGAAATTGTAGGAGACAGGCGTGTTGGGGTTTCCTGCAAGCATGACCACCCGCTTTACTTCCTGAACATGAAAAAGTATGAAAGGTGGGATGCAGTAATAAGGAGTTTTTTTCAGTTTCTTTTTCAGTATTTTATTTCAGTGTTGATTAATTTAGTTAATTTAGTAAATTGTATTTAGTTATTTAGTGCAGATAATGATGTACTTCTTCTGTAGTTTGTCAAATGCAGTGAACCTGCTGAGAGATGAAGGAGGGGATGAGAGGCCAGAACATCAACCTCATCTTCATGGAGGACATTGATGCCAGATGCAGTGAACCTGCTGAGAGATGAAGGAGGGGATGAGAGGTCAGAACATCAACCTCATCTTCATGGAGGACATTGATGCCAGATGCAGTGAACCTGCTGAGAGATGAAGGAGGGGATGAGAGGCCAGAACATCAACCTCATCTTCATGGAGGACATTGATGCCAGATGCAGTGAACCTGCTGAGAGATGAAGGAGGGGATGAGAGGCCAGAACATCAGTCTCATCTTCATGGAGGACATTGATGCCAGATGCAGTGAACCTGCTGAGAGATGAAGGAGGGGATGAGAGGCCAGAACATCAACCTCATCTTCATGGAGGACATTGATGCCAGATGCAGTGAACCTGCTGAGAGATGAATGAGGGGATGAGAGGCCAGAACATCAACCTCATCTTCATGGAGGACATTGATGCCAGATGCAGTGAACCTGCTGAGAGATGAAGGAAGGGATGAGAGGCCAGAACATCAACCTCATCTTCATGGAGGACATTGATGTCAGATGCAGCTGCATGTGCAAGTAATTCATCTTTTTTATTCAAGATCTCATTGACTTTAACATTTGAAAAGCAGTTTCTCCAACAATAGTTTTAACATGAACATTTTGTCCATAACTTTTTAGAGAAACTTTCCGGAATTGAATCATGGGACCAGATTGGTTGATCCAGTTTTCCATGCTGATGGACATGACTTGCCATGTCAGGTACTTGAACAGGATCATTAATATTATCAGTAGGTATTTATTCATATTTTATAAGGTTTAACCAAATAACCCTTTTACCATGGTATGACATGATTTTATATTTCTAGATGAAATTCAACACCCGATATGTGGAAGGTGCTGGACTGGCAGATGGGGAGCAGATGGAGAGGCTGTGGTCGTATCTGAGGCGCTTTGGGAAGGTCACCAAAGAAATGAGGCCGTCCCATCTTATTGACCTCCTGACTGATGCACTTCTCCACCATGGGAAAACGCCAGAGGCTACGTTAGTACACTTGGAATTGTTATTCATTTACTTGATGCTGGTTGACTCTAGTGATGTTCCTAACATTTCCTGTTGTTTTGATGTAGTGGACTCTCTGCCATAGAGGGTTTCCCCAGCAACAGAAGTCGCAACAGAGGCAAAAAGGGAAATGGAAGAAATTGCACAGTCTCTTCCAGGTAAACCATTGTATCAATAATCTAAGCATAGAATTTCAGTATTGATTAGAAATGTTGTCACATCTGTCACTGTTGTTATGTTTTAGGAACAACACTGGACACCATTAGGGATTGGGGCAGGAATGTCAGTGTTGTTATGTTGTAGGAACAACACTGGACACCATTAGGGATTGGGGCAGGAATGTCAGTGTTGTTATGTTTTAGGAACAACACTGGACACCGTTAGGGATTGGGGCAGGAATGTCAGTGTTGTTATGTTGTAGGAACAACACTGGACACCATTAGGGATTGGGGCAGGAATGTCAGTGTTGTTATGTTGTAGGAACAACACTGGACACCATCAGGGATTGGGGCAGGAATGTCAGTGTTGTTATGTTTTAGGAACAACACTGGACACCGTTAGGGATTGGGGCAGGAATGTCAGTGTTGTTATGTTGTAGGAACAACACTGGACACCATTAGGGATTGGGGCAGGAATGTCAGTGTTGTTATGTTGTAGGAACAACACTGGACACCATTAGGGATTGGGGCAGGAATGTCAGTGTTGTTATGTTGTAGGAACAACACTGGACACCATTAGGGATTGGGGCAGGAATATCAGTGTTGTTATGTTGTAGGAACAACACTGGACACCATTAGGGATTGGGGCAGGAATGTCAGTGTCACCCTTGAGAGGCAAAAACCTGCTCTGTGCTGGGAGGAGCAATATGTTGCAATGCTCCAGCAACATACAATTGCAATGTATGTAATTCATTTCAAATGACTAAACAAAGTTGTTATTTTTCGACATGCATTATTGTATGCCCTCTGTAATCCATGTTTTATTTTCAGGGCACAGCAGGAAAGTGGAGATGGAACAGCTGGTTTTCAGCTTGTGCAGTTCGATAGGTACTTCCTCAGTTTTTAACAGTGTCATTGTTAGATCAATGAATATAATTGATCTCCCTGGTCAAAGTATTTAGAACCTTTCTGATGACAGAAAACTGAAGACGATGGAGAGGAAGAACAGCATCCATCCTCCATCGATGGTCCCCCACCAGCAGTCTCATCCAGACTGCAGAGTAACATATTGATGGTCCCCCACCAGCAGTCTCTTCCAGACTGCACTCCACAGACTGCAGAGTAACAGATTGATGGTCCCCCACCAGCAGTCTCTTCCAGACTGCACTCCACAGACTGCAGAGTAACAGATTGATGGTCCCCCACCAGCAGTCTCTTCCAGACTGCACTCCACAGACTGCAGAGTAACAGATTGATGGTCCCCCACCAGCAGTCTCTTCCAGACTGCACTCCACAGACTGCAGAGTAACAGATTGATGGTCCCCCACCAGCAGTCTCTTCCAGACTGCATTCCACAGACTGCAGAGTAACAGATTGATGGTCCCCCACCAGCAGTCTCTTCCAGACTGCACTCCACAGACTGCAGAGTAACAGATTGATGGTCCCCCACCAGCAGTCTCTTCCAGACTGCACTCCACAGACTGCAGAGGAACAGATTGAGGACCAATCTGGAGGGAACCTTCAGTCTGCTGCTAGAACGGAGGTTCCTCTGTGGCCTGAAAATATGCAGGTTATAGATATATATTCAACAATAGGAACAAGTCAACTCATATCAGTTCTATGATAATTCTGGGTGGTCAAACACAATAATAATGTTTATTTGTATCTGTTTCTGAACTTGGTTTCTGTTGCTAATGATCTATTGTTGGATGGTAATCAGAGTAATTTTATAGCAGCTTTAAGTCATTTTTTATTTATTTTTTGTTTAGATTGGATTACCTTTAACATATTTTCTGTCTGTATTATCTGTTATCAATAGATGGTCAAGGTATTGATTATGTCACACTCTGACCTAGGAGAGCTGTGTTTTCTCTGTTTAGCTAGGCCAGGGTGTGATAGGTGGGTGGGCAATCTATGTTTTATTTTCTATGTTTTGGCCGGGTATGGTTTCCAATCAGAGGCAGGTGTCTTTCGTTGTCTCTGATTGGAAGCCATACTTAGGCAGCCTGTTTTTCCTTTGTCCTTGTGGGTAGTTATTTTCTGTTTAGTTGGTGAAACCTGACAGAACTGTTTTGCCGTCGTTTTGTTTGATAGTCAGAGTGTTCTGAGTAAAATAAATACAAGATGAACATCTTCCACGCTGCACCTTGGTCTACTCCTTTCGACAGCTGTGACAGATTATCTGTTATCAATCGATGGTAAAGGTATTGATTATCTGTTATCAATAGATGGTCAAGGTATTGATTATCTGTTATCAATAGATGGTCAAGGTATTGATTATCTGTTATCAATAGATGGTCAAGGTATTGATTATCTGTTATCAATAGATGGTCAAGGTATTGATGATCTGTTATCAATAGATAGTCAAGGTATTGATGATCTGTTATTAATTGATGGTCAAGGTATTGATTGTCTGTTATCAATAGATGGTCAAGGTATTGATTATCTGTTATCAATAGATGGTCAAGGTATTGATTATCTGTTATCAATAGATGGTCAAGGTATTGATTATCTGTTATCAATAGATGGTCAAGGTATTGATTATCTGTTATCAATAGATGGTCAAGGTATTGCCAACTGCCTGTCCAAAAGGCCACGGTCGGTAGGAGCATAAAAACACATGTGAAGGACTACAACCTGAGGAGACGAGGTTTGTCCTCACAGCTCCTACAGGCCCTGGTGTATGAGGATGCAGTGCAGGTGGACAGCACTGATTGGTCCTGGAAAGCAGGAGGAGCAGAGGATGATGGGGAGGTGCACCTCAAGCTAAGGCTCTTGGTGCTCTTTGTGAAGAGAAGCGGTAGATTGAGGATGATGTCTTCACTGCCAAGATGTTCTACTCACATGAGCAGGAACTGATCGTGGAGGCCTTACAACATTACACAGAGCAGGAACTGATCGTGGAGGCCTTACAACATTACACAGAGCAGGAACTGATCGTGGAGGCCTTACAACATTACACAGAGCAGGAACTGATCGTGGAGGCCTTACAACATTACACAGAGCAGGAACTGATCGTGGAGGCCTTACAACATTACACAGAGCAGGAACTGATCGTGGAGGCCTTATAACATTACACAGAGCAGGAACTGATCGTGGAGGCCTTACAACATTACACAGAGCAGGAACTGATCGTGGAGGCCTTACAACATTACACAGAGCAGGAACTGATCGTGGAGGCCTTAGAACATTACACAGAGCAGGAACTGATCGTGGCGGACTTACAACATTACACAGAGCAGGAACTGATCGTGGAGGCCTTACAACATTACACAGAGCAGGAACTGATCGTGGAGGCCTTACAACAATACACAGAGCAGGAACTGATCGTGGAGGCCTTACAACATTACACAGAGCAGGAACTGATCGTGGAGGCCTTACAACATTACACAGAGCAGGAACTGATCGTGGAGGCCTTACAACATTACACAGAGCAGGAACTGATCGTGGAGGCCCTACAACATTACACAGAGCAGGAACTGATCGTGGAGGCCTTACAACATTACACAGAGCAGGAACTGATCGTGGAGGCCTTACAACATTACACAGAGCAGGAACAGATCGTGGAGGCCTTACAACATTACACAGAGCAGGAACTGATCGTGGAGGCCTTACAACATTACACAGAGCAGGAACTGATCGTGGAGGCCTTACAACATTACACAGAGCAGGAACTGATCGTGGAGGCCTTACAACATTACACAGAGCAGGAACTGATCGTGGAGGCCTTACAACAATACACAGAGCAGGAACTGATCGTGGAGGCCTTACAACATTACACAGAGCAGGAACTGATCGTGGAGGCCTTACAACATTACACAGAGCAGGAACTGATCGTGGAGGCCTTACAACATTACACAGAGCAGGAACTGATCGTGGAGGCCTTACAACATTACACAGAGCAGGAACTGATCGTGGAGGCCTTACAACAATACACAGAGCAGGAACTGATCGTGGAGGCCTTACAACATTACACAGAGCAGGAACTGATCGTGGAGGCCTTACAACATTACACAGAGCAGGAACTGATCGTGGAGGCCTTACAACATTACACAGAGCAGGAACTGATCGTGGAAGCCTTACAACATTACACAGAGCAAGATGGATGTTGTCTTGGGGAAAGAGCTGTCCTTGCTGGAAAGCTTGATGAGATACAGCACGCAGAAGGACAATGTGAATCGTTCAGAAGGGCTTTTATTGAGGGCAGAAACTATGAAGAGGAGGATGACTATTATGATGTCGACGACGACGATGACAACGATGGTGATATTGATGGAGGAATAGATGAATGAGGCTGAGGGTGATGACTACAACAACGATGGTGATATTGATGGAGGAATAGATGAATGAGGCTGAGGGTGATGACTACAACAACGATGGTGATATTGATGGAGGAATAGATGAATGAGGCTGATGGTGATGACTACAACAACGATGGTGATATTGATGGAGGAATAGATGAATGAGGCTGAGGGTGATGACTACAACAACGATGGTGATATTGATGGAGGAATAGATGAATGAGGCTGAGGGTGATGACTACAACAACGATGGTGATATTGATGGAGGAATAGATGAATGAGGCTGAGGGTGATGACTACAACAACGATGGTGATATTGATGGAGGAATAGATGAATGAGGCTGAGGGTGATGACTACAACAACGATGGTGATATTGATGGAGGAATAGATGAATGAGGCTGAGGGTGATGACTACAACAACGATGGTGATATTGATGGAGGAATAGATGAATGAGGCTGAGGGTGATGACTACAACAACGATAGTGATATTGATGGAGGAATAGATGAATGAGGCTGAGGGTGATGACTACAACAACAATGGTGATATTGATGGAGGAACAGATGAATGAGGCTGATGGTGATGACTACAACAACGATGGTGATATTGATGGAGGAATAGATGAATGAGGCTGATGGTGTGTTGTTTTTAACATGTCCATTGCTTTTTAATTGATGTCATTGTATTCCTCCCCTTTGTTTATAATGGTATGTTTTTTTTGCTCTTTTGGGGTTGAAAGAAGCACATTTCTGTTTAATTGTTAGATGTGATACAGGCCATTGTTGCATGTCATTTACTATTGATGTCATGGTGAGGAGAACCTGATTTGAGCCTGATATACCCCAAGAGTCTAATGGAATAGACAGGTTTGCTTCCTCTAAAGTATTGTCTTTTTATTGACCTGTTAGTTGTGGAGTTTGTAAATATATTTTATTTAACCTTTATTTAAATAGGCAAGTCAATGTAGATTATTTTGCAAATATTGTCATTTGAATATCTAGATCACCATCATCAATGTATATTATAGTGTAAATATTGTCATGTGAATATCTAGATCACCATTGTCATCTTTAAATAACCTTGTCATTTCAGATAAATTCACTTTGCAGGAGAGGGGAGACTGGAGGCCATGGTGGGGTCAAAGTAGCACATTTAATAAATAATTATTCTAAACAAAAACATTGTTTCTATTGAACCTGCCATACTAATAAAGGCATTTTAATCAATTATATGAAGAGTGTCTTGGTCCTCCTTTCTTTTTGATGACCTACTCACCCCTTTTACCAAAGAGCACCTTCTGTCTACCAACATTTACTATTGTGTACCTTAGTAGCGCTTCCCTTCCTCCTCTTTCTACTAACCCACAAAGGGGTTAGAACTACAATTCCGGCGCCATTTTCCCGGTTGCCGTCGCTGGACGCGATGCAACGTGAAACAGGGAGTTGTAGTTCTTCACAGAAAGCCCAGGTGTATTCAAACCATTACAGTTTTAACATTTACATTTTAGTAATTTAGCAGACGCTCTTATCCAGAGCGACTTACAGTAGTGAATGTATACATTTCATACATTTTTATTTTCCCGTACAGGGAAAAAAATGACCCACAGTTCCTCAGCACTGGAACATTTTGGAATCACAGTCATGAAACCCCCCTTAAACATATGACACAATGTTCTCACTACAACTGAGGACTCTTACAGTGGTGGACTTTATTTTAATAAATAGGTCTCAAATCAAGTCAAAGTTTATTTGTCACGTGCGCCGAATGCAACAGACCTTAGAGTGAAATGCTTCCTTACAGGCTCTAACCAATAGTGCGAAAAAAAGGTATGTGTGTGTGTGTGTGTGTGTGTGTAGGTAAGTAAAGAAATAAAACAACAGTAAAAATACATTTGAAAATAAGAGTAGCAAGGCTATATAAAGACATCGGTTAGTCAGGCTTAAGAGTTGTGAACTACAAATATGGCGTCTTTTTGTAGTTTTCTTCCTAACCCTAACCCTAGCTCAGTTGATCTGCTTTATTAATGGTGCAACATTCAACCCCTCCAAAATGCCTTAATTCATCTGATGCATCCCTCACGCAGATCCACTGACGTCTGAATCACTATTTCAATTTGTCTACAGACTCAATAGTATTTGCATTTCAAAATGCAGTATTCTCATTCATTTTGATAATTCTTTCTCATTAAGGGACATTCACTAAGAGGATTTGTTCAGATCAATGGGCTGCTCTAACATTTTAACACTGAGCCATGTGACTATACAGTAGCCTACATCTATAGTCTACTGTAAAATCATATGCTGCTTTAGGCTAAATACTATAGTTTTCTGTGTGTTTCAAAAGGACAAATGGAAAGAGGTCCTACTGTATTCTAGATGGTGGTGTAGAGTATTTACAATGTGACCTCCCTAAATAATGGTGGTGTAGAGTATTTACAATGTGACCTCCCTAAATAATGGTGGTGTAGAGTATCTACAATGTGACCTCCCTAAATAATGGTGGTGTAGAGTATCTACAATGTGACCTCCCTAAATAATGGTGGTGTAGTGTATCTACAATGTGACCTCCCTAAATAATGGTGCTGTAGAGTATCTACAATGTGACCTCCCTAAATAATGGTGGTGTAGTGAATCTACAATGTGACCTCCCTAAATAATGGTGGTGTAGTGAATCTACAATGTGACCTCCCTACATAATGGTGGTGTAGTGTATCTACAATGTGACCTCCCTAAATAATGGTGGTGTAGTGTATCTACAATGTGACCTCCCTAAATAATGGTGGTGTAGAGTATCTACAATGTGACCTCCCTAAATAATGGTGGTGTAGTGAATCTACAATGTGACCTCCCTAAATAATGGTGGTGTAGTGTATCTACAATGTGACCTCCCTAAATAATGGTGCTGTAGAGTATCTACAATGTGACCTCCCTAAATAATGGTGGTGTAGTGAATCTACAATGTGACCTCCCTAAATAATGGTGGTGTAGTGTATCTACAATGTGACCATATAAATAACTTAACTGGCTGAGCTAGGCTGTGTGGGGGTGAAGGCCCATATAAATAACTTAACTGTCTGAGCTAGGCTATGTGGGGGCGAAGGCCCATATAAATAACTTAACTGGCTGAGCTAGGCTGTGTGGGGGCGAAGGCCCATATAAATAACTTAACTGGCTGAGCTAGGCTGTGTGGGGGCGAAGGCCCATATAAATAACTTAACTGGCTGTGCTAGGCTGTGTGGGGGCGAAGGCCCATATAAATAACTTAACTGGCTGAGCTAGGCTATGTGGGGGCGCAGGGCCATATAAATAACTTAACTGGCTGAGCTAGGCTATGTGGGGGCGCAGGGCCATATAAATAACTTAACTGGCTGAGCTAGGCTGTGTGGGGGCGAAGGCCCATATAAATAACTTAACTGGCTGAGCTAGGCTGTGTGGCTTAACAGCATCTTTCACAAGAAAACAAAATGGCCTGATAGAAGAGGGATTTGTATTTATTTATTAGGCCGAGTTACAACTGCAACATGGCCAAAAAGGCAGCATCCTACATAAAACAATAATTGAAAGAAAAAAAGGCGATGTCTGTATCTGAATGTCTGTATCGGGATAGCCTGATCCTGATAACCTGATCCTGATAACCTGATCCTGATAGCCTGATCCTGATAGCCTGATCCTGATAACCTGATCCTGATAACCTGATCCTGATAGCCTGATCCTGATAACCTGATCCTTATAACCTGATCCTGATAACCTGATCCTGATAGCCTGATCCTGATAACCTGATCCTTATAACCTGATCCTGATAACCTGATCCTGATAGCCTGATCCTGATAACCTGATCCTGATAGCCTGATCCTGATAACCTGATCCTGATAACCTGATCCTGATAGCCTGATCCTGATAACCTGATCCTTATAACCTGATCCTGATAACCTGATCCTGATAGCCTGATCCAGATAACCTGATCCTGATAACCTGATCCTGATAACCTGATCCTGATAGCCTGATCCTGATAACCTGATCCTGATAACCTGATCCTGATAGCCTGATCCTGATAACCTGATCCTTATAACCTGATCCTGATAACCTGATCCTGATAGCCTGATCCTGATAACCTGATCCTTATAACTTGATCCTGATAACCTGATCCTGATAGCCTGATCCTGATAACCTGATCCTTATAACCTGATCCTGATAACCTGATCCTGATAGCCTGATCCTGATAGCCTGATCCTGATAACCTGATCCTGATAGCCTGATCCTGATAACCTGATCCTGATAGCCTGATCCTGATAGCCTGATCCTGATAACCTGATCCTGATAACCTGATCCTGATAACCTGATCCTGATAGCCTGATCCTGATAACCTGATCCTGATAACCTGATCCTGATAACCTGATCCTGATAACCTGATCCTGATAACCTGATCCTGATAGCCTGATCCTGATAACCTGATCCTGATAACCTGATCCTGATAACCTGATCCTGATAGCCTGATCCTGATAACCTGATAACCTGATCCTGATAACCTGATCCTGATAACCTGATGCTGATAGCCTGATCATTTATTGACAGAACAAACAGATGACTCAATGGATTTCAATCAGCTCATTTTGAATTACAGCCTTATCCAGCGAGGGGTACTGTTTTCTTAGCAAGGGAGGAGAATTATCCACCAGGGAGGACTGTGAGAATATCACATTAAAACTAAATGATATCCTTGGGCATGCTGTAGTCTTCAAATCTGGGGGAGAAGTTGTCTGGTCCCTCTGCCTGTCGTTTCTTCAGTGTGCTGAAGAGCAGTAACCTTCCAGATGACAAGTCCAAATCCAACAACTCAAGCTTCCTAGTAAAGGCCTCAAGATTTATCACAGTCCACGACTGTTTTCCTCTTCCTTGTCACTGTAGATTTAATTTAAATTACAGAATGTCGCCAAAAAAGCAACATCTGAGAGGAATTCCTCAATTTCCAAAATACAAAGGTGATCAGCTGCTGCCCTCATTTGGCTTTTTCTGACAAAATCCACAACCTGGTCATGAAGCTCACAGAATGGCTCTAGAGCTTTTCCTTTACTCAGCCAGCGCACGTTGTTGTGAAGCAGGAGATCATCCTGGATGGACTCCTCTGGTTCTGTCACCAGCTTGCTTTTCCTTTACTCAGCCAGCGCACGTTGTTGTGAAGCAGGAGATCATCCTGGATGGACTCCTCTGGTTCTGTCACCAGCTTGCTTTTCCTTTACTCAGCCAGCACACGTTGTTGTGAAGCAGGAGATCATCGTGGATGGCCTCTTCTTTAAAGTCATTTCCATGAAAATAACGGACATATACACACAACTGTGCTACATCGGTGTTGTCAGTTCTCTCATCAATAGCCAGGGGAAAATGCTCAGCCTGACTGAGCACCTCCAGAACAATCCTATGCAGATCATCCTTCAGAGCACAGACACACTGTCTGGCTGTTGTCACAGACAGGGGCACCTGTTTGACAGACGCAATTATTGACCTTCTGTTGTTGGGTCAGGCCACGAAGGAGGATTCTACTGCCGTGTTTGTAGGTTGTAGTTAATGCTTCAGTGTTTCTGCTTCGGGCCCCTGTCTGGGGCGGGAAGTCCACTTTGAAAGTACCATGCTTAGATTCATAATGCCGTCTGAGATTGAATTCTTTACAAACAGTGACATTTTTATTACAACAAGACACACTGGCTTGGCATTGGAGAAAGATGGTCAGATGAATGGATATCTCTCTGTCCGTTCTTCCCTGAAACTTTGATTTTCATTATCCACATTTCTTTTGTTACTTTTTGAGAGCGACATGTTCTCTTGCTATCAAGCTCATTGTTCTGAATGAATGTTGATATTAATAAAGTAGTGTTGACTACAGTAGGCTACGTAGACCTGTTTTTCCCCACCAATCAACACACAGAGAAATAAACAAAAAGTTATAATTGAATAGAGATAATGGTGATTTTATGAACTTAATCAGATCTAAATTATTTATTGTCACTGAATGTACTATCTACTAATCAAATGTTGTAAACATGTTGTTCAATTTGTAGTGTAGGCGTATTAATTGTGCTAATATTATATGCTAATTATGTTCTGGCCCGCCGACTTTAACTCAGAAAAAAATTATCCCGATGTCACGTCCTGACCATAGAAAGCTGTTCTTTTCTATGGTAGAGTAGGTCAGGGCGTGACAGGGGGGTTTTCTAGTTTAGTTTTTCTATGTTGTTTTCTAGTTTTGTATTTCTATGTTGGGTTTTGTTTGGGATGATCTCCAATTAGAGGCAGCTGGTCATCATTGTCTCTAATTGGAGACCATACTTAAGTAGGTGTTTTTCCCACCTGGGTTTGTGGGAGATTGTTTTTGAGTAGTGTATGTTTCACCTCTGCATCACGTTTTTTTTTTTTGTTGTTCTTTAGTTTATGTGTATGTATTGCATAGTTTCACAGTTCAATAAAATATGTGGAACGATAATCACTCTGCACTTTGGTCCGCTCCTCTCTAAGACAAACGTGACAGAATCTCCCACCACCAAAGGACCAAGCAGCGTGATATGGACCTGTGGACTATTGCGGAGATTAGGAGGAGTATATCCAGGGCTTTGGAGGAATTAGGGGCAGGAGAAAAGCGCCTCCCATGAGAACAGGTGGAGGCAGCGAGAGCGCGGCAACAAGGGAAGCACGAGAGGCAGACACCCCTCCCAAAAAATTGGGGGGCACACGGGGAGATTGGCACAGTCAGGTTGGAGACCTGAGCCAGCTCCTCATGCTTACCTTGGGGAGCGAGTGACTGAGCAAGCACCGTGTTATGCGGTGATGCACACTGTGTCGCCAGTGCGCATTCACAGCCCGGTGAGCTCTGTGCCTGCCCCACGTACCAGGCCTCCAGTGAGTCTATCCAGCCTGGTACGCCCTGTTCCTGCTCCTCGCACTTGCCCTGAGGTGCTTGTCACCAGTCGGGCGCCACCTGTTCCAGCCCCACACATCAGGTCTCTAGTGCGCCTGCCCAGTCCGGTGTGTCTTGTTCCTGCTCCTTGCCCTGAGTTGTGTGTTACCAGTCTGGCGCCACCTGTGCCAGCCCCACGCATCAGGCCTCCAGTACGCCTTCCCAGTCCAGAGCTTCCAGGCAACGTCCCCCAGTCCGGAGCCTCCAGCGACGTTCCCCAGTCCGGTGAGACCTTTTCCGGCTCCACGTAAAAAGCCTCCAGTGATGATCCATGGTCCGAAGCCTCCAATGATGATCCATGGCACGAAGCCTCCAGTGATGATCCATGGCACGAAGCCTCCAGTGATGATCCATGGCCTGGAGTCTCCAGTGATAATCCATGGCAAGAAGGCTGTTGGGATGATCCATGGCCCGGAGCCTCCAGTGATGATCCATGGCACGAAGACTCCAGTTATGATCCATGGCACGGAGCCACCAGTGGTGATCCACGGCACGGAGCCTGCAATGATGATCCATGGCGCGGAGCCTGCAGCGACGGCCCGCAGTCCGGAACCTCCTGAGACGGCCCGCTGTCCAGAGTCTTCAGCGACGGTCCGCAGTCCAGAACATCCGGTGATGATCCAAGGTCCGGTGACACAAAAGCAGAGGGATCAGCGGGCGGAGAGGGGGTTATGCCCCGAACCGGAGCCGACGCCTCTGCTGGAGGATCCGCGGGATGAGAAGGTTCTGCGTACTGCATCAGAGCCGCCATAGACATTAGTCACCCTCCCTAACCCTCCCTTTTTTTCTAATTTTTTTTAGGTGCATCCGGAGTCCGCACCTTTAGGGGGGGGTACTATCACGTCCTGACCATAGAAAGCTGTTATTTTCTATGGTAGAGTAGGTCAGGGAGTGACAGGGGGGTTTTCTAGTTTAGTTTTTCTATGTTGTTTTCTAGTTTTGTATTTCTATGTTTGGTTTTGTTTGGGATGATCTTCAATTGGAGGCAGCTGGTCATCGTTGTCTCTAATTGGAGATCATACTTAAGTAGGCGTTTTTCCCACCTGGGTTTGTGGGAGATTGTTTTTGAGTAGTGTATGTTTCACCTCTGCATCACGGTTTGTTGTTTTTTTGTTCTTTAGTTTATGTGTATGTATTGCATAGTTTCACAGTTCAATAAAATATGTGGAACGATAATCACGCTGCACTTTGGTCCGCTCCTCTCTATGACAACCGTGACACCCGAAGCCAAATCTAGTTGACAAACCCTGTTTTATAGTATGTCATGGCCTTTTCTGGCCAACTGCTGTTATGTTTATGATATACTATGGTGTTGTTGACAAACCCTGTTTTATAGTATGTCATGGCCTTTACTGGCCAACTGCTGTTATGTTTATGATATACTATGCTGTTGTGTCACTAGACTTTGACCAGATATTATTACATCCAAAGATCAACTGTACCTAGAACATAGATACAGAGCCACTTGTCATCAGGAAGCTGCTCTCTCAGCACAACGGAAAATATCTCAATGACTTGACATGTTCTGGTTGTGAATTCAGGCTACAAGGTAAGAATCTTCCCAGGGATTATTGTAAAGTGTGTAGAGAAATTAAATGTATGGTGTTATTTTAGTATAGTGAATGACAGTAAAACACTCAGATCTAACAGTCCATTTCACCTGGGACAGTTATGTGACAGTTCAATCATACAAAATGGCGCTAACTGGGCGTAGGCAAGTCAAATTCAAAAACACATTGTTCATATATTCGTATATTGTGGTTATTTTACAATTTGTATATTTTTATGTATAAGTTGTAAATCGTCTTTCAAAATATCGTAAAATGTGTTTTCAAACTTACAATGAGCTCCTCTTTCCTGTGTAATTTGGTTTGAAACCACTGAACATACTTTTCTTAACATTGTTATTATGAACTGAATTCAGTAACAGCATAATAATATCATACCTGTTAAACAAAGCAACACACTAGAATGAGAGAAATTATTAAAAGAGAAAGTGACTTATTAATATTATATTGTTGTTATTATTATTATTATTATTAATTAAACTACATGGAGAAAAGGTGAAAATATCAGTCACGACTACATGTTCATGTGATGCATTAAATCACCTGACTGTTGGGATGTGTCTGTTAGTAAATGTTTTATTTCTAAGAGATAATGAATAAAATACAACAATTGACATTCAATAATTAGTTGTCACTGTGTTAACCACAACCAACATGCTGGATCTCTGTTTAGTTGTTACTGTGTTAACCACAACCAACATGCTGGATCTCTGTTTAGTTGTTACTGTGTTAACCACAACCAGCATGCTGGATCTCTGTTTAGTTGTCACTGTGTTAACCACAACCAACATGCTGGATCTCTGTTTAGTTGTCACAGTGTTAACCACAACCAACATGCTGGATCTCTGTTTAGTTGTCACTGTGTTAACCACAACCAACATGCTGGATCTCTGTTTAGTTGTCACTGTGTTAACCACAACCAACATGCTGGATCTCTGTTTACAGGGGACAGTGCTCTAAAATGAGTCTCTCTGGGAAGAGAGAGGAGGAGGGCCCTGCCTCTAAAAGGAGTGTCTCTGGGGAACATGGCACCAAATCTAAGAGGTGAGATTAGTTTTGTAAAGAATTTATCAAGAGTTTATATCCAAAACACTATATCCACCATTTCTTCTCATTTGTGTTTTTTTCTTCAGAAATTAAGGCTTATGGGTGTGTAAAATATTACTGTTCTAAGATTTAAAATTCATAGATTTTAGCGTATGCCATTTTACTGAGAACATCACAGCAAGATGACACAAATATTGTTGCATTCTCTAGATTCTGCATTCATAGATTCTCACACTTCATTTGCGTTATAGAGCCCCACAGTGGAGGTGTTATAATACCCATAACACCTAGCGGTCAAACAGGGAAATGGTTCCAATAGTTTTATAGAGCCCCACAGTGGAGGTGTTATAATACCCATAACACCTTGTGTTCAAACAGGGAAATGTTCCAATAGTTTTATAGAGCCTGTGCCTTCTTCAGGGTGATGTCATCAATACTTGAACCAGGTTATGTAGACAAACAGTGCAATTAGTGCAACTAATGACAATAGAGAGGGGTGTGTCATAATTATTAAGTTAATTAGAATGAATTGAATGAAACTGTTAAAAAAACTATAGTTTCTGGCATATTGAATATATCAGGCTATTGTTATCATATAGAAACATAACTGATAATTGTACATAACATTAGCGTCAACATACATTATTGTTTTATTCAATTTCACATATTTAATTGTTTCCTATTTCAATAGGAAACAATCTGGTTCAACCATAATGCATAATGAGCATCATCAACAGGGGAACATATTGGATGTACTCTGATAAGCTGTAGAAAGAATATATCCATTTAAAACAGTGAACTGTTCATAAGGGCCTGAGATCAAAGTCAATATTCAGACCACTAGGGGTCCATGTTTTTAGACAGGATATCCAGTAAGCCTCCCTTTGTAGTAGTAGGATCTCCATGTTACCTCCTCTCCTTGGTAGAGCAACATGCTCAATGCCTGTGTATTTGAGGGAGGAGATTGGATGGTCAGCTTCAACAAAGTGAGCTGCTATTGGACAGTCAATGTTCTTACACCTGATTGAGCTGCGGTGTTCAGCTATGCGTTGTTTTAATTGTCTTTTCGTTTGTCCTACGTAGGCTTTCCCACATGAACAGGTGATGAGATGGATTACTCCCTTGGTCTTGCATGAGATGATCCCTCTAACAGGGATTGTTCTACCTGTATGTTGATGTCTGAAGATGGATGTTTTTATAGTGCTGTTGCACTGTGCTCATGAGCCACGTTTGTAGTTCCCATTTGGGATGGGTGTCAAGAGTGTCTGAGTGGGCTCAGAGGGCAGGTCAGATCTCACCAAACTATCTACAATATTGTGACCACGCTTATAGACCACCAGTGGGGGTTCCTTATAGACCACCAGTGGGGTTCCTTATAGACCACCAGTGGAGGTTCCTTATAGACCACTAGTGGGGGTTCCTTATAGACCACCAGTGGGGTTCCTTATAGACCACCAGTGGGGTTCCTTATAGACCACCAGTGGGGTTCCTTATAGACCACCAGTGGGGGTTCCTTATAGACCACCAGTGGGGGTTCCTTATAGACCACCAGTGGGGGTTCCTTATAGACCACCAGTGGGGGTTCCTTATAGACCACCAGTGGGGGTTCCTTATAGACCACCATTGGGGGTTCCTTATAGACCACCAGTGGGGGTTCCTTATAGACCACCAGTGGGGTTCCTTATAGACCACCAGTGGAGGTTCCTTATAGACCACCAGTGGGGTTCCTTATAGACCACCAGTGGGGTTCCTTATAGACCACCAGTGGGGGTTCCTTATAGACCACCAGTGGGGGTTCCGTATAGACCACCAGTGGGGGTTCCTTATAGACCACCAGTGGGGGTTCCTTATAGACCACCAGTGGGGGTTCCTTATAGACCACCAGTGGGGGTTCCTTATAGACCACCAGTGGGGGTTCCTTACAGACCACCAGTGGGGGTTCCTTACAGACCACCAGTGGGGTTCCTCATAGACCACCAGTGGGGGTTCCTTATAGACCACCAGTGGGGTTCCTTATAGACCACCAGTGGAGGTTCCTTATAGACCACTAGTGGGGGTTCCTTATAGACCACCAGTGGGGGTTCCTCATAGACCACCAGTGGGGGTTCCTTATAGACCACTAGTGGGGGTTCCTTATAGACCACCAGTGGGGGTTCCTCATAGACCACCAGTGGGGGTTCCTTATAGACCACCAGTGGGGGTTCCTTATAGACCACCAGTGGGGGTTCCTCATAGACCACCAGTGGGGGTTCCTTATAGACCACCAGTGGGGTTCCTTATAGACCACCAGTGGGGGTTCCTTACAGACCACCAGTGGGGGTTCCTTATAGACCACCAGTGGGGGTTCCTTATAGACCACCAGTGGGGGTTCCTTATAGACCACCAGTGGGGGTTCCTTATAGACCACCAGTGGGGGTTCCTTACAGACCACCAGTGGGGGTTCCTTATAGACCACCAGTGGGGGTTCCATATAGACCACCAGTGGGGGTTCCTTATAGACCACCAGTGGGGGTTCCTTATAGACCACCAGTGGGGTTCCTTATAGACCACCAGTGGGGGTTCCTTACAGACCACCAGTGGGGGTTCCTTATAGACCACCAGTGGGGGTTCCTTATAGACCACCAGTGGGGTTCCTTACAGACCACCAGTGGGGGTTCCTTATAGACCACCAGTGGGGGTTCCTTATAGACTACCAGTGGGGGTTCCTTATAGACCACCAGTGGGGGTTCCTTATAGACCACCAGTGGGGGTTCCTTATAGACCACCAGTGGGGGTTCCTTACAGACCACCAGTGGGGGTTCCTTATAGACCACCAGTGGGGGTTCCTTATAGACCACCAGTGGGGTTCCTTACAGACCACCAGTGGGGGTTCCTTATAGACCACCAGTGGGGGTTCCTTACAGACCACCAGTGGGGTTCCTTACAGACCACCAGTGGGGGTTCCTTATAGACCACCAGTGGGGGTTCCTTACAGACCACCAGTGGGGTTCCTTACAGACCACCAGTGGGGGTTCCTTATAGACCACCAGTGGGGGTTCCTTATAGACCACCAGTGGGGGTTCCTTATAGACCACCAGTGGGGGTTCCTTATAGACCACCAGTGGGGGTTCCTTATAGACCACCAGTGGGGGTTCCTCATAGACCACCAGTGGGGGTTCCTTACAGACTACCAGTGGGGGTTCCTTATAGACCACCAGTGGGGGTTCCTTATAGACCACCAGTGGGGTTCCTTATAGACCACCAGTGGGGGTTCCTCATAGACCACCAGTGGGGGTTCCTTACAGACTACCAGTGGGGGTTCCTTACAGACTACCAGTGGGGGTTCCTTATAGACCACCAGTGGGGGTTCCTTAAAGACCACCAGTGGGGTTCCTTGAAGAGGTGTGTGTTTATTTTTGTCTGATTGTAGAATATTCCAGTGCTTTTCCAGTATTGCTATCTATCAGAATACTTGGTGTACTTGGTGCAAAAGACGGTTGTTTTTCTTATTTGGTCGAGTTTTTAGCAATTCCTCTGTTGGTTTTTGAGATATTTTCATCATTGCTGCATCAAGAGTTCTGTCCTTTTAGCCTCTCATTTTGAATTTATCTGTAACTTCTTAGCATTGCTGTCAAAATCCAAACATTTTTCTACCGTACAGTTTTCCCATAGGGAATTGTAGAAACACTTAAAATAAGGGATGTGTTTCGTATAGGGTGGGGTGGCGCGGCGGTCCTTGTGGGCAAATTCTGTCATCAAAGTCTGTCATTCTCTGGATTTATGGTGTTTTCAAGACAACTGGGAAATGGGAAGTTCTAATGATGACGTCAGTGATCTTCGGGTTGGAGCTCTAGAAAGAGGCCGAGATCCCCACTTGGAATTTCGAGTTGGATGACTGTTCAAACCGTATTTTCTCAGTCGGAGCTCGTTTTTTTCAGAGTTTCTAGTTGTCCTGAACTCACTGAAGTCTGAGATTTCCCAGTTTCCAGTTGTTTTGAAGGAAGCAGAATTCATGCTGGATTCACAGCACGGCCAATGTATTCAGCCTTTTCTGTCCCATGGTGTTGCATGTAAATATTTATATTTTTAAGCTTGGAAAAGAGACCCTTACACTCAGAATTGGACCACACACCCTCTCCACTGAATTGCTGGCTAGTGACTGCTTTGCAATGCGTGCAGTTAGCCACTGATTCCTTCCAAACCACTCATTGCTAGCTAAGATTTTGAACGTATGATGTTGACATGATCAGTCCAATCAAAGCTAAGGTAGATATAACGTGATTTGACAATTTTATCTGTGGCCAATGACCTTGAGCCTTTTGGATGGGCACTTCTAATGTAACTCTATGGCAGCACCCAATGGGCTTGAATTTTTGAGCTCTCCCTGTAGATTTTACGGTGACGTAGTGTCTCCATGAGTGACAGAACACTGAGCCAATCAAGGCGCAACTACAGATCATTACCAACCCCTACGCTCAGTATTTTCCTCTGGCTGCCCCACCACCACAGAAAGCACTGAGCTAGGCTGAAACACCTGCATTTAGGAGCTGCCTAACTCAAGACAACAAAAAAGAGCATGTTTGTATGCAGCTTTATTATCATTTGTTTTACATTGTTTGCAAACTAATATGTGAAACGTATTAACTAGGCAAGTCAGTACAAATTCTTATTTACAATGACGCCTACCCCGGCCAAACCGGCGCTGGGCCAATTGTGCGCCTCCCTATGGGACTCCCAATCACGGACGGATTCGAACCAGGTACTTGCAGTGTGTTAGACAACTGTGCCAGTCGGGTGCCAATGTATATTGTATGTTGACTTTGACATGTTGTGGCTTTCAATATAAAAGAATATAAATATGAAGACTCGTATTTCACTTACCAGTCTAATGTAACGTTAGCAGGTAACGTTAGCGTCCTCTCCTTTAGCTGTTGTCTCAAAAAAATTTATGCAAGAATATCGTCAAAAATCTCTATGCTTGGACATTGATTTAGCTTTTCCAGTATTAGCAGCCATATTGTAAGTTCAAAATTTGCAAAACACTTTGTTTTCATAACTTTCATAACTCATAGATATGCGTAACGCGCTTCGCCATATACTTGCATAAATGGCCAAAAGGAACTAGCCTCCTGGCGCGCAAGCAAGCAATTGGTGTGGGATAGGTGAGGCAGGTTTGAGACTGATCTAATGAATTTACAAGAAAAATACACTTTATTTCTCAGCTGCCTCACCAACGTCTGAATGTGCATTAATAGCTTTTAATTGCTAAATATTTCCCATAGATGGCAGCATAAGACCACGAAACATCAGTTATAGGCTACAAGCAGCAATATGATTGACATAAAATAGCATGCAACCACAGACTATATGTCCCATGATTTTCTAAAATGGTCACTCATTACTTTAGGTAGCTATATAGCTCGTATTTGGGCTGTGTTGCTTTTGGGAGAGCAAATAAACAGTGACTATAGCAGGTATTGAACCCCGGGTAAATAATCACTAGTCAGAACCTCAACCTTATCATTGTGATTTGGATGCATTATAAAAAATCATTTTAAATATCTGATATTGTGAGTAAACAACCTCGGAATAGAAGACAAGACTGCATCTTCCATCCTGCCAATAAATTACATCGTACAAACCTCGTGGTTAGAAAATTACCTCGTTTTGCTCGAGAAGGCAGAGTGCACGTACTGAACCACAGCTACTGTAGTTTCGAAATGGGACTAGAAATAAGAATTACAATTCTCAGACCTTACACTTCCTGGTTGAAATGTTCTCAGGTTTTTGCCTGCAATATGAGTTCTGTTATACTCACAGACACCATTCAAACAGTTTTAGAAACTTCAGAGTGTTTTCTATCCAAATCTACTAATAATATGCATATTCTATTTCCTGGGCAAGAGTAGTAACCAGTTTAAATTGGGTACATTTTTCATCTGGCCGTGAAAATACTTCCCCCTAGTCCCAAGAAGTTAAATAATTGTTATATATTTTGTCAACGTTTATGATGAGTATTTTTGTAAATTGATGTGCACATTCACCGATGGTTTTGGTGGGAATACATTTTCTGAACATCAAGCGCCAATGTAAAATGCTGTTTTTGGATATAAATATGAACTTTATCGGACAAAACATTCATGTATTGTGTAACATAATGTCCTAGGAGTGTCATCTGGTGAAGATCGTCAAAGGTTAGTGCTTCATTTAGCTGTGTTTTGGGTTTTATTGACACATGTCCTTGCTTGGAAAATGGCTGTGTGATTATTTTTGTCTATGTACTCTCCTAACATAATCTAATCTTTTGCTTTCGCTGTAAAGCCTTTTTGAAATCGGACAATGTGGTTACATCAAGGAGAAGTGTATCTTTAAAATGGTGTAAAATAGTCATGTATTTGAGAAATTGAAATTATTAGATTTTTGCGCTAGCGCCCCATGTAGCCCATAGAAGTTAAACAGTTTTAGAAATGTCAGAGTGTTTTCTATCCAATACTACCATGCATATGCATATCCTAGCTTCCGGGCCTGAGTAACAGGCAGTTTACTTTGGGCACGTTTGTCATCGAAACTTCTAAATTCTGCCCCCTACCCTAAAAGCTAATACATGAACGTTTCTGAAAGTGATATATAGCGTTTTGTAATGAAACTCTTCTTATGTTTCCCCATCTGAGATCAGAGTAGATGAGAAATGTAATGTTTGTCTCTGTTGTGTTGAAGACAAATCAAGCAGGAGAGACCAGCCTCCCCTGTTCCCAGCTGTGTGTCCATGAAGAGTGACTGGTCTAAGGGTCAACCTATAAACTTTAGAGAGGGAGACTTTCCTACTGAACAAAGGTAAGAAGAACTCATGGGTCATGGTCAGTGAGTTAAACAACACTGTCTCTAGTCATTTCTCCTCTCCCATTTTCACATTTCTTTTTGTTGTTTTCATAATCCATAGGCTAATACTTTAGTCCATTTTCATAGTCCTAAAACAATATTAAACAAACACAACGTTCCCTCCCTGTGTGTGTGTGTGTGTGTGTGTGTGTGTGTGTGTGTGTGTGTGTGCTCTCCCTGGATGAGGAGATGTAATCTCTATCCTGATTGCCTAGTCACTTTTATCCTTACCTACATGTACACACCTTTTACTTTTACCTACATGTACATAATACCTCAACTTTCCTCAACTACCTGGTACCCCTGCACATTGACTCAGTACTGGTACTCCGTATAGCCTCATTATTACCTCAACTACCTGGTACCCCTGCACATTGACTCAGTACTGGTACTCCTTATAGTCTCATTATTACCTCAACTACCTGGTACCCCTGCACATTGACTCAGTACTGGTACTCCTTATAGTCTCATTATTACCTCAACTACCTGGTACCCCTGCACATTGACTCAGTACTGGTACTCCTTATAGTCTCATTATTACCTCAACTACCTGGTACCCCTGCACATTGACTCAGTACTGGTACTCCTTATAGTCTCATTATTACCTCAACTACCTGGTACCCCTGCACATTGACTCAGTACTGGTACTCCTTATAGTCTCATTATTACCTCAACTACCTGGTACCCCTGCACATTGACTCAGTACTGGTACTCCTTATAGTCTCATTATTACCTCAACTACCTGGTACCCCTGCACATTGACTCAGTACTGGTACTCCTTATAGTCTCATTATTACCTCAACTACCTGGTACCCCTGCACATTGACTCAGTACTGGTACTCCTTATAGTCTCATTATTACCTCAACTACCTGGTACCCCTGCACATTGACTCAGTACTGGTACTCCTTATAGCCTCATTATTACCTCAACTACCTGGTACCCCTGCACATTGACTCAGTACTGGTAATCCTTATAGTCTCATTATTACCTCAACTACCTGGTACCCCTGCACATTGACTCAGTACTGGTACTCCTTATAGCGTAATTATTGTTATTTTGTGTTACTATTTCCTTTTTTTTATTTACAAGGTATAAGGTCAACGTAGGAAGTCTGGTGAACAGGTCAGAGTTCATATCCTCAGTCAGACCAGTAGAAACTGTATCAGCAGCACTACAAGGTATCATGTCTGGTGGACAGGTCAGAGTTCATATCCTCAGTCAGACCAGTAGAAACTGGATCAGCAGCACTACAAGGTATCACATCTGGTGAACAGGTCAGAGTTCATATCCTCAGTCAGACCAGCAGACACTGGATCAGCAGCACAACAAGGTATCACGTCTGGTGGACAGGTCAGAGTTCATATCCTCAGTCAGACCAGTAGAAACTGGATCAGCAGCACTACAAGGTATCACGTCTGGTGAACAGGTCAGAGTTCATATCCTCAGTCAGACCAGCAGACACTGGATCAGCAGCACAACAAGGTATCACGTCTGGTGGACAGGTCAGAGTTCATATCCTCAGTCAGACCAGTAGAAACTGGATCAGCAGCACAACAAGGTATCACGTCTGGTGAACAGGTCAGAGTTCATATCCTCAGTCAGACCAGTAGAAACTGGATCAGCAGCACTACAAGGTATCATGTTTGGTGGACAGGTCAGAGTTCATATCCTCAGTCAGACCAGTAGAAACTGGATCAGCAGCACTACAAGGTATCACGTCTGGTGAACAGGTCAGAGTTCATATCCTCAGTCAGACCAGTAGAAACTGGATCAGCAGCACTACAAGGTATCACGTCTGGTGAACAGGTCAGAGTTCATATCCTCAGTCAAACCAGCAGAAACTGGATCAGCAGCACAACAAGGTATCACGTCTGGTGGAGCGTGTATCAATACTGCTACTCTCGGATCAGTTTTCTCCATTCAGATATTTCCTTAACATTATAATTATGTCACAATACTGACCCAGGATCAGCTTCTATTAGCACCTATGGCTGCAAGTATTGGGGAGGCTTAGTCTAATGCTTACCCAATAAAAATGCACTAAATCACAGATTTGGCACATCATTGTGTTGATGTTTGGATACACATCATGAAATATATTGAGACATATTTCAGACAGTAGCCTACAAGTATCCAAATATTACTCAATATATTGAACAATATGATTGAAATAGTCCTAAAGCCACTGTTTATATGTTAACCTCTCTAGGGTATGTGGGATGAAATCGTCCCACCTACTCAACAGCCAGTGGAATCCCGTGGCGCGATATTCAAATACCTTAGAAATGCTATTACTTAAATTTCTCAAACATATGACTATTTTACACCATTTTAAAGACAAGACTCTCGTTAATCTAACCACACTGTCCGATTTCAAAAAGGCTTTACAACGAAAGCAAAACATTAGATTATGTCAGCAGAGTACCCAGCCAGAAATAATCAGATACCCATTTTTCAAGCTAGCATATAATGTCACATAAACCCAAACCACAGCTAAATGCAGCACTAACCTTTGATGATCTTCATCAGATGACACTCTATGCTTTGACTTGACCATTCCAAGACATTTACATTTTTCCCCTTAAACCACTCGAGTGTTGCTTTAGCGGTCTCTAAATCTCTGGAAGTCTGAAACAGGTTTCCCTCAAGAATTTCCCTGTATTTAGCCCCATCCATCATTCCTTCAAATCTGACCAGTTTCCCAGTCCCTGCCGATGAAAAACATCCCCACAGCATGATGCTGCTGGGGATGGTGTTCTCGGGGTAATGAGAGGTGTTTGCACCAGACATAGCGTTTTCCTTGATGGCCAAAAAGCAAAACATTAGATTATGTCAGGAGAGTACCCAGCCAGAAATAATCACACACCCATTTTTCAAGCTAGCATATAATGTCACAAAAACCAAAACCACAGCTAAATGCAGCACTAACCTTTGATGATCTTTATCAGATGACACTCCTAGGACATTATGTTATACAATACATGCATGTTTTGTTCAATCAAGTTCATATTTATATCAAAAACCAGCTTTTTACATTAGCATGTGATGTTCAGAACTAGAATACCCACCGAACACTTCCGGTGAATTTACTAAATTACTCACGATAAACGTTCACAAAAAACATAACAATTATTTTAAGAATTATAGATACAGAACTCCTTTATGCAATCGCTATGTCCGATTTTAAAATAGCTTTTCGGCAAAAGCACATTTTGCAATATTCTGAGTAGATAGCTCGCCATCACGTGCTAGCTATTTTGAGACCCACCAAGTTTGGCACTCACCAAACTCAGATTTACTATAAAAAAAATTGGATTACCTTTGCTTTTCTTCATCAGAATGCACTCCCAGGACTTCTACTTCAATAACAAATGTTGGTTTGGTTCAAAATAATCCATAGTTATGTTCAAATATCCTCTGTTTTGTTCGTGCGTTCAAGACACTATCCGAAGGGTAAAGAAGGGTGACGCGCCCGATGCGTTTCGTGACAAAAAAATTCTAAATATTCCACTTCTCACGTCCTGGCCAGTATAAGGTTAATTGTGTTTGTAGTTTGGTCAGGACGTGGCAGAGGGTATTTGTTTTATGTGGTTCAGGGTGGTGTGTTTTGTAAAAAGAGTGTTTGATTTAGTAATTCCGGGTTTTGGTTTATGTTTAGGTATTTCTATGTGGAGTCTAGTGAGTGTATGTCTATGTTTGATTAATTGGGGTTGGGACTCTCAGTTGAAGGCAGGTGTTGTCTATCTGCCTTTGATTGAGAGTCCCATATAGTAGGGTGTGTTTGTGTTTGGTAATTGTGGGTGATTGTTCTGTGTTGAGCCTATGCTTTGCCAGACTGTTGGTTGTTCGTTCATTCTCGTGAGTTCGTTTTGTTTGTTTTGATGTTCATTTAGTCTGTAAATAAATACACACGATGAGCATACACATACCTGCTGCGTTTTGGTCCTCATTCACCGACGACAACCGTGACAGAATCACCCATCAACAAAGGACTAAGCAGCGGAAGAAGGCTGGCGAGGTAAGGGAGACCGAGAGGCACCCCCAATAATTTTTTAGGGGGGGGCACAAGGGGAGTTTTGCGGGGCAAGAATGGAGTCCCAGGCCAGCTCCCCGCACTAGCATGGAGGTGCTTGTTCACAATCTGGTACGCCCAGTACCAGCACCACGCACTAGCCTTCAAGTGCGTAAACCCAGCCACGCCAGTCAACAGTCACCGGAGCTGCCCGCCAGTCAACAGTTGTCATCAGAGCTGCCCGCCAGTCAACAGTCGTCATCAGAGCTGCCCGCCAGTCAACAGTCGTCATCAGAGCTGCCCGCCAGTCAACAGTCGTCATCAGAGCTGCCCGCCAGTCAACAGTCGTCATCAGAGCTGCCCGCCAGTCAACAGTCGTCATCAGAGCTGCCCGCCAGTCAACAGTCGTCATCAGAGCTGCCCGCCAGTCAACAGTCGTCATCAGAGCTGCCCGCCAGTCAACAGTCGTCATCAGAGCTGCCCGCCAGTCAACAGTCGTCATCAGAGCTGCCCGCCAGTCAACAGTCATCGTCAGAGCTGCCCGCCAGTCAACAGTCGCCGGAGTGGCCAGACTGCCCTGACCTGCCGGAGTGGCCAGACTGTCCCCAGTTGCCAGAATGCCCAGACTGTCCCCAGTTGCCAGACTGCCCCGACTGTCCCCAGTTGCCAGACTGCCCCGACTGTCCCGAGTTGCCAGACTGCCCCGACTGTCCCCAGTTGCCAGACTGCCCCGACTGTCCCGAGTTGCCAGACTGCCCCGACTGTCCCGAGTTGCCAGACTGTCCCGACTGTCCCGAGTTGCCAGACTGTCCCGAGTTGCCAGACTGCCCCGACAGCCTGGAACGGCCTGAGCCGGAGCCGCCTCCAGAGATAGGTGGGTTGGGGAGGGGGGGTGTAGCACAGTGCCGTTGTTAACGGCAGCCACCCTCCCTTCCCTCCCTTTAGAAAAGGGGAATTTTTCTTTTGGTGTTGCTTGGGGTTATTTTTTGTTAAGGTGCTTCCGGGGTAGCACCTTTAAGGGGGGGGGTACTGTCACGTCCTGGCCAGTATAAGGTTAATTGTGTTTGTAGTTTGGTCAGGACGTGGCAGAGGGTATTTGTTTTATGTGGTTTAGGGTGGTGTGTTTTGTAAAAAGGGTGTTTGATTTAGTAATTCTGGGTTTTGGTTTATGTTTAGGTATTTCTATGTGGAGTCTAGTGAGTGTATGTCTATGTTTGATTAATTGGGGTTGGGACTCTCAGTTGAAGGCAGGTGTTGTCTATCTGCCTTTGATTGAGAGTCCCATATAGTAGGGTGTGTTTGTGTTTGGTAATTGTGGGTGATTGTTCTGTGTTGAGCCTATGCTTTGCCAGACTGTTGGTTGTTCGTTCATTCTCGTGAGTTCGTTTTGTTGTTTTGATGTTCATTTAGTCTGTAAATAAATACACACGATGAGCATACACATACCTGCTGCGTTTTGGTCCTCATTCACCGACGACAACCGTGACACCATTACCGTACTTCGAAGCATGTCAAACGCTGTTTAAAATCAATTTTTATGCGATTTTTCTCGTAAAAAAGCGAAAATATTCCGACTGGGAAACCCTGTTTTCGTTCAAAGACTAAAAATCTAAAATGGACTCTTCTTGTGCACGCGCGCCCCTGTCTCATTGTTCTCTGATCGACCACTTACCAAATGCGCTACTGTTTTTCAGCAATGGGCAGCAAAGTCCTCATTCAATGTTCTGCCGCCTTCTGAGAGCCTATGGGAGCCGTAGGAAGTGTCGCGTTACAGCAGAGAACCTCAGTTTTCAATAAAGAGAGTGTAGAAGGCCAAGAAATGGTCAGAGAGGGCACTTCCTGTAAGGAATCTTCTCAGGTTTTGGCCTGCCAAATGAGTTCTGTTATACTCACAGACACCATTCAAACAGTTTTAGAAACTTTAGGTTGTTTTCTATCCAAATCAAACAATTATATGCATATTCTAGTTTCTGGGCCGTAGTAATAACCAGATTAAATCGGGTACGTTTTTTATCCGGACGTGCAAATACTGCCCCCTACCCTAGAGAGGTTAATGCAGTCATCTCAGTTTCATTTGAAGCAAATCTGCAGACATCCCTTGTTTCTATCAAATGCAAAGACATTGGCAACTTCGTATTTGTAGTCAACTTTGTTCTGAATTCATCTGCTGTCACAGAGAGACTGATAAACCATGTGATTCTATGTTTAGCAGAGATCTACTGTGTATAAAGTCAATTGGAAGGGCAAAAAAGCATCTAACAACACAATCAGCTGTTCTAGTGGTCTGAGGGAGGAGGTAGATTACTCAGCTGTTCTAGTGGTCTGAGACAGGAGGTAGATTACTCAGCTGTTCTAGTGGTCTGATACAGGAGGTAGATTACGAGCGTTTTTAAGTGCCACATTAATAACAGTGGTTTTTTGAAACAGCTCAGAGATTTAACGATGCTCCTACAAAGATTCTAATAATGCTCTTGGCCTTAAAATGCTTCTGGGAAACCGGAACCAGGATAAAAATATCTGCTAAATGACTCAAATGTCAAATGAAAATGTTTTACATACAGATCTCATTATTACTGTATTGAATTATTTTTTTTAAATATTTAAATGTATATGTCACAAGTGTATCATTTGTACAGTTCTTTATTAAAAATGTATTTATTTGTTACATTTGACTGTGTAAAATCTAGCAGTACTACTGATTTCTCTGAGAGGCAGGTATATATTATTACTGTATTAAACCTAGCAGTACTACTGATTTCTCTGAGAGGCAGATATATATTATTACTGTGTTAAACCTAGCAGTACTACTGATTTCTCTGAGAGGCAGATATATATTATTACTGTGTTAAACCTAGCAGTACTACTGATTTCTATGAGAGTGAGGCAGATATATATTATTACTATGTTAAACCTAGCAGTACTACTGATTTCTCTGAGAGGCAGATATATATTATTACTGTGTTAAACCTAGCAGTACTACTGATTTCTCTAAGAGGCAGATATATATTATTACTGTGTTAAACCTAGCAGTACTACTGATTTCTCTGAGAGGCAGATATATATTATTACTGTGTAAAACCTAGCAGTACTACTGATTTCTCTGAGAGTGAGGGAGATATATAGCATTCGGGAAAAAAACATGATTGTATGTCTCTTTGAAAGGAAATCATCAAGTGATAGATTTTAAACAAATACATGTCTGTCATCGAACAATCCCATGCCGTGATTAGATAGTGTAAAAAAACACCAATCTTTTTCATAATTTCTTTAAACAATGAAAGCTAATTTACCAACTTTTCTGAAAATTGATATATGTGTCTTGTAATTAAACCCTTCAATTGCTTATAATACCATAAGTACTCCCAACAGTTACAATGTTGTATTTAATTAAAAAATATATAATAAAATGTGGAACACCTGCAAAATGCGGAGCACCATAGGCTGGAAACCACTGATCTAAAGCCTTTAGGATTTTCAACAATGCACTGTGGGGGCACTGTGGGGACACTGTGGGGGCACTTGGGGACAATGTGGGGGCACTGTGGGGACAGACAAATCTCTTGGCATGTTTTATTGACTATATATGTTGTCTCTGACCTGGTATCAGTGACATGACATCATCACCTTTAGTCTAGATTAGACTAGAGACTGAAGGTCTGTTTCTGTTGTGTTGAAGCCCAATCCATCAGGAGAGACCAGACTCACGCTCTCTGTCCATGAATAGTACATTTACATTTTACATTTTAGTCATTTAGCAGACGCTCTTATCCAGAGCGACTTACAAATTGGTGCATTCACCTATAATATCCAGTGGAACAACCACTTTACAATAGTGCATCTAAATCTTTTAAGGGGGGGGGTTAGAAGGATTACCTTATCCTATCCCAGGTATTCCTTGAAGAGGTGGGGTTTCAGGTGTCTCCGGAAGGTGGTGATTGACTCCGCTGTCCTGGCGTCGTGAGGGAGCTTGTTCCACCATTGGGGTGCCAGAGCAGCGAACAGTTTTGACTGGGCTGAGCGGGAACTGTGCTTCCTCAGAGGTAGGGAGGCGAGCAGGCCAGAGGTGGATGAACGGAGTGCCCTTGTTTGGGTGTAGGGCCTGATCAGAGCCTGAAGGTACGGAGGTGCCGTTCCCCTCACAGCTCCGTAGGCAAGCACCATGGTCTTGTAGCGGATGCGAGCTTCGACTGGAAGCCAGTGGAGAGAGCGGAGGAGCGGGGTGACGTGAGAGAACTTGGGAAGGTTATACACCAGACGGGCTGCGGCGTTCTGGATGAGTTGTAGGGGTTTAATGGCACAGGCAGGGAGCCCAGCCAACAGCGAGTTGCAGTAATCCAGACGGGAGATGACAAGTGCCTGGATTAGGACCTGCGCCGCTTCCTGTGTGAGGCAGGGTCGTACTCTGCGAATGTTGTAGAGCATGAACCTACAGGATCGGGTCACCGCCTTGATGTTGGTGGAGAACGACAGGGTGTTGTCCAGGGTCACGCCAAGGCTCTTAGCACTCTGGGAGGAGGACACAAGGGAGTTGTCAACCGTGATGGCGAGATCATGGAACGGGCAGTCCTTCCCCGGGAGGAAGAGCAGCTCCGTCTTGCCGAGGTTCAGCTTGAGGTGGTGATCCGTCATCCACACTGATATGTCTGCCAGACATGCAGAGATGCGATTCGCCACCTGGTTGTCAGAAGGGGGAAAGGAGAAGATTAATTGTGTGTCATCTGCATAGCAATGATATGAGAGACCATGTGAGGATATGACAGAGCCAAGTGACTTGGTGTATAGCGAGAATAGGAGTGGGCCAAGAACAGAGCCCTGGGGGACACCAGTGGTGAGAGCACGTGGTGCGGAGACAGATTCTCGCCACGCCACCTGGTAGGAGCGACCTGTCAGGTAGGACGCAATCCAAGCGTGCGCGCTGCCAGAGATGCCCAGCTCGGAGAGGGTGGAGAGGAGGATCTGATGGTTCACGGTATCAAAGGCAGCAGATAGGTCTAGAAGGATGAGAGCAGAGGAGAGAGAGTTAGCTTTAGCAGTGCGGAGAGCCTCCGTGACACAGAGAAGAGCAGTCTCAGTTGAATGCCCAGTCTTGAAACCTGACTGATTAGGATCAAGAAGGTCATTCTGAGAGAGATAGCAAGAGAGCTGGCCAAGCACGGCGCGTTCAAGAGTTTTGGAGAGAAAGGAAAGAAGGGATACTGGCCTGTAGTTGTTGACATCGGAGGGGTCGAGTGTAGGTTTTTTCAGAAGGGGTGCAACTCTCGCTCTCTTGAAGACGGAAGGGACGTAGCCAGCGGTCAAGGATGCGTTGATGAGCGAGGTGAGGTAGGGGAGAAGGTCTCCGGAAATGGTCTGGAGAAGAGAGGAGGGGATAGGGTCAAGTGGGCAGGTTGTTGGGCGGCCGGCCGTCACAAGACGCGAGATTTCATCTGGAGAGAGAGGGGAGAAAGAGGTCAAAGCACAGGGTAGGGCAGTGTGAGCAGGACCAGCAGTGTCGTTTGACTTAGCAAACGAGGATCGGATGTCGTCAACCTTCTTTTCAAAATGGTTGACGAAGTCATCCGCAGAGAGGGAGGAGGGGGGGGGAGGGGGAGGAGGATTCAGGAGGGAGGAGAAGGTAGCAAAGAGCTTCCTAGGGTTAGAGGCAGATGCTTGGAGTTTAGAGTGGTAGAAAGTGGCTTTAGCAGCAGAGACAGAAGAGGAAAATGTAGAGAGGAGGGAGTGAAAGGATGCCAGGTCCGCAGGGAGGCGAGTTTTCCTCCATTTCCGCTCGGCTGCCCGGAGCCCTGTTCTGTGAGCTCGCAGTGAGTCGTCGAGCCACGGAGCAGGAGGGGAGGACCGAGCCGGCCTGGAGGATAGGGGACAGAGGAGATCAAAGGATGCAGAGAGGGAGGAGAGGAGGGTTGAGGAGGCAGAATCAGGAGATAGGTTGGAGAAGGTTTGAGCAGAGGGAAGAGATGATAGGATGGAAGAGGAGAGAGTAGCGGGAGAGAGAGAGCGAAGGTTGGGACGGCGCAATACCATCCGAGTAGGGGGAGAGTGAGAAGTGTTGGATGAGAGCGAGAGGGAAAAGGACGGGTCTATGGACGTTTTCTATGATTGTGAAGATGGAGACTTTTCTGCATTTACAGGGTAAGTAGTACTCATGGTACATACCAGGTATGTATTCACAGAGAGACAGCAGTCTGTCCATGAAGACTCCCCTCTATGATACCGCCAATTACATGCACCAAGGGAGACATTTCTTAAATCACAGAGTAAATACTAATGGTACATACCAGGTATCTAGTCACAGAGCGACATAGTAACTTATTTTAACATCTGCCATGGTCCATCGGGAGAGACAAGACTCACCCAGCTGTCTGTCCATGAAGATTGACGGGTCTATGGACCTTCCCTATAATTTCAACATGGGAGACATTTCTTCAACAAACAGAGTAAATACTCATGGTATATACCAGGTATCTAATCACAGCGTAAATACTCCAGGTATTGATACAAAAACTTGTATGTGTTCAAAATGTTAAACACAGGTTCTACAAATCCCAGGGCACAAAACAAAAATCCAAGTTTTAAAAGTTTATATTCTGTTAACTCATACCCAAATAATGTTGTTGACACATCCTTTACTCATATTTGTGGCCATAGCATAAATTGGAGAAAAATACTTAAAAAACCCCACCTCAAACTTGTATCTCAATCTGACCGTTTAAAAAATGCTGCTATTTCCTCGTAGAACTTGATTGCTCTTTGGCAGAGCTGACCAATCAGCGGTCTATTTATGAGAATGTTTGTAATGATTGTTATACGCCCACAGCATTCTGTTGTTGGGGTACGCCCACACCATTCCCATTCAACATACTGTCCGGACCTCTGGCAGTCTTTATAGGGGTGCCACAGGGTTCAATTCTCGGGCCGACTCTTTTCTCTGTATATATCAATGATGTCGCTCTTGCTGCTGGTGATTCTCTGATCCACCTCTATGCAGACGACACCATTCTGTATACCTATACTGCTCTTAAATACAAGTAAAACAAAATGCATGCTCTTCAAAACGTAGATTTTTCTATTGTGTTATTGACTGTACGTTTGCTAATCCCATGTGTAACTCTGTGTTGTTGTTTTTGTTGCACTGCTTTGCTTTATCTTGGCCAGGTTGCAGTTGTAAATGAGAACTTGTTCTCAACTGGCCTACCTGGTTAAATAAAGGTGAAATCAAATTAAAAATGTAAAACTTAATTACCATTTTTTAGAAGGAAAACTATTTCACTCTCTTTTTAATACATTTTAGGTCAGATTTCATAGAAATCTGGAAACACTGAACAGTTACTTTAAGGGTTTATAGCTCAATCATCTGAGCTACAGTTTATGAACACAGGACGTAAGACCAACACATAAACAAACTTAGTCCCAGATACAAATTAAATCAAATTGGTCACATACACATGGTTAGCAGATGTTATTTACAATGACAGCCTAGGAACAGTGGATTAACTGCCTTGTTCAGGGGCAGATTTTTACCTTGTCAGCTCAGGGATTCGATCTAGCAACCTTTTGGTTACTGGCCCAACACTCTAACCACGAGGTTACCTGCCGCCCCAGACATACATGGTATTACATGTTATACATCATTATTATACATAAATCATTGCCAAAAGCACAAGACATGCTGTTGCATGTAGGTCTATATTATTTATGGATTGATCATATAGAGATATAAAACATAATTTTTAACTACTACAAAGCATTTACATGTGGCTCAGGAACCACTGACTCACTGCATTGTTCTATAGTATTATCAAGTCACCAGCTGTTAACTCTTAACTACTTAGGACAGCTCACGAGGTGTCCTAAATATCTGCCGACTAGGTTGGACTAGAGACTTCATACATAGCTTTAATTTATTCCCATAAGTGTCAAATGTCCTTATTCTCAGCACTTATACGACCAATTTTCTACTCTGAGACGCTTTGTGGATATGGGCCCAGATCTCAAAATATTGTTATAAAAAAAGTTGAATGTTTGTTTAACATAATAATAAAAAATGAATATTACTAATGTAACCCACTGTAAAGACTGGGTTTAGTTGATTGTGTGACACTGCTCATGTCCGCGTTCTGGACCTTCCCGCGTCCCTGTACAGAACTGTCCGCGTCCACGTACATTGTGGCGCCAAACATATTGTCTGGTTACGCGCAGAGTTGGCTGAGGTGATCTTGGGGAATAACGACTGAGTTTGTTACAGTGTTGAAACGCTGAAGTTTATTGTTCAATTAGCTTTTTGCTTTACGGTCAGGGACAGTATGAGTGTAGCCAGATCCTTTTCACTCTCTATCCTTGTTTCATTTTGTGGTTCACCGGATTCGTCATCGAGACGAGGGACAGACGAACGACCTGTTAGCTAGCCAAGCTAGTCGGTACAGCTCGGTAAGCTAGCTAGTTACTAATTAGTAGCATTGTAGTTCTCCTTCTCTCTCGTTGATGGATGCTGGCTACCTCTGTCCGGTTCTCCTCTCTTCACTAGATGGATGGTAACTTTATTGTTTAACCCCTCTGTGTCCAGGACTAATCTTTTGAATATTATTTTTGGGGCTCCTCAGTAGGTTGGACACGTTCCATTTTTTTTTATTTTCAGCTGCCTCACCAACGTCTGAATGTGAATGAATAACTTTTAATTGCTAAATATTTCCAATAGATGGAAGCATAAGACAACGAAGCATCAGTTATAGGCTACAAGCAGCAATATGATTGACATAAAATAGCATGCAACCACAGACTATATGTCCCATGATTTTCTAAAATGGTCACTCATTACTTTAGTTAACTATATATCTCATATTAGGGCTGTGTTGCTTTAGGGAGAGAAAATAAAATAGTGAGGTATTGAATAGTGAGGTAAAAATAGTGAGGTATTGAACCCCGGGTAGATAATCACTAGTCAGAACCACAACCTCAGTATACATACATTGTAAAAAATCATGTTAATATTTGATATTGGGAGTAAACAACCTCGGAATAGAAAAGACAAGAGTGCGTCTTCCAGCCCACCAATAAATTACATCATTCAACCCTCCTGGTTAGTAAATTTACCTCAACATTGAGAAGGCGAGTGAGAGTGAAGTGAAGACACCAGCTTTTTAGCTGGGTGGAGAAGGCAGAGCAGGTCGATGCTGGTTGATGAATTTGAGAATGAATGTACTGGGAAAATACGTTTTTCTCGACCAGAGGTGACTGAATTAATGTTCAGCTTAATGATAATCGTTATATTAATGAAGTGTAAAACATGAGCATAAAAACAGGTAATAATAAACATGAATCATCATTATATTACTTCACAGTAATCTGTTAAATGCTTTTTCAGTCCTTCCTCTTGCGTTAGCAGTGTGGAATGGGACAGAAAGAAGCGCGGGGAGTGGTGGTGTATCCAGGGAGAACTAAACTGATCATTCATATTTCCTAAATAAATAGCTATATTAAGATGAATGCACTTACTGTACATCTCTCTGGATAAGAGCATCTGCTAAATCAGGGGTTCTCAATCCGGGGTCTGTGGAGGTACTGCAGGGGTTCTGCAGGAAGCATGGGGAGTGGTGGTGTATCCAGGGAGAAAACTAAACTAATATTCTGAAATGTCATTGTGGTCTTATGTTCCCATCTATTGGAATTATGTAACAACTGCAGTAGTGCTGAAAAAATGTGTTATTCCTTACTAAAGTAGTAATTACTCAGAATTACTAGTTAATTTTATCACTTACAATCATAAAATAACAACTTATACCATAACAAACAATTAAACTTACATAAACCAAAAACACCATACATTTAGTTAATTCAGTTAATTACCAAATTGAGCTGGTCGGTCACATTTGAGAGTGAGGGAGATATATAGCATTTTGCATAAAAAAACATGATTTTTGTCTCTGAAATGAAACCATCAAGTGATATATTTTAAACAAATCCCTGTCTGTGAGAGATGTAATGTTTGTCTCTGTTGTGTTGAAGACCAATCAAGCAGGAGAGACCAGCCTCCCCTGTTCCCAGCTGTGTGTCCATGAAGAGTGACCGGTCTATGGGTAAACCTATAAACTTTAGAGAGGGAGACTTTTCTACTGAACAAAGGTAAGAAGAACTCATGGGTCATGGTCAGTGAGTTAAACAACACTGTCTCTAGTCATTTCTCCTCTCACATTTTCACATTTTCTTTTTGTTGTTTTCATAATCCATAGGCTAATACTTTTGTCCATTTTCATAGTCCTAAAACAATATTAATTAAACAAACACAACATTCCCTCCCTCTGTGTGTCTGTCTCTGTCTGTATGTGTCTGTGTCTGTCTCTGACTGTCTGTCCCGCTTTCTGTCTGTCTGTCTCTCTGATTGTGTCTTTCTGTCTGTCTGTCTCTGTCTGTCTCTGACTGTCTGTCCCGCTTTCTGTCTGTGTGTCTGTTTGTCTGTCCGTACTCACTCACTCCCTGGATGAGGAGATGTAATCTCATGTTTTGTCCACAGAAACCAACAGGAGAGATCAGAGTCAGAGATTCTCAGTGGTCAGTCTTCCCAGAGTCATCAAACAGACCTGGACTCTATATTCAGTGTATGTGGTCCTGTTATGTACATTTGTTTTTGTTGACCTCAAGTAAAGTTGATCTGTCAATCATTCATTAATGTGTTAATGAGAAAGCATTTCTTCTCTTGCTTAACTTATTTTATTTATTTATTTCAGTTGCTTGAAGAGAATATTATTACATTTGTGAAGAACGAGCTGAAGATGTTCAAGAGGATTCTTAGTCCAGAACTCCCAGAAGGCTTTGAGAGTCAGAAGCAGGATAAGGAAGTGGTGGATGCTGAAGATGAGAGGCAGGAGAGCAGTGCCAGAGAGGGGGCTCTGAAGATCACACTGCACATCCTGAGGAAAATGAACCAGAAGGAGCTCGCTGACACACTGGAGAAATGTAAGATCTGTCTGCCTCATGTTGAATGTTGTTTTATAACATTTAAAAGCTGTAGCTAAAGTACAGCTAAAGTAGCTGTCTAACTCAATGATATTGTAGCAGCCTTAACACAACACCTAGTGACCTCATCAAGTAGCAGCAGGGATGTGTTGTGTTGATTCATTTAGAGAGAGAGAAAGACAACATTATTAATACCATCAATAATACCAATAATAATATAATCAGTCACAACAGTCTGTAATGCATTATGAAAACATTTACACATTTATACAGACAGTTAAGAGAATAAATGATTATAATGTAAAACTTTATAACAGTCCTACAATACTGTAGTTATTAAAACAGATGTAATATTAATATCCTCTGTGTTATTTCTAGATTCAGATGAGCTTGCTGTGATTTGCCAACATGAACTCAAATCTAATCTAAAGAAGAAGTTTCAATGTGTATTTGAGGGGATCGCTAAACAAGGAAACCCAACACTTCTCAATCAGATCTACACAGAGCTCTACATCACAGAGGGTGGAACAGGACAGGTCAATAATGAACATGAGCTGAGACAGATTGAGACAACAACCAGGAAACAAGCAAGACCAGAGACTGCAGTCAAATGTAACGACATCTTCAAACCCTTAACTGGACAAGACAAACTTATCAGAACTGTGCTGACAAAGGGAGTCGCTGGCATTGGAAAAACAGTCTCTGTGCAGAAGTTCATTCTGGACTGGGCTGAAGGAAAAGCAAATCAGGATGTTCAATTTGTGTTTTCATTCCCTTTCCGTGAGCTGAATTTGATGAAAGGGGAAAAACACACTTTGATTGAACTTGTCAATCACTTCTCAATGGAAACCAAACAATCAGGAATCTCCATCTACAACAAGTACAAAGTTCTGTTCATCTTTGATGGTCTGGATGAGTGCCGACTGCCCCTAGACTTCCAGAAGAACAAGATCTGTTGGGACGTCACAGAGTCAACCTCAGTGGATGTTCTGCTGACAAATCTCATCAAGGGAAATCTGCTTCCCTCTGCTCTCCTCTGGATAACTACCCGACCTGCAGCAGCCAATAAGATCCCTTCAGGGTGTGTTGACCAGGTGACAGAGGTACGAGGGTTCAATGATCCACAGAAGGAGGAGTACTTCAGGAAGAGATTCAGTGATGAGGACCTGGCCAGCAGAATCATCTCACACATAAAGACATCAAGGAGCCTCCACATCATGTGCCACATTCCAGTCTTCTGTTGGATTTCTGCAACAGTCCTCGAACACATGCTGAAACATAAGAGAGAAGAGATGCCCAAGACTCTGACTGAGATGTACACACACCTTGTGGTGTTTCATACCAACCAGAAGAATGAAAAGTATCTTGGGAAAGAAGAGACAGATCCACACTTGAATAACGAGAGCATTCTGTCACTGGGAAAACTGGCTTTTCAACAGCTAGTGAAGGGCAATCTGATTTTCTATGAAAAAGACCTGAAAGAGGCTGGCATTGATGTCAATGAAGCCTCAGTGTACTCAGGATTGTGCACACAGCTCTTTAAAGAGGAATGTGTGCTGTACCAGGACAAGGTGTACTGCTTCGTTCATCTGAGCATTCAGGAGTTTCTGGCTGCTGTGTATGTGTTCCTCTCATTCATCAACAACAATGAGAATCTAATGGATGAACCTCAATCAATGTTCAGATACTTTTTCTCGCTGTTCAGAGACAAGCCTGAAGTTACTGAAGTTACTGTCTACAAGAGTGCTGTGGATAAAGCCTTACAAAGTGAGACAGGAAACCTGGACCTTTTCCTCCGCTTCCTTCTGGGCCTCTCACTGGAGTCCAATCAGAAGCACTTACGAGGTCTACTGACAAAGACAAGAATCAGCTCACAGACCCATGAAGAAACAGTCAAGTACATCAAGAAGAAGATCAGGGAGAATCCCTCTCCAGAGAGGAGCATCAATCTGTTCCACTGTCTGAATGAAATGAATGACCATTCTCTAGTGGAGGAGATCCAAAGCTACCTGAGTTCAGGAAGTGTCTCAAAACCCAACCTGTCACCTGCACAGTGGTCAGCTCTGGTCTTTGTGTTGCTGACTTCAGAAAAGGAGCTGGATGTGTTTGACCTGAAGAAATACTCCAGATCAGAGGAAGGTCTTCTGAGGCTGCTGCCAGTGGTCAAAGCCTCCAGTGCTGCTCTGTGAGTAAATAAAATGACATATAAGAAGTATTCATCAGGAAGAAATATTATGTTTAGAGAAAAATATGTATTATAATATGTATATAATTTTATATTGAATAACATATTGAATAAATCCGATTAGTATAACAATATGACAATACAATTCTAGGAGACGGAAGATGAATCTATATGTTGTTTGAGAGAATAAACCAAATGCCATTATCCTTCTACACTACTCGTTAAATTAACAGTATGTTTGTGAAGTCATGATGATCTCTTTGTCAGGCTGTCAGGCTGTGGAGTCACAGAGGAAGGCTGTGCTTCTCTGGTCTCAGCTCTGAGGTCAAACCCCTCACACCTGAGAGAGCTGGACCTGAGTAACAATGACCTGAAGGATTCAGGAGTGGAGCTGCTCTCTGCTGGACTGGGGAATCCCCACTGTAAACTGGAGATTCTGAGGTCAGTATTCCTGTAGTTGGTCAACAAGTGATAACTGTTCACCAGATCCACATGTGTTTACCAGGCACACATAGTACACACCATATGTGTTTGGACAGTGAAGCTTACAGTTTTAAATGTGGTGCTATGATCCAGCATTTTGGATTTGAGTTGTTTCATATTAGGTGACCTTACAGAATGTCACCTTTTATTTGAGGGTATTTTCATACATATCTGTTTTACCGTTTAGAAATTAAAGCACTTTCTGTACGTAGTTCTCCCATTTGAAGAAGTCTTAATTATTTGGACAAATTCACTTATATTGTATTAAAGTAGTCAGAAGTTTAGTATTTGGTCCCATGTTCCATGCCTGCAGTGATTACATCAAGCTTGTGATTCTACAAACTTGTTGAATTCATTTGCAGTTTGTTTTGGTTGTGTTTTAGATAATGTTTTTCCTAATAGAAACTGAATGGTGAATAATGTCCTGTCATTTTGGAGTCACTTCACTTGTATTGTCAGTAAGAATAGAAGATGTTTCTGAACACTTCTACATTCATGTGGATGCTACCATGATTATGAATAATCATGAATGAATCGTTAATGATGATGAATGAGAAATTTACAGAGGCACAAAGATCAGACCCCCTCTGTTATTGGTGTTATTCTGTATACTTCTGGCCCTTCTTTGGACACTGTGTTAACTAACCTCTAGACGAGCTTCAATGCCATACACCTCTCCTTCCGTGGCCTCCAACTGCTCTTAACTACAAGTAAAACTAAATGCATGCTCTTCAACCGATCGCTGCCTGCACCTGCCCGCCCGTCCAGCATCACTACTCTGGATGCTTCTGACTTAGAATATGTGGACACCTACAAATACCTAGGTGTCTGGTTAGAGTGTAAACTCTCCTTCCAGACTCACTATAAGCATCTCCAATCCAAAGTTAAATCTAGAATTGGCTTCCTATTTCGCAACATAGCATCTTTCACTCATGCGGCCAAACATACCCTTATAAAACTGACCATCCTACCGATCCTCGACTTCGGCGATGTCATTTACAAAATAGCCTCCAATACCCTACTCAATAAATTGGATGCAGTCTATCACAGTGCCATCCGTTTTGTCACCAAATCCCCATATACAGTACTACCCACCACTGCGACCTGTACGCTCTCGTTGTCTGGCCCTCGCTTCATACTCGTCGCCAAACCCACTGGCTCCAGGTCATCTACAAGACCATGCTAGGTAAAGTCCCCCCTTATCTCCGCTCACTGGTCATCATAGCAGCACCCACCTGTAGCACGCGCTCCAGCAGGTATATCTCCCTGGTCACCCCCAAAGCCAATTCCTCCTTCGGCCGCCTCTTCTTCCAGTTCTCTGCTGCCAATGACTGGAACGAACTACAAAAATCTCTAAAACTGGAAACACTTATCTCCCTCACTAGCTTTAAGCACCAGCTGTCAGAGCAGCTCACAGATTACTGCACCTTTACATAGCCCATCTATAATTTAGCCCAACTACCTCTTCCCCTACTGTATTTATTTATTTAGCTCCTTTGCATCCCATTATTTATATTTCTACTTTGCACTTTCTTCCACTGCATATCTACCATTCCAGTGTTTTACTTGCTATATTGGATTTACTTTGCCACCATGGCCTTTTTTTTGCCTTTACTTCCCTTATTTCACTTCATTTGCTCACATTGTATATAGACTTATTTTTCTACTGTATTATTGACTGTATGTTTGTGTAATACCCTTGTTTGAACCAAGTATTGAGTTTATTTGTTATAATTAATTGGTATTATATTTAAAAGATGATTGAATTGCTCCTAAACTGTAATGTTGTTAATGCATTATGCTTTTTGAAGAAATATTTATTTAATGTATAAGTGAATAGTTTGTTTTACTTTGAAGTTTACGTTTTGACCAATAAGGTCGCTTGTTAAGTTGTGGCCAATGGGAGTTGACCTGGTTAACGGGAGGGAAAAAGACGTTGATGAAAGGATGGACGTTTTACCTCAGGACGGTTGGTGAAGAAAAATTATAAAAGAAGACGACAGAACTACAACAAAACCCATAGCTACTAAGACATGAAGGGAAATACATGTTTTATTTAATAAAAGAGTTGTTATAATTTAGTTAAAACTTAGTAAAGACTGAAGCTACCGTCTCGTCGTGGAGGTATTAGCCAGCCTAGAGGTTAGCCTAGCATCGTGTGACACCGGGAGATAATTGCTTGGGAAGCTTAACGAGTTCGTGTTGCCATGGGGATATCGGTTACGGCTAAGGAGTACTGTCTGCATGGGTCGCTGTGCTGCCTTGGACTTGGTGAGGAAACCTGCATGGAACTGCCATACTTCGCTGAGGGAATATCTACCAAGTAGTGAGTAACCACAATGTGAGGGGCTTAATTTGGACACGGGTTGTGCACGACTCATTGGGGTTTATTATTATTTATTTTTTCTTTTGATGTTGTGTCTGAACATGTATTTGTGTTTGAAAATGTTTTAATACACATATGGAACGTTATGTATGTTGCCTTGGTGGAGTCATTGATTGTTTTAATTTAATGCATGGGATGGTTTATCCTGATTCAATAACAGAAACCTATAATCATTTCATCTGAAGTTAATACCCTATTGTCATAACCCTAGATAGTTTACAATAGGAATTCATATTGGAGATGTCCTTCTCACCTAACATCCCATGCTGCTGAGATACTCTACATATGTTAATATTGTGAAAGTCATATTCAAGCCTGGTGAGAGGGTTACATTTGTTTAACTCCATGTGTTACTCTGTGTTGTTATATGTGTCGAACTGCTTTGCTTTATCTTGGCCAGGTCGTAATTGTAAATGAGAACTTGTTCTCAACTTGCCTACCTGGTTAAATAAAGGTGAAATAAATAAATAAATTGGTAATGATGAGAGGTTAGCATGTTTTGTTGTAGCCTCTGTTATTGGTAATGGTGAGAGGTTAGCATGTTTTGTTGTATCCTCAGTTATTGGTAATGGTGAGAGGTTAGCATGTTTTGTTGTAGTCTCTGTTATTGGTAATGGTGAGAGGTTAGCATGTTTTGTTGTAGCCTCTGTTATTGGTAATGGTGAGAGGTTAGCATGTTTTGTTGTAACCTCTGTTATTGGTAATGGTGGGAGGTTAGCATGTTTTGTTGTAGCCTCTGTAATTGGTAATGGTGAGAGGTTAGCATGTTTTGTTGTAGTCTCTGTTATTGGTAATGGTGAGAGGTTAGCATGTTTTGTTGTAGCCTCTGTTATTGGTAATGGTGAGAGGTTAGCATGTTTTGTTGTAACCTCTGTTATTGGTAATGGTGGGAGGTTAGCATGTTTTGTTGTAGCCTCTGTAATTGGTAATGGTGAGAGGTTAGCATGTTTTGTTGTAGCCTCTGTAACTCTCTCACTCATTATTATTCATGATCTTTCTCAATCATGGTAGTCACAGGCTTGATGTAGTCATTGCAGTCAAAGAATATGGGACCAAATAATAAACTTTTGACTAATTTAATACACTATGAGTGAATTGGTCAGAAAACATATGACTTTTTTAAATAGGGGGACTAGATGCATGAAGTGCTTTCATTTTTCTAAATGGTGAAACAGATATGTATGAAAATATCCTCAAATAAAAGGTGACATTATATACTGTCACCTCATATGAAACATTTGATCTGAAATCCAAAATGTTGGAGTTTAGAGCCACATTTAAAATGTTATCTTCACTGTCGAAATAGATATGTTGTGGACTGTATACTCAATACAATCTAAATCTGATACCTCACTGTCTGTCTTTTGACTGATACTGCTTTTAAACTGGTCTGGTCAGTCTACTCAAATATTTGTACTATACATGTTTCTATCTGCAGGCAAAACTTTGATAATTTGTAATTTATAATATGATACTTTAATTTACGAATAGATATGGAAGGTTTCAGGACACTGATATATCTAAATATGTTGAAAAAATATACTGCTACTATTTTCACCACCAAAGAATAGCAGTGTGATTTTAATATGATTTGACTCTTTGCAGGCTGTCAGGCTGTCTAGTCACAGAGGAAGGCTGTGCTTCTCTGGCCTCAGCTCTGAGGTCAAACCCCTCACACCTGAGAGAGCTGGATCTGAGTAACAATGACCTGAAGGATTCAGGAGTGAAGCTGCTCTCTGCTGGACTGGGGAATCCCCACTGTAAACTGGAGACTCTGAGGTCAGTATTATCAGATATGAAAGTACTTTATGCATGTAGTTCTCCCATTTGAAAAAGTCGTAATTATTCGGACATATTACTTATAGTGTATTAAAGTAGTCATAAGTTTAGCATGTTGTCCCATATTCCATGCCTGCTGTCACGTTTCTCTAAGACAGAACGCAGAAGCAGACCAGGACAAGGTGAGTAAAATGAAGGTGAGTATTTATTGGTAGTCTTGATGTGTAATTTGAGTGATCCAGGAGACAGAGCGGCAGCGGAGGTGAGTTGATGAGAGTAGATGGGTGGATTCAATGACGTCACTGTATCCACCGACGGCCAGGCAAGGGAGTTGAATGTTCCGGGAGGATGACTGTAGACAGAGTAAACGGGGGGTGAGTAACCAGTAACAAGGACAAAACAACAAGACTAGCTCAGGAAACATGAGGCTGTTCGTTGCTAACGATCCAGCAGGGAATGGATGTCAGCTCAGGGCTTATGAAGAGGTGATGATCAGGACCAGGTGTGCAGAAGGTTGATGAGATGCAGGTGTAGGGTAATCACTAGATCTCCCGCCTAACTTCGTCGCCTGGCAACCAGATAGGTTTCTGAACGCACCCTTAGACTCCAAACAGAAAACAGTCAGCTCAGGCAGAAACAGACTCAGGAAGCGGGATTCCTGACACCTGCAGTGAGGCTTGTGATTCTACTAACAAAGATCAAACCCACTCTGTTATTGGTAATGGTGAGAGGTTAGCATGTTTTGTTGTAGTCTCTGTTATTGGTAATGGTGAGAGGTTAGCATGTTTTGTTGTAGTCTCTGTTATTGGTAATGGTGAGAGGTTAGCATGTTTTGTTGTAGCCTCTGTTATTGGTAATGGTGAGAGGTTAGCATGTTTTGTTGTAGTCTCTGTTATTGGTAATGGTGAGAGGTTAGCATGTTTTGTTGTAGTCTCTGTTATTGGTAATGGTGAGAGGTTAGCATGTTTTGTTGTAGTCTCTGTTATTGGTAATGGTGAGAGGTTAGCATGTGTTGTTGTATCCTCTGTTGTTGGTAATGGTGAGAGGTTAGCATGTTTTGTTGTATCCTCTGTTATTGGTAATGGTGAGAGGTTAGCATGTTTTGTTGTAACCTCTGTTATTGGTAATGGTGAGAGGTTAGCATGTTTTGTTGTATCCTCTGTTATTGGTAATGGTGAGAGGTTAGCATGTTTTGTTGTAACCTCTGTTATTGGTAATGGTGAGAGGTTAGCATGTTTTGTTGTAACCTCTGTTATTGGTAATGGTGAGAGGTTAGCATGTTTTGTTGTAGCCTCTGTTATTGGTAATGGTGAGAGGTTAGCATGTGTTGTTGTAGCCTCTGTTATTGGTAATGGTGAGAGGTTAGCATGTTTTGTTGTAGCCTCTGTTATTGGTAATGGTGGGAGGTTAGCATGTTTTGTTGTAGCCTCTGTAATTGGTAATGGTGAGAGGTTAGCATGTTTTGTTGTATCCTCTGTTATTGGTAATGGTGAGAGGTTAGCATGTTTTGTTGTAGCCTCTGTTATTGGTAATGGTGAGGTTAGCATGTTTTGTTGTAGTCTCTGTTATTGGTAATGGTGAGAGGTTAGCATGTTTTGTTGTAGCCTCTGTAACTCTCTCACTCATTATTATTCATGATCTTTCTCAATCATGGTAGTCACAGGCTTGATGTAGTCATTGCAGTCAAAGAATATGGGACCAAATAATAAACTTTTGACTAATTTAATACACTATGAGTGAATTGGTCAGAAAACATATGACTTTTTTAAATAGGGGGACTAGATACATGAAGTGCTTTCATTTTTCTAAATGGTGAAACAGATATGTATGAAAATATCCTCAAATAAAAGGTGACATTATATACTGTCACCTCATATGAAACATTTGATCTGAAATCCAAAATGTTGGAGTTTAGAGCCACATTTAAAATGTTATCTTCACTGTCGAAATAGATATGGTGTGGACTGTATACTCAATACAATCTAAATCTGATACCTCACTGTCTGTCTTTTGACTGATACTGCTTTTAAACTGGTCTGGTCAGTCTACTCAAATATTTGTACTATACATGTTTCTATCTGCAGGCAAAGCGTTGATAATTAGTCATTTATAATATGATACATTAATTTCTGAATAGATATGGCAGGTTTCATGACACTGATATATCTAAATATGTTGAAGAAATATACTGCCACTATTTTCACCACCAAAGAATAGCAGTGTGATTTTAATATGATTTGACTCTTTGCAGGCTGTCAGGCTGTCTAGTCACAGAGGAAGGCTGTGCTTCTCTGGTCTCAGCTCTGAGGTCAAACCCCTCACACCTGAGAGAGCTGGACCTGAGCTACAATCACCCAGGAGACTCAGGAGTCAGACTGCTCTCTGCTGGACTGGAGGATCCACACTGCAGACTGGAGAAACTCAAGTATGTAGAGGGTTTATGTCAATGTTCATATCAGACATGTTTGACTTCTCAGGCTGGTTAAGACAAACATTCTGACCAGCACTTGGACAAAGTTGTGTGTGTGTATTTGTCCTGTGTGTGTATTTGTCCTGTGTGTGTGTGTGTGTGTATTTGTCCTGTGTGTGTGTGTATTTGTCCTGTGTGTGTGTCGTGTGTGTGTGTATGTGTGTCGTGTGTGTGTGTGTGTGTGTGTGTGTGTGAGTTCAGGTGTATCACTCATTGACTGTCTGTTTTTCTGCTTACCGCTACAGTGTGGAACATGGTGGAGAGTTCAGAATGAAACCTGGAATTAGAAAATGTGAGTGTTGACTGCTGTGAAGAATATGACTAAGAATAAGTCTTAATTCAAGTTAAGTCAAAGACCACCATCATTACTGACTTGGTCATATTAAATATCATCTGTAGTTCTACAGAAGCACAAATCAGGGACACCAACATTTACAAAGAGTTGCTGTGTGTGGTGTGTGTGTGTGTGTGTGTGTGTGTGTGTGTGTGTGTGTGTGTGTGTGTGTGTGTGTGTGTGGGTGTGTGTTGTAATTATTGTGAATAAGTGTGTTTTATATTACCATACAGTATAACATGTGATCATTCAACAAGTCTCAAGTTACCTTAACTTCTCCTTTTGATACCTAGAAACATCTACATTAAATGAATTAGTGAAAAGTGAGTTAACATTCTAATGTGAATGATGGTGATTTCTAATATTGTGTCTGGTTTCATCCATCAGATGTCTGTGATCTCACACTGGACCTAAACACAGTAAACAGACTCCTCTCTCTGTCTGAGGAGAACAGAAAGGTGACATGTAGGAGAGAGGAGCAGCCGTATCCTGATCACCCAGAGAGATTTGAGGACCTTAAACAGGTGCTGTGTAGAGAGGGTCTGACTGGGCGCTGTTACTGGGAGGTAGAGTGGAGTGGGATAATGGGGGCTGGTATAGGAGTGACATATAAAGGAATCAGCAGGAGAGGAGGGGGTAATGACTGTAGGCTTGGATACAACGACAAGTCCTGGAGTCTGGTCTGCGATGACAACAGTTACTCTGCCTGGCATAATAATAACTCCACTACCATAGACGTCCCCTCCTCCAGCTGGTATAATAATAACTCCACTACCATAGACGTCCCCTCCTCCAGCTGGTATAATAATAACTCCACTACCATAGACGTCCCCTCCTCCAGCTGGTATAATAATAACTCCACTACCATAGACGTCCCCTCCTCCAGCTGGTATAATAATAACTCCACTACCATAGACGTCCCCTCCTCCAGCTGGTATAATAATAACTCCACTACCATAGACGTCCCCTCCTCCAGCTGGTATAATAATAACTCCACTACCATAGACGTCCCCTCCTCCAGCTGGTATAATAATAACTCCACTACCATAGACGTCCCCTCCTCCAGCTGGTATAATAATAACTCCACTACCATAGACGTCCCCTCCTCCAGCTGGTATAATAATAACTCCACTACCATAGACGTCCTCTCCTCCAGCTGGTATAATAATAACTCCACTACCATAGCCGTCCCCTCCTCCAGCTGGTATAATAATAACTCCACTACCATAGACGTCCCCTCCTCCAGCTGGTATAATAATAACTCCACTACCATAGACGTCCCCTCCTCCAGCTGGTATAATAATAACTCCACTGCCATAGACGTCCCCTCCTCCAGCTGGTATAATAATAACTCCACTGCCATAGACGTCCCCTCCTCCAGCTGGTATAATAATAACTCCACTGCCATAGACGTCCCCTCCTCCAGCTGGTATAATAATAACTCCACTGCCATAGACGTCCCCTCCTCCAGCTGGTATAATAATAATCTCACTACCATAGACGTCCCCTCCTCCAGCTGGTATAATAATAACTCCACTACCATAGACGTCCCCTCCTCCAGCTGGTATAATAATAACTCCACTACCATAGACGTCCCCTCCTCCAGCTGGTATAATAATAACTCCACTACCATAGACGTCCCCTCCTCCAGCTGGTATAATAATAACTCCACTACCATAGACGTCCCCTCCTCCAGCTGGTATAATAATAACTCCACTACCATAGACGTCCCCTCCTCCAGCTGGTATAATAATAACTCCACTACCATAGACGTCCCCTCCTCCAGCTGGTATAATAATAACTCCACTACCATAGACGTCCCCTCCTCCAGCTGGTATAATAATAACTCCACTACCATAGACGTCCCCTCCTCCAGCTGGTATAATAATAACTCCACTACCATAGACGTCCCCTCCTCCAGCTGGTATAATAATAACTCCACTACCATAGACGTCCCCTCCTCCAGCTGGTATAATAATAACTCCACTACCATAGACGTCCCCTCCTCCAGCTGGTATAATAATAACTCCACTACCATAGACGTCCCCTCCTCCAGCTGGTATAATAATAACTCCACTACCATAGACGTCCCCTCCTCCAGCTGGTATAATAATAACTCCACTACCATAGACGTCCCCTCCTCCAGATCCCACAGAGTAGGAGTGTATCTGGACTGGTCAGCCGGCACTCTGTCCTTCTATAGAGCCTCCTCTGACACACTGACCCACCTGATCACATTCACCTCCACATTCACTGAGCCCCTCTATCCAGGGTTTAGGGTTTATTATGTTGGCGACTCAGTGTCCCTGAAATAATAACTGGACACACACACACACACACACACACACACACACACACACACACACACACACACACACACACACACACACACACACACACACACACACGGACACACACACACTGGACACACACACACACGGACACACACACACAAACTGGACACACGCACACACACACACTGGACACAGACACACACACACACTGGACACACACACACACACACACACACTGGACACACACACACACACACACACACAAACTGGACACACGCACACACAAACTGGACACACGCACACACACACACTGGACACAGACACACACACACACTGGACACACACACACACACACACACACACAGGACACACACACACACACCAACACACTGGACACACACACACACACTGGACACACACACTCAACACACACACACACACTGGAAACAAATTGGACACACACACACTGGACACAAAATGCACACACACTCACAGACATTCTGGACACACACACACACACACTGGACACAAACTGGACACACACATAAACATACACTCAACACACACACACACTGAACACACACACAAACACTGGGCACATACTCACACACACTGGACACACACACACACACACACACACACACTCTGGACATACACACACACACTTGACACACACACACACACACACACTGAACACACACACAAACACTGGGCACATACTCACACACACTGGACACACACACACACACACTCTGGACATACACACACACACTTGACACAGACACTGGACACACACACACATTTTGGACACACACACTCACAGGACACACACACACACTGGACAAACTGGACACACACATATACACACACACACACACTGAACACACACACACTGAACACACACACACTGAACACACACACACACTGAACACACACTGAACACACACACACACTGGGCACATACTCACACACACTGGACACACACACACTCTGGACACACACACACACACACTTGACACAGACACTGGACACACACACACGCACTGGACAGGTCCCCCTCTCCATGTAATCTGATTCATTATGATATAGGATCAGGTCCCCCTCTCCATGTAATCTGATTCATTATGATATAGGATCAGGTCCCCCTCTCCATGTAATCTGATTCATTATGATCTAGGATCAGGTCCCCCTCTCCATGTAATCTGATTCATTATGATCTAGGATCAGGTCCCCCCCTCTCCATGTAATCTGATTCATTATGATCTAGGATCAGGTCCCCCCTCTCCATGTAATCTGATTCATTATGATCTAGGATATGGTCCCCCCCTCTCCATGTAATCTGATTCATTATGATCTAGGATTAGGTCCTCCCTCTCCATGTAATCTGATTCATTATGATATAGGATCAGGTCCCCCTCTCCATGTAATCTGATTCATTATGATCTAGGATCAGGTCCCCCCCTCTCCATGTAATCTGATTCATTATGATCTAGGATCAGGTCCCCCCTCTCCATGTAATCTGATTCATTATGATCTAGGATCAGGTCCCCCCCTCTCCATGTAATCTGATTCATTATGATCTAGGATCAGGTCCCCCCCTCTCCATGTAATCTGATTCATTATGATCTAGGATCAGGTCCCCCCTCTCCATGTAATCTGATACACGTACATACATACATACACACTGTATATATACACGTACATACATACATACACACTGTATATATACACGTACATACATACATACACACTGTATATATATACACGTACATACATACATACACACTGTATATATATACACGTACATACATACATACACACTATATATATACACGTACATACATACATACACACTGTATATATATACACGTACATACATACATACACACTGTATATATATACACGTACATACATACATACACACTGTATATATATACATACACGTACATACATACATACACACTGTATATATATACATACACGTACATACATACATACACACTGTATATATATACATACACGTACATACATACATACACACTGTATATATATACATACACGTACATACATACATACACACTGTATATATATACATACACGTACATACATACATACACACTGTATATATATACATACACGTACATACATACATACACACTGTATATATATACATACACGTACATACATACATACACACTGTATATATATACATACACGTACATACATACATACACACTGTATATATATACATACACGTACATACATACATACATACACACTGTATATATACACGTACATACATACATACATACACACTGTATATATATACATACATACATACACACTGTATATATATACATACATACATACACACTGTATATATATACACGTACATACATACATACATACACACTGTATATATATACACGTACATACACACTGTATATATATACAGAAATCCACTGTTTATTTGAGGTAAAAAGGGATGACCAGAGAGTACCCATGAAGTTGTACAACATTTGACAAGACAGTCAAGACCTAAGCAGTGTGCCAGATGACCTTTGGCCTCCAATATAGGCCCCTTTCTGTGTTTGCTAAAATTGCAGCGATGCACACGCAATTTGGTTGTAGAAACTCCTCCATTCTAATGAGGAAACCACTAGTTATGGATGTAGTATATCTGCTAATGAGGAAACCACTAGTTATGGATGTAGTATATTTGGTAATGAGGAAACCACTAGTTATGGATGTAGTATATCTGGTAATGAGGAAACCACTAGTTATGGATGTAGTATATCTGCTAATGAGGAAACCACTAGTTATGGATGTAGTATATTTGGTAATGAGGAAACCACTAGTTATGGATGTAGTATATCTGGTAATGAAGAAACCACTAGTTATGGATGTAGTATATCTGGTAATGAGAAAACCACTAGTTATGGATGTAGTATATCTGGTCATGAGGAAACCACTAGTTATGGATGTAGTATATCTGGTAATGAGGAAACCACTAGTTATGGATGTAGTATATCTGGTAATGAGGAAACCACTAGTTATGGATGTAGGATATCTGGTAATGAGGAAACCACTAGTTATGGATGTAGTATATCTGCCTGGAGCAAAAATGGTGAGCGAAGATGATCGTTTTTCACAATGTATTCTGAATATTACAGCGCACTATCAGGACAAGATCAGGAGTGCTACTCAAGTAAACTCACATTAAGTTCTGTCTATTCACTAATTCAGCACTGTGGGGGAAAACTCAGGAGAGTTCTCATAGGCTGACAGCAAAAATAGCCTCCATTTACAGGTTGCATATGAGTGCATTTAACATTACTTTTGGATTATAATTGTAAAGCTCGTTTGAACCTCCTGCTTAATATGTTTGTGTTATTGTCGCAAATCAACTGCTTTACACTTAAAAAACACTTCAACCAGTAAAATGCTCTTTGGCTAGCTTTAACATCAGCCTGACAATGAGGGTTTGTACACTAAGTGTTTAACAAATTGGCCCATAACTTCACCTAACAATAACATAGACCTACTGTAGGACCCATAACTTTATCTAACAACGACATAGACGTAGGACTATAAATCATTTAATATTTCAGGTGAAACATGGACACTAAAATGTCTGTCGTGACGTTTCATAACCTGATCACCAGATAATTTTGTGAATAATCCCACTAGGCTACTCTGTAATGTGTTGTCATTCTAAATGTCCTGAATAAAGGAAAATAGCTCTGTGTGTTGTACAATAGCCTATCCATCAAGGAACATTTCTCTACACATTATGAGCAAAGTAGGGATGTTGGATCCAACGTGGAGTGTATCTCTGTGCACAAACAGAGTAATGAGACCCTACTGTAAATCAGCCAGACAGTAACACATTATAAACATCGATTTGTTTGGGATGTTGGATCCAACGTGGAGCACGGCATAACTGTCTTTACCAGAGTAATGAATGAAGAAGCACTTTGGTTGTTGTTCCATGTCGTGATGTTTGTCATGTGACTGTCATTCAGAAAATGATTTCGTGGATCAGCTGATGATAGTTGAACATGTGACTGTAAATAAACAGCTACAGTATTAAGAATTATGTGTAATTATTGAAGAACCACGTTAATGACAGTATCCATTTGGGTGTTGTCAATAAAGTTAAGGTGACTCTTGGTTAGAACCATTGGATTTAGCAAACTCTGAAATGATTTAGGATTTCTGTGCCCATGAAAACTGTTTCCCCAGCGTAACATAAGGAGACACTAAATGTTACGTAGTTAGAGAGCATTTCAGAGATCTGAATACAAAAAACTGTCCTAACAGGACAATAACCTAAACCACAAGGCCAAATCTACACTGGAGGAGCTTACCAAGATGACATTGAATGTTCCTGAGTGGCCTAGTTACAGTTCGGACTTAAATCATCTTGAAAGTCTATGGCAAGACTTGAAAATGGCTTTCTAGCAATGATCAACAACCAACTTGACAGAACAGGAAGGATTTTAAAAAGAATAATGAATATTCACATGAAGATCAGCCTCCTATTGGATGACATCACGACTTCCCATCAAGCCAACTCCTTGGAGGCCTTACTATGACATCACTCACTCCTTCTAGTTTGCAGTTGTCTAAAAAAACACTATTTTGCTCAAAACATTTATTTGTTTCCCTTTAGTGTGTTTATAATTTACTGTATTTATATATCACTTTTCAACAGGAAAGGACGTCATGAACAATTCATACAGTACAAAAACATATTGAAGTGTAGAATGCCCTTTTAAAATCACACATTAGTTCAACAACTGCAGAGTTTGTGTCCCTGTTTTATAAGATAGTACTCACTGTATTTACTGGTGTTAATCAGATCAATGTCCCTGTTTTATTAGATAGTACTCACTGTATTTACTGGTGTTAATCAGATCAATGTCCCTGTTTTATTAGATAGTACTCACTGTATTTACTGGTGTTAATCAGATCAATGTCCCTGTTTTATTAGATAGTACTCACTGTATTTACTGGTGTTAATCAGATCAATGTCCCTGTTTTATTAGATAGTACTCACTGTATTTACTGGTGTTAATCAGCTCTCCAGTCTTCTCTTCTTCGTCCTCCTCTAATGTGACAGTAATCTCCCCCTCTTCATCCTTCATTCCAAAAACGTCTTCATTTTCTTTCACTTCCTCCTCTTCTTTCACAGTAACATCCTCCTCCTCTTTCACTCTGAACGCGTCTTCCTCTTCTTTCTCTGTAACGTCTTTCTCTTCTTCTTTCACTGTAACAGCCTCACCCTCTACTTCTTGTTTTACTGTGACATCCTCCTCTTCCTTCTCCTCTTTCACGACAACGTTCAGCCCCAGAGCTTCTTTCTCCGTCCAACAGACCTCTTCTTTAGCAGGAGGAGAGTAGCTTAGTGAGCGCATGGTCGGGGATGTTAGCTAGCTAGGCTAGTGCTAACTTAACCAGCCAGATAGTTGACTTACAACGTAAATATTAAATTAAATGGGGTAGCTCGTTGTTTCCACATAAGTATGTTTAAATCACAGTTACAATTAAACCAGGAAAGTGTCTAAAGAACTTGAATGTTCCGACTTTGTCGGCTAGCGAGCTACCGAGGTGGCTGCAGTTGTTGAAGAAGCGTTCCGTCCACTAGATTATACGTCACACTAGAAACATCGCCTGAAAGACACATATCGCCATCTGCTGTCTGGAGGGAGGAAACGCAGTTGAGGAGGGAAAACTATTTTTATTCTTCATTGAATTATAATATTATAAAGCAGTTTAGGGAAACTTTTTTTCTCTCCATTAAATATGAATATTATATCAACACGTATAAAGAGCAACAAGTGTTGTTTGATTAGTTCAGATTTTTATGAGAATTTAAAACAAACTCTACATCTACTCCACATCTGTATTTCTGACTCAGTCAAAAAACAAGATATCAAAATAAGCACCTAGTTATTAATACCCTTGATAAAGATGAGCAAAAATGTATAAAATAAATCAACTTTAACCACTACCAGGATATTTTAGCCCAAAACCTGGTTACCTCTCTGCTAGGAGGCTGAAACTTGGCCATAAGTGGATCTTCCAGCAAAACAAAGAAACTGTAAATTGGGTACAAAATCAAAAATGTTCTATGGCCATCTCAGTCTTCAGACTTGAACTCCATTGAAAACCTGTGGTTTGAATTGAACAGGGCAGTCCACAAGACAGACTAAATAAATCAAGGACCTGGAGAGATTCTGTATGGAGGAATGGTCTAAGATACCACCCAATGTGTTCTCTAATCTCATAAAACATTTCAGTGTCATTATCCTCCCAAGGGGAGAGTGCTGGAGTATTGAAAACATGGGTAGCAATAATTCAGACCCCTGCCTTTTGAGAATTACATGTTAAACTAAATCTCTTTCTCTGAGCAATTGTATTAGTATAAAATAATATAATTTCCCTTTTTTTTGGTGTAACAATACATCATGTAGATGTATATAATGAACAGACTAGGTCTATACTGCTCCTACATGGTGTAACAATACATCATGTAGATGTACAGTGGGGGGGAAAAGTATTTGATCCCCTGCTGATTTTGTACATTTGCCCACTTACAAAGAAATAATCAGTCTATAATTTTAATAGTAGGTTTATTTGAGCAGTGAGAGACAGAATAACAACAAAAAAAATCCAGAAAAATGCATGTCAAAAATGTTATAAATTGATTTGCATTTTAGTGAGGGAAATAAGTATTTGACCCCCTCTCAATCAGAAAGATTTCTGTCTCCCAGGTGTCTTTTATACAGGTAACGAGCTGAGATTAGGAGCACACTCTTAAAGGAAGTGCTTCTAACTGTAAAGGGATAATTCCAGTACAGTACATGTGTAAAGGGTGTAGAGGGATAATCCCAGTGCAGTACATGTGTAAAAGGATAATTCCAGTGCAGTACATGTGTAAAGGGATAATTCCAGTGCAGTACATGTGTAAAGGGTGTAAAGGGATAATTCCAGTGCAGTACATGTGTAAAAGGATAATTCCAGTGCAGTACATGTGTAAAGGGATAATTCCAGTGCAGTACATGTGTAAAGGGTGTAGAGGGATAATCCCAGTGCAGTACATGTGTAAAAGGATAATTCCAGTGCAGTACATGTGTAAAGGGATAATTCCAGTGCAGTACATGTGTAAAGGGTGTAGAGGGATAATCCCAGTACAGTACATGTGTAGAGGGTGTAGAGGGATAATCCCAGTGCAGTACATGTGTAAAGGGTGTTGAGGGATAATTCCAGTGCAGTACATGTGTAGAAGGATAATTCCAGTGCAGTACATGTGTAAAGGGTGTAGAGGGATAATCCCAGTGCAGTACATGTGTAAAGGGTGTAGAGGGATAATCCCAGTGCAGTACATGTGTAAAGGGTGTAGAGGGATAATCCCAGTGCAGTACATGTGTAAAGGGTGTTGAGCGATATTTCCAGTACACGTGTAGAAGGATAATTCCAGTGCAGTACATGTGTAAAGGGTATTGAGGGATAATTCCAGTGCAGTACATGTGTAAAGGGTATTGAGGGATAATTCCAGTGCAGTACATGTGTAAAGGGTGTAGAGGGATATTTCCAGTGCAGTACATGTGTAAAGGGTGTTGAGGGATAATTCCAGTGCAGTACATGTGTAAAGGGTGTAGAGGGATATTTCCAGTGCAGTACATGTGTAAAGGGTGTTGAGGGATAATCCCAGTACAGTACATGTGTAAAGGGTGTAGAGGGATAATCCCAGTGCAGTACATGTGTAAAGGGTGTTGAGGGATAATCCCAGTGCAGTACATGTGTAAAGGGTGTAGAGGGATAATCCCAGTGCAGTGGTTATTGACTGCAGACTTAAAATGCTGAAAACAGGTCCCTAGTGGAATGACAACAACATGGCTGCTTGTTAAAGAAGAGATGGAGAGAGAGACAGAGATAACCATATACATTGCACATGGACCGTAAGAAATCCTGAATGTATTGAAATGCCTGGGCTCGCAGGGGATGTGTTAGTTCATAACCCATCATTTATACCTGTTAGTTCATAACCCATCATTTATACCTGTTAGTTCATAACCCATCATTTATACCTGTTAATTCATAACCCATCATTTATACCTGTTAATTCATAACCCATCATTTATACCTGTTAATTCATAACCCATCATTTATACCTGTTAATTCATATCCCATCATTTATACCTGTTAATTCATAACCCATCATTTATACCTGTTAATTCATAACCCATCATTTATACCTGTTAATTCATAACCCATCATTTATACCTGTTAATTCATAACCCATCATTTATACCTGTTAGTTCATAACCCATCATTTATGCCTGTTAATTCATAACCCATCATTTATGCCTGTTAATTCATAACCCATCATTTATGCCTGTTAATTCATAACCCATCATTTATACCTGTTAATTCATAACCCATCATTTATACCTGTTAATTCATAACCCATCATTTATACCTGTTAGTTCATAACCCATCATTTATACCTGTTAGTTCATAACCCATCATTTATACCTGTTAGTTCATAACCCATCATTTATACCTGTTAATTCATAACCCATCATTTATACCTGTTAATTCATAACCCATCATTTATACCTGTTAGTTCATAACCCATCATTTATACCTGTTAGTTCATAACCCATCATTTATACCTATTAGTTCATAACCCATCATTTATAACCCATCATTTATACCTGTTAATTCATAACCCATCATTTATACCTGTTAGTTCATAACCCATCATTTATACCTGTTAATTCATAACCCATCATTTATGCCTGTTAATTCATAACCCATCATTTATGCCTGTTAATTCATAACCCATCATTTATGCCTGTTAATTCATAACCCATCATTTATACCTGTTAGTTCAGGGGCGGTTCAGGCAGGCTGGCATGCTCCCCGACCTTACTTGGCAGGAACTAATGAAGATCCATTATAAACCCCAGGAAGAGTAGCTGCTGCCTTGGCAGGAACTAATGGGGATCCATTACAAATACTTGTATCAATATATTTGTGTCTCTTTACTCTCGGATTCTAAAATGCTAATTAGCATCAAAGTAGACGACATGCAAGACTACAAATCCCTGCAAGCTCCTGCATGTCATCTCTAGCCAACACCTTTCACAGAACAGTTCACTGAATTGTCCATTGAAATACATTTTGACACTTTAATCATTGCTACATTAAGGCCTGATTGGTGGAGTGCTGCAGAGATGGTTGTCCTTCTGGAAGGTTCTCCCGTCTCCACAGAGGAAATCCGGAGCTCTGTCAGAGTGAACATCGGGTTCTTGTTCACCTCCCTGACCAAGGCCCTTCTCCCACGATTTCTCAGTTTGTCCAGGCGGCCAGCTCTAGGAAGAGTCTTGGTGGTTCCAAACTTCTTCCATTAAATAATGATGGAGGCCACTGTGTTCTTGGGGACCTTCAATGCTGCAGAAATGTTAAAAGTAAATACATTTACAAAATGTTCTAAAAACCTGTTTTGGGTTTGTCATTGTGTGTAGTTTGATGAGGGTGAAAAATTATTCAATTTTAGAAGAATGCTGTAACGTAACAAAATGTGGAAAAGGTGAAGGGGTCTGAATACTTTACGAATGCACTGTATACCCCTGGTAGACTTTCTACCACTGGCAGAGTTTTCTACCGCTGGCAGTTTTGTACACAGTCATGTGATACGTGGTATAGAAAAGTCCAATCTTAGGAGAGTACATGGGAGGCACTATACTGTGTATCTGCATGTGTCTATCTGGTCAAAACCACTGATACAGGAGCCCCTCCACCCTCTGGTGGGATGGATCATGTCTACAGAGAAACTTAGATTTGTGTGTATTTGGTATATGTTGTAAAATTGTTAGATATTACTGCACTGTCGCAGCTAGAAAAACAAGCATTTCGCTACACCCGCAATAACATCTGCTAAACACGTGTATGTGACCAATAAAATGTGATTTTGATTTGAAATAAATGTCCTATTTATCAAAGGTGCTTTTGGCTGGTGTCAAAATGACTTCAAAGGATTTGAATTTGTTAAAAGTCCATTTTGATACAGAAACACTAAACCATGATTTAGATTTATTAAGAACAAGTTGATTGACAAAGTCATGAAAAATTGGAAGAATTTAATAAACCACATTTTGGCCATGATAAAAAGATATGCCTCTGGGATCAAAATGATCCATGTCAGAAGTATGGTTCAATGCAAATATGTAGTGGGTGTAAAGTTTGTTTCAATTTCTCACTCATTAAAAACGAATCAATCAACACATGCTTCTCTTTGAACGACTTAATATAATATTAAACTTTTATGAAATAAATGAAAAATAAACGTTTGGTTCCTCAACTGCGTTGCTTCGTCCAGTCAGCAGATGGCGATGTGCGTCTTTTAGGTTCAGGCGATGCTGCCAGTGTGACGTATAATCTAGTGGACGGGACGCTCCTTCAACAACAACAGCTAGTCAGACACCTCGGTAGCTTTCTAGCAAACATAGCTACAACATTCACGCTCTTTACACTGTTTTGGTGTATATTAGTCGATGTGTATTAAACACACTTCTGTCGTATGTACTTGTTGGCCCATTTAATTATATATTTACGTTGTTTGTCAGCTAGCTGGTTTGCTAAGTTAGCTTAGAACTAGGCTAGTCGCTAATGCTAACTAGCTAACATCCCCGACCATGAGTTCACTAAGCTACTCTCCTCCTGTTAAAGAGGAGGTCTGCTGGACGGAGAAAGAAGCTCTTGTGAAAGAGGAGGAGGAAGAGAAAGATGTTACAATACAAAAACAAGTAGAGGGTGAAGCTGTTAGCGTGAAAGAAGAAGAGAAAGACGTTTCAGTTAAAGAAGAGGAAGAGGCGTTCAGAGTGAAAGAGGAGGAGGATGTTACAGTAAAAGAAGAGGAGGAAGAGAAAGAGGAGGCAGTTTTTGGAGTGAAAGAGGAGGAGGGGGAGATGACTGTCACATTGGAGGAAGAAGAGGAGGTTGGAGATCTGTTTAACACCAGTAAGTACCGTCTCTGCAGTCGTTGAACCAATATGCAGTAAAGGGGTTCTACACTTTAATGTTGTTCTGTAGGAATGGCTGAAGCTACACTGTAACGTGTAGAACATCAAGAGTGGACCATCAACAAAACGTTAACAATTGATCAAATGCATCCAATGACAATGCCTGAAATACTGTAGTCCTCAATATCTCCTATTAGATTAGCCCAAGATGTTCTCTTAAAGGGGCAATCAGCAGTTGTTACATCCATTTTGGGACTTATACATTAATGATATGTACCCATCTGTTTCTTGAAGAAATCACTTATAAATGCCTCATGAGCTTAGTTCAACTGTCGTACCCCATCAGAACCCAAAATATAAGCTTTTATTTACTCCAATGTTTGTCAGTAAATATAAACAAACACTGTATATCCTCAAAACATGGTTAAAACTATAATGTTGATATCATGGATGGTTACATTTCTCCAGCCCCATCCCTCAGCTTTTTACCGAAACGGGCAGGGAGTTCGCTTTGTTATTGTTTCTACTGCTGATTGCTGCCCCCGTTACTCCTCAAGGTCCAAGGACTGAATGTTATTTTCAGAGGTAGACTGGCTCTGGCAGCTAAAATAGTCAAATAATCCATCTAAATGTGAATCGATTCTCAATTGCGATACGTTTCTAGAAACATAAATCGCTGTACTTTCATATCAATTCAGAATAATTTCACACAATACTTAAATATCACATCAAAATTATTTGAAATAATACTTTCATATCACATCAATTATTTCAAATACTTTCACATCAAAATTATTTCAAATAATACTTTCATATCACATCAAAATTATTTAAAATACTTTCACATCAAAATAATTTCACACAATACTTTCATATCACATCAAAATAGGTAACCAGTCGCGATGCCCCAAACATTGAATGCAAGTCAATTTATAACATTTTTGACATGTGTTTTTCTGGATTTTTTTGTTATTCTGTCTCTCACTGTTCAAATAAACCTACCATTAAAATTATAGACTGATCATTTCTTTGTCAGTGGGCAAATGTACAAAATCAGCAGGGGATCAAATACTTTTTTCCCTCACTGTAACTCCCAATCACGGCCAGTTGTGACACAGCCTGGACTCGAACCAGGGTGTCTGTAGTGACGCCTCAAGCACTGAGATACAGTGTTTTAGACCGCTGCACCACTCAGGGGCCCCAACATCATGTTCTAGTGCTGTCCCCAACTAAAATACATCTTGGTCAACCAAGAGTCATCTGTTCTTTCTACCAATCGATTGGTTTAAATGTTATGTATATTTTTCCATATATAGACACAACCCATGTGTTTTAATAAAATCAACTATATGTACTGAACTGGTCTGATGCTTTAAGCACACTGTTTGACCAAATAATTAAGACACACAAATGACTCGAGGGATGACTCGAACCTTTTCCATTTCGAGTGGCAATTTATCTGACCATTTCTACTGATCTGGTGCCAGTTAGGATTTTCATATGCACATTTTCATGGAAGATTTTAAAATCATTGTCTGTGATTAATCTACATTCTATCTAAATCTAAAAGAAAATTATACAAATCTAAAAGTAACTTTTATTGCCATTGCCAACTATGTAAAAATAGCCTACATAAAACCAACAAATAAAAACATTGCAGCCTGCAGGTAGAAAATATCCTATAAATCACATTTGCTGCACATGGCCTGTCTACAACAAACTTAAAACATATCAACTATCAACTGGGTCCTCCTAAACTTGTGATAGCAAGCCTGCAACATTGTATAAAATATTCTGGGCCTTATTCCCTGCCAGTGAGTTCTGGACAGACACAGCTGTAGGCTATTTGTGCAAAGGATAAGAAGTAATCAGGTCTTTTATGACATTTCCACTGGATCAGAGCATTACATTTTTCCCTTTTATGCTGAGTGTTTATCGAAAGGGTGAGAGCTGGAAATATATTTTTTAAATACTTTGAGGAACTATTCTCATTTGCAATTGATTTTGATTAGACTTTGTTTACTTGCTTTTTGATGTGAAGAAAATAATACTTTGAGAAGCTCCACAACTCATTAGTGGTGGTGCGTTAAGACAATCAGAAATACTATCAGACATCACCAAATGGGCACATTTATAGACCTACATTTGCACACAGGCCAGGTAGACTAGTCCTACTTCTATATGCGTATTCAGGTGTGCGTCCTTACTCAACATTGACAGGAGTGTTTCAAACAAAAGACAATTAATAAATTGACAACAATCTTGCGGGGTCAGGTCTGGGTGGTCTGCCAGGGGCCGTTTCATTTAGTATCCGTTTGGGTCAGTTGGGGAATGATTGTATTTCCCCATAGTATGTTGTACCGAAGTTGACCAACTGAAAGGGAGTGTAACTTTATGACTATAATTACTGTTCCCTGAAGGAGGGAAACGAGGTACAACACCTGTTTGGCCCCACCCCTTCCTGGGTCGGTGAAGAGCGATATTAAATTGAATATGACCTAAGGCTCGTATTTCTGTGTGTTATTATATTATAATTAAGTCTATGATTTGATCTTTGATATAGCAGTCTGACTGAGTGGTGGTAGGCAGCAGCAGGCTCGTAAGCATTCATTCAAACATTCATTCAAACAGCACTTTCCTGCGTTTGCCAGCAGCTCTTAGCAATGCTTGAAGCACAGCGCTGTTTATGACATCAAGCCTATCAACTCCTGAGATTAGGCTGGCAATACTAAAGTGCCTATAAGAACATTCTGGGTGGCAGGGTAGCCTAGTGGTTAGAACGTTGGACTAGTAACTGAAAGGTTGCAAGTTCAAATCCCCGAGATGACAAGGTACAAATCTGTCGTTCTGCCCCTGAACAGGCAGTTAACCCACTAAAGGTAAGAAAATATATAAATTAAATAAATAAATAAAAATGTATATGAATTTCAAATGATATAGAGAGAAATAGTTATATGTTAAAAGCTTTTTTACATGGCACATATTGCACTTTTACTTTCTTCTCCAACACTGTGTTTTTGCACTATTTAAACCAAATGGAACATGTTTCATTATTTATTTGAGACTAAATAGATTTTATTGATGTATTATATTAAGTTAAAATAAGTGTTCATTCAGTATTGTTGTAGTTGTCATTATTACAAATATATATAAAAAATCGTCCAATTAATCGGTATTGGCTTATTTTGGTCTTCCAATAATCGGCATCGGCATTGAAAAATCATAATCGGTCGACCTCTACTATGTTATCGTTGGTGATGTTATGGGTGGGCCTCTACTATGTTATTGGTGGTGATGTTATGGGTGGACCTCTACTATGTTATTGGTGGTGATGTTATGGGTGGATCTCTACTATGTTATTGGTGGTGATGTTAAGGACCTCTACTATGTTATTGGTGGTGATGTTATGGACCTCTACTATGTTATTGGTGGTGATGTTATGGACCTCTACTATGTTATTGGTGGTGATGTTATGGACCTCTACTATGTTATTGGTGGTGATGTTATGGGTGGACCTCTACTATGTTATTGGTGGTGATGTTATGGACCTCTACTATGTTATTGGTGGTGATGTTATGGACCTCTACTATGTTATTGGTGGTGATGTTATGGGTGGGCCTCTACTATGTTATTGGTGGTGATGTTATGGACCTCTACTATGTTATTGGTGGTGATGTTATGGGCCTCTACTATGTTATTGGTGGTGATGTTATGGGTGGACCTCTACTATGTTATTGTTGGTGATGTTATGGACCTCTGCTATGTTATTGGTGGTGATGTTATGGGTGGACCTCTACTATGTTATTGGTGGTGATGTTATGGGTGGACCTCTACTATGTTATTGGTGGTGATGTTATGGGTGGACCTCTACTATGTTATTGGTGGTGATGTTATGGGTGGACCTCTACTATGTTATTGGTGGTGATGTTATGGGTGGACCTCTACTATGTTATTGGTGGTGATGTTATGGGTGGACCTCTACTATGTTATTGGTGGTGATGTTATGGGTCTCTACTATGTTATTGTTGGTGATGTTATGGGCCTCTACTATGTTATTGGTGGTGATGTTATGGGCTAATTTGTTAAACACTTAGTGTACAAACCCTCATTGTCAGGCTGATGGAAAAGCTAGCCAAAGAGCATTTAACTGGTTGAAGTGTTTAACTATAAATCAGTTGATTTGCGACAATAACACAAACATATTAAGCAGGAGATTCAAACGAGCCTTACAATTATAATCCAAAAGTAATGTGAAATGTACTCAACCTGTAAATGGAGGCTATTTTTGCTGTCAGCCTATGAGAACTCCCCTGAGTTTTCCCCCACGGTGGTGAATTAGTGAATAGACACAGAGCTTAATGTGAGTTTCCTTGAGTAGCACTCCTGATCTTGCGCTGTAATATTCAGAATACAACGTGAAAAACTAAAATCTTAGCTCACCATTTTTGCTCCAGGCAGATATACTACATCCATAACTAGTGGTTTCCTCATTAGCAGATATAGTACATCCATAACTAGTGGTTTCCTCATTAGCAGATATACTACATCCATAACTAGTGGTTTCCTCATTACCAGATATACTACATCCATAACTAGTGGTTTCCTCATTACCAGATATACTACATCCATAACTAGTGGTTTCCTCATGACCAGATATACTACATCCATAACTAGTGGTTATTTACCAGATATACTACATCCATAACTACTGGTTTCCTCATTACCAGATATACTACATCCATAACTAGTGGTTTCCTCATTACCAGATATACTACATCCATAACTAGTGGTTTCCTCATGACCAGATATACTACATCCATAACTAGTGGTTATTTACCAGATATACTACATCCATAACTACTGGTTTCCTCATTACCAGATATACTACATCCATAACTAGTGGTTTCCTCATTACCAGATATACTACATCCATAACTAGTGGTTTCCTCATTACTAGATATACTACATCCATAACTAGTGGTTTCCTCATTACCAGATATACTACATCCATAACTAGTGGTTTCCTCATTACCAGATATACTACATCCATAACTAGTGGTTTCCTCATTACCAGATATACTACATCCATAACTAGCGGTTTCCTCATTAGCAGGGAGGAGTTTCTACAATCAGATTGTGTGTGCATCGCCCTCAATCATCGATGTTACTACTAATGTGAAAACAATACAAAATATGACTATTCTTGCTCATTTTGTGGGCCTTTAATCATCTGTCTGACTTTGTTGTTCATGCAGGAGAGAGACGTGACTATCGTGGATCCTCTGGGGAGCCTCAACAACCTCTTGATGCTGAAGAGGCAGAGAAGAGTCTCTCCACATTAGAACACCTCAAGAAACACCTGCAGACATCCACAGGGAAGAGAACTCACTGCTGCTCTGACTGTGGGAAGAGATTCACCTCATCAACAGGCATTAAAATTCATCAGAGAATCCACACAGGAGAGAAACCTTTTAGCTGTACTCAATGTGGGAAGAGTTTTACTCAATCAACCAGCCTGATATCACACCAGAGAACTCACACAGGAGAGAAACCTTATAACTGTGCTCAATGTGGGAAGAGTTTTACTAGGTCAACTGGCCTGATATCACACCAGAGAACACACACAGGAGAGAAACCTTATAGCTGTGATGAATGTGGGAAGAGTTTTGTTACATCTAACAGTCTGACTAAACACCAGAGAACACACACAGGAGAGAAACCTTATAGATGTGATGAATGTGGGAAGAGTTATGTTAAATCTAGCAGTCTGACTAAACACCAGAGAACACACACAGGAGAGAAACCTTATAGATGTGATGAATGTGGGAAGAGTTATGTTAAATCTAGCAGTCTGACTAAACACCAGAGAACACACACAGGAGAGAAATCTTATAGATGTGATGAATGTGGGAAGAGTTATGTTACATCTAGCTGTCTGACTAAACACCGGAGAACACACACGGGAGAGAAACCTTATAGCTGTGCTCAATGTGGGAAGAGCTTTAATGAGAAAAGCTGTCTGACTAAACACCAGAGAACACACACAGGAGAGAAGCCTTTTAGCTGTAATCAATGTGGGAAGAGTTTTACTCAGTCAACCAGCCTGATGTCACACCAGAGAAAACACACACAGGAGAGAAATCTTATAGCTGTGCTCAATGTGGGAAGAGTTTTACTATGTCTAACAAGCGGACTTCACACCATATAACACATACAGGAGAAACCTCAGCTGTGATCAGTGTGACCAGAGATAATCTGATAAAATACCTCAATCAATGAAATAATGTCAAATGTTTTAACATTGTAGAAGGAGTATTTTAATGATGTCACAATGTAGAACCCTAAACGTTTGTCCCCTGTTCTATTGATTTCAACATGATATGGATATTAGCCTCAGGGGGGAAATCCAGGCTCTGAATTGAAAGAGTTACTATTTATGAGATTTAACAAAAAGTGACTAACAAAAAAAGAGTTGTGTTACACTTACCATGTTGGTGACCCACTTGAATCAAAATGTAGCTAGCTGTTTCCTACAAATTATTAAGAAGTTAGTTTTCCGTATTGGATATGAGTTTTGTTTGGGTTCATTCCAAGGGGACGAGAGTTCTAGAAGCTCGTGGTAATTATTATTTTTTAAATTGTTTTTAATTGTTGACAGCCAGTGGACACCATGTTTATATTGGTGAAGGTGAAGCATTGTAGTGGATGGAAGTTGTTTTCTGTTGGTGGTGAGCACGTAAAGTGGAGTTTTTAGAAAAGCCTCTGAGTGTGTATTCCTAAGTGGGGGGCACCTTGGAGGTGTAAACAGGGCTGAGTCAGCTATCTGTGTGAACTGGATGAAAACTAGAATCTTTGTTTACTATTTAAGACAGTTTATGATATAGTATAAGCTAGTAAGGTGCACCTGGAATTATTTTAAACCTGTAATTGTTTTAAACCTGTAATTATTTTACACCTGTACCCCATTTTAGAAGTATTGAAAGATATAAATGTATGAGTTGCAAAATCCTAGGAACTAACCTTGACATAGAAATGTGAAAAATGAAAATATTCCTGTAGGTTAAAATATTAATTGATTATTAATATTAGTTATGTTTGAGAATAGCATTGTGTGACAGGCTGACTTGAAAGATTATACTCAACATTTTGCTGCGTGGCAATACTGTGTTTGGATTCTGAAGGGCATTTATACAAAAGAGGTAGTCTAGACACTGTATTAATACCATTATGCATTTGAATCCCATCTACAGCTACCATCTCCCTCCACAAGGGGGCGGACATGTAACGTTTCCAAAATGGGATAGTATTGTACATGTAACGTTTCCAAAATGGGATAGTATTGTCCATGTAACGTTTCCAAAATGGGACAGTATTGTACATGTAACGTTTCCAAAATGGGATAGTATTGTCCATGTAACGTTTCCAAAATGGGATAGTATTGTCCATGTAACGTTTCCAAAATGGGATAGTATTGTCCATGTAACGTTTCCAAAATGGGATAGTATTGTCCATGTAATGTTTCCAAAATGGGATAGTATTGTACATGTAACGTTTCCAAAATGGGATAGTATTGTACATGTAACGTTTCCAAAATGGGATAGTATTGTTCATGTAACGTTTCAAAATGGGATAGTATTGCACATGTAACATTTCCAAAATGGGATAGTATTGTCCATATAACGTTATGCCCCTTTGTGAGTTAATAGTATTGCATGCTGTAGCAGGCTATATAAAGAGGAAGACCTCCATTGACGATTCAGTTCGTTGTAACATCTCGTCTGGACAGGTCACCGTCCTAAGTTAGTTAGTTAGTTAGTTAGTTAGTTAACAAAGCTAACGTTAGCTAGTTCATTATCACAAAAGTGAGAACTGCTCTTGATTGGAAACTTACGTTAATGAGTGTAAAGCCATGTTGGCTTTATGGAAACGATATAGAATATATGGGAAAGAATATAGTTGAGGAAATAATCCAAACCTAGTTGTGCCTAGTTAGGACATAACGTTAGCTAGCTAGCTAACGGTACTGTACTGTAGCTCATACAACGCCGACGGTCAAACCCGGCTTTCTAATATTTACGTTCATTAACTATCGTAACGTTATGGAAGATATTCACAGAAAACCATCATTGTCTTCGTAATTCATTATTAATATGTTATATTATTATATAAATTATTTCGATAAATATTCAGAGCCAAACATCAACCCAACTTAACCTTTTTAACTGTTGTCGCATCCAAACTTGTCACCATCGTTTTCAGTTGTAATTGCGAAGTTCCCGGAAGAAGTCCAGCAACAACGGAGGTTCCTCGATGAACCCACCTTCTAACAAGTTCTTTGAAGAACCTTTTGGGGCTGTTTTTCATTGACCAAGAACCCTACGGTTCTTAGGGGATCTGAGAACAACTCCAGTTGAACCCTTCATTTTTAGAGTTGTAGTCGGCTCTATTTACTCTCAGATTCAAACATGATGATTAGCATCAACGATCAAGTCAGCTGCTGCTGCTCCAATACATTATGAGGTGAGACGGTGAACTGATGTTGAACTGGGCAGTCAGCTGCTGCTGCTCCAATACAGTATGAGGTGAGACGGTGAACTGGGCAGTCAGCCGCTGCTGCTCCAATACAGTATGAGGTGAGACGGTGAACTGATGTTGAACTGGGCAGTCAGCTGCTGCTGCTCCAATACAGTATGAGGTGAGACGGTGAACTGATGTTGAACCGGGCAGTCAGCTGCTGCTGCTCCAATACAGTATGAGGTGAGACGGTGAACTGATGTTGAACTGGGCAGTCAGCTGCTGCTGCTCCAATACAGTATGAGGTGAGACGGTGAACTGATGTTGAATCATAATGATTAAGTTAATTAAAATGAATTAGTGATACTATTAAAAAATTGTATTTGTCATATTAAATATATTACTATTGTTATCAGATAGAAACATGATGGAATATTGTACATCATATTAGCATCAACATACATTATTGTTTCATACAATTTCACATAATAAGGATATTTAATATTTTCAAGTTCAGAACTCATCACCTGCTATGTAAAAGAGACAGCATTGACCATTGTGCATTATTCTATCTGGGATCCTTGGGACATCCCTACCCTAAACCCTAACCTTAACCCCTACCTTAACCATTTTAAATGTCAACTTCAACGGGCTAGGACGTCCCAAGGATGTATCTCTACCTGAAAATACATGATCTAAATGATTGATCGTTGGTATTCAGCAGTCATAAAGCCTTATTTACTTTAATGAACTACTAAAATTGTGATTTTGTCAGACAGCATAGACAGCAGCTCTACACTTTATTGACTGACTGATCCATTCATCCTTCCATCCCTACTCAGCCTTCCTCTCCTCTGAAGACCCAGTGAGGGTGGAGCTCAGTCAGAGAGCTGTTGAGGGACTGGTTAGGAAGAACACTTCTACAGCCAGAGAGGTGAGAGGTCACACATGGTTTAGATGGTAAATATTTATGTCCCCTTAGCGGTTCATCACGTCAGCTAAAGGGAATATGTTCCATCATCTATATTTATTTACATTAGTGCAAATTGTCCACTGATATGGGTGTAATTTCTCACCCCTTTTGGCTGTATGAAAGTTAATTTCCCCTCAGGCACACACATTTCTTCTTTGTTATTACCCGAGCCACTGCCTGTTCAGCCTGCTATCATCCAGAAGGTGAGGTCAGTACAGGTGCATCAAAGCTGGAACTGAAAGACTGAAAAACAGCTTCTATCTCCAGGCCATCAGACTGATAAACAGCTTCTATCTCCAGGCCATCAGACTGATAAACAGCTTCTATCTCCAGGCCATCAGACTGTTAAACAGCTTCTCTCTCCAGGCCATCAGACTGATAAACAGCTTCTCTCTCCAGACCATCAGACTGATAAACAGCTTCTATCTCCAGACCATCAGACTGATAAACAGCTTCTATCTCCAGGCCATCAGACTGATAAACAGCTTCTATCTCCAGGCCATCAGACTGATAAACAGCTTCTATCTCCAGGCCATCAGACTGTTAAACAGCTTCTATCTCCAGGCCATCAGACTGAAAAACAGCTTCTATCTCCAGACCATCAGACTGTTAAACAGCTTCTATCTCCAGGCCATCAGACTGTTAAACAGCTTCTATCTCCAGGCCATCAGACTGAAAAACAGCTTCTATCTCCAGGCCATCAGACTGATAAACAGCTTCTATCTCCAGACCATCAGACTGTTAAACAGCTTCTATCTCCAGGCCATCAGACTGTTAAACAGCTTCTATCTCCAGGCCATCAGACTGAAAAACAGCTTCTATCTCCAGGCCATCAGACTGATAAACAGCTTCTATCTCCAGACCATCAGACTGTTAAACAGCTTCTATCTCAAGGCCATCAGACTGTTAAACAGCTTCTATCTCCAGGCCATCAGACTGGTAAACAGCTTCTATCTCCAGGCCATCAGACTGTTAAACAGCTTCTATCTCCAGGCCATCAGACTGTTAAACAGCTTCTATCTCCAGGCCATCAGACTGTTAAACAGCTTCTATCTCCAGGCCATCAGACTGGTAAACAGCTTCTATCTCCAGGCCATCAGACTGTTAAACAGCTTCTATCTCCAGGCCATCAGACTGTTAAACAGCTTCTATCTCCAGGCCATCAGACTGTTAAACAGCTTCTATCTCCAGGCCATCAGACTGTTAAACAGCTTCTATCTCCAGGCCATCAGACTGTTAAACAGCTTCTATCTCCAGGCCATCAGACTGTTAAACAGCTTCTATCTCCAGACCGTCAGACTGTTAAACAGCTTCTATCTCCAGGCCGTCAGACTGTTAAACAGCTTCTATCTCCAGGCCGTCAGACTGTTAAACAGCTTCTATCTCCAGACCGTCAGACTGATAAACAGCTTCTATCTCCAGGCCGTCAGACTGGTAAACAGGCATCATGAAATCATTGGCCCTTTAATAATGTTTGCATATCATTTCTCATCTCATATGTATAAACTGTATCTCAGTCTATGCTGCTCTAACATTGTTTATCCATATATTTATATATTCCTAATTCCATTCCTTTACTTAGATTTGTGTGTATTAGGTATTTGTTGTGAAATTGTTAGATATTAATTGTTAGATATTACTGCACTGTGGGAACTAGAAGGACAAGCATTTCACTACACCTGCAATAACATCTGCTGAACACCTGTATGTGACCAACAACATTTGATTTATTATGAAGGTAATTTGTGTCAAATTTACTTTGCCCCTCATTCACCCCACCTCTTTACATTGCTGATGCATAATCAGTGGCCTGACTGTGTCAAAGGCCCATCCTGGTAGATCTGAACCTAAAGCAGCTTGGAGTGATCGGATGACAGAAGTCACATTTAGGTGCCAGGTGTAACTGAGGCCATAGATGCTCCATATCCATTACTTGAGTGTTTTGTATAATATGACTAAATGTGTTTTTGTGTTGCAGGGTGTCGTGTCTTTGGGGTACGATTAAACTGAAGACATGTTTATCAATTAACTCCCTGTAATTATTATCACGCGATTAAACTGATTAATCGTTTAATTGTAATTAACTAGGAGATCGGGGCACCAAGGAAAATATTCAGATTACAAAGTTATAATTTTCCTAATATAACTTTCCTATATTATAACATTATATATTATAGTATAGGCCGATTATCTTCTGGTTTAAATGGTGTATTTTACCTCGCGTCCAGTCTCATTCCAAACGTCGTAAATTGTTGTATCTGCACGAACCCAGTCTTTACTAAAATCATCCATACATCAATTGTCTTAAAATAATTTATTTACTAAACTAAGTAATTCACAGAAAGTATACAAACAGTAATTATCATCACAAAGAATTGGTAGAGTAATGTGCTTTAGTGGTCTAAACAGGCCTGGCGGCCTGTTGAACAAAGGGTCATAAACGGTCAGCTGAGGAGACACACAAGAGTTCATTAATATTAACAATTGACATGCTAATCCTTTGTACATGAACGCTCACTCATTCGGGAACAACTGCAATCAATATATATTTACGCTCAGTGTGTCGTCGGGATCCTTGTTGAAGAGTCGTTCTGTTGGAGAGTTTTGTCTCTCTCTCTCTCTCTCGGTTAGAATGGATCTTTCAAAGCGACATTCATTAATGTCGTCATAGAATAGATGTTTCGTCGGTCTTCGCGTTCAATGATATAATTTCTAGCTGCAGACTATTAATTAATATCAAAGACTTGTTCTTATTCTGTTGGTCTCGATAGTCTAAAAGTTAACCACGTGGTATAGTTCACTTTCAGTAGAGTACTTGGATGGTCAAACCTATTGGCCAACTCACAATGGAGTGGAGGCCTGGTCTGGAGAAAAGTAAATCAGGGTGGGTTTTATAGTGACATAGAACAGCTTGTCACATGACGCCTGGTCCTGTATGGGTCCCTGGGGGCGTGCCGATGACTGAGTTAAGCTTGGTACAGGAATACAATTCTATCACATTAACATCAGTACATAGCATCTCAATGTATTACAAAAACTTTATCCTTATTAATACATTTTATACAACCATGTGGATGCAAGTCTCATCGCTGAGGCTATTATATAAACAGTTTTATGGTAATATGGCTATGTTGTCTCTTCTGAGTATCACAAAATTGTACCAAGCGGACCAGTTCGTAGCTGGATTCTTCACCAATCTTCCATACCTTCTCCAGAACACAAATGTCGCTTGGCTCCCCAATTCTGTGAGTTGGAAGAATTTCCTGTGTCTCTCTATGTGGCAAGACATTCTCCTCAGAGTTTTTACAACCCTTTCACACAGGGCCTGGGTGGGGTAAGGTAGGTTGGGGGATGGTGTAAGGGGGGAGGGGGTCAACTGTCCTCCCTGTACTCAAAGAGGCCAACGTCATGACAAGGGGCAGTCAGAAATGGAACAGCAAGGCCACAGAACATGACATAAGCAGAGCTGTGGGAGACCACCTCAAGCCCCTGGTAGAGCCAGGGGTGGTGTTTACCACTCCACCACGCCTTCAGCAGGCTGGAAAAGTTGGATTGATACCGTTTTTCGGACCAAGAGTCTGTTGCTTGGTCAGTCATTGGGTTCATTCAATAGTTTTATTTATACAGCACATGTCAGACATGGATGCAACACAATGGCTTCACAGGAAAAAACTATGAAAATTAAACTGAAATATTTAGTACACAAATATGAGGATAAAAAACAATAATAACAACTGAAAGACTAATGAGCATTGTAAGGAAATGCCATTGATTAAAATATCAACAATATGATGCAATATCCAACCCAAAATATAACTTGTTTTTAGGAGGGGCTCTGAAAGACACTATGGGGGTGTCCACTGGAAGTTGACTAGTAACAACAACTGGGACATAAAAGACACCCACCATGAGACCCACTAAATCTGCCCAAGAAGAGGAAAACAAAAGAAATACCCACACCAAACTTAAAGACAGGAAGCAAACCAAAAAGGTGGAGCAACTAAAGGTGTTGACTCTCCACATGTATCAAGACAACTGGAGCACTGGGCCAGACACTCTTAAATAGAACCTGGACCAGCTCAGGTGAAACACCTTCCCACTAACGAGATGGACAAGCCAGCACAGGTGTAACACATACTGACTAACGAGGTGACACCAATCAGTGCACCCAAGACACATTTCAGTTGAATGTATTCAGTTGTACAATCAATCAATCAAATGTATTTATAAAGCCCTTCTTACATCAGCTGATATCTCAAAGTGCTGTACAGAAACCCAGCCTAAAACCCCAAACAGCAAGCAATGCAGGCGTAGAAGCACGGTGGCTAGGAAAAACTCCCTAGAAAGGCCAAAACCAAGGAAGAAACCAGGCTATGAGGGGTGGCCAGTCCTCTTCTGGCTGTGCCGGGTGGAGATTAGAACACAACATGGCCAAGATGTTCAAATGTTCATAGATGACCAGCAGGGTCAAATAATAATAATCACAGTGGTTGTCGAGGGTGCAACAGGTCAGCACCTCAGGAGTAAATGTCAGTTGGCTTTTCATAGCCGATCATTCAGATCTCTACAACTTCCATTTCACGTAATCATCTACAAAGCTTCACCTTCTACAATATAAACATGGTGTCTACTGGCTACACGTATTTCTAAATAATAATATACAATCATACTTTTTTATCCTTTCTCTTTCTATAGAATCCTAAAACTCACGAGCTTCTAGAACTCTCGTCCCCTTGGAACGAGCCCAAACAAAACTCATCTCCAATACATTTATTGTATATATACAATACAGTGTGTTCTCTGGTGTAATGTCAGCTGGCTAGATTGACCAAAACTCTTCCCACATTGATCACAGCTATAAAATTACTCCCCTGTGTGTGTTCTCTGGTGCACTGTCAGATTGCCAGATTGACAAAAACTCTTCCCACATTTACCACAACTATAAGGTTTCTCTCCTGTGTGTGTTGTCTGGTGTAATGTCAGCTGGCTAGATTGACCAAAACTCTTCCCACATTGACCACAGCTATAAGGTTTCTCTCCTGTGTGTATTCTCTGGTGTAAAGTCAGCTGGCTAGATGTAGTAAAACTCTTCCCACATTGATTACAGCTATAAGGTTTCTCTCCTGTGTGTATTCTCCGGTGTAAAGTCAGAGAGCCAGATGTAGTAAAACTATTCCCACACTGATCACAGCTGGAAGGTTTCTCTCCTGTGTGTATTCTCTGGTGTTGAGTCAGATGGCAAGATCGACCAAAACTCTTCCCACATTGATCACAGATATAAGATTTCTCTCCTGTGTGTGTTCTCTGGTGTAGATTCAGAGAGCCAGATGTAGTATAACTCATCCCACATTGATCACAGCTGTAAGATTTCTCTCCTGTGTGTGTTCTCTGGTGCACTGTCAGCTGTCCAGAATGACCAAAACTCTTCCCACATTGACCACAGCTATAAGGTTTCTCTCCTGTGTGTATTCTCTGGTGCACTGTCAGCTCTCTAGATTGACCAAAACTCTTCCCACATTGATCACAGCTATAAGGTTTCTCTCCTGTGTGTATTCTCTGGTGTTGAGTCAGATGGCAAGATTGGCCAAAACTCTTCCCACATTGATCACAGCTATAAGGTTTCTCTCCTGTGTGTATTCTCTGGTGTTGAGTCAGATGGCAAGATTGACCAAAACTCTTCCCACATTGATCACAGCTATAAGGTTTCTCTCCTGTGTGTGTTCTCTGGTGTAGATTCAGAGAGCCAGATGAAGTAAAACTCTTCCCACATTGATCACAGCTGTAAGGTTTCTCTCCTGTGTGTGTTCTCTGATGAATTTTAATGCCTGATGAGGAAGTAAATCTCTTCCCACAGTCAGAGCAGCAGTGAGTTCTCTTCCCTGTGGATCTCTGTAGGTGTTTCTTGAGGTGTTCTGATGTGGAGAGACTCTTCTCTGCCTCTTCAGCATCATGATGTTGTTGAGGCTCCCCAGAGGATCCACGATAGTCCCATATCTCTCCTGTGTGAACAACAAAGTCAGACAGATGATTAAAGGTCCACAACAGCGGTAATCCACTGTAAAAGGTGATGCCAACAGCGGAGCCATGATGTTGGACAACAATTGACGTCTGTAATAAATGTTAAAATTATTTGACATTTGCCTTAAAATGAGCAAGAATAGTCATATTTTGTCTTGTTTTCACATTAGTAGTAACATCGATGATTGTAGGCTAGAAATAAGTTATTCATGTTGTTGAAACTCTAAGCAGTGTGCCAGACGACTTTTGGTCTCCAATATAGGCCCCTTTCTGTGTTTGCTAAAATTGTGGCACGAGTGCAATTTGATTGCAGAAACTCCTCCCTGCTAATGAGGAAACCGATAGTTATGGATGTAGTATATCTGCCTGGAGCAAAAATGGTGAGCAAAGATTTTAGTTTCTCACAATGTATTCTGAATGTGAATGGGGGAAAACTCAGGGGAGTAACCTCCATTTCCAGGTTGGTAATGAGTGCATTTCACACTACTTTGGATTATAATTGTAAGGCTCGTTTGAATGTCCTGTTTAACCTCTATGGGCTAGGTGGGACGCTCAGCCAGTTGAATCCCGTGGCGCGATATTTAAATACCTTAGAAATGCTATTACTTCAATTTCTCAAACATATGACTATTTTAAACCATTTTAAAGACAAGACTCTCCTTTATCTAACCACACTGTCCGATTTCAAAAAGGCTTTACAACGAAAACAAAACATTAGATTATGTCAGCAGAGTACCCAGCCAGAAATAATCAGACACCCATTTTTCAAGCTAGCATATAATGTCACAAAAACCAAAACCTGCTAAATGCAGCACTAAACTTTGATGATCTTCATCAGATGACAATCCTAGGACATTATGTTATACAATACATGCATGTTTTGTTCAATCAAGTTCATATTTATATCAAAAACCAGCTTTTACATTTGCATGTGACGTTCAGAACTAGCATACCCCCCGCAAACTTCCGGTGAATTTACTAAATTACTCACGATAAACATTCACAAAAAACATAACAATTATTTTAAGAATTATAGATACAGAACTCCTTTATGCACTCGCTATGTCCGATTTTAAAATAGCTTTTCGGTGAAAGCACATTTTGCAATATTCTGAGTACATAGCCCGGCCATCACAGGCTAGCTATTTAGACACCCGGCAAGTGTGGTACTCACCAAACTCCGATTTACTATTAGAAAAGTTTGATTACCTTTGCTGACTTCGTCAGAATGCACTCCCAGGACTTCTACTTCAATAACAAATGTTGGTTTGGTTCAAAATAATCCATAGTTATATCCAAATAGCGGCATTTTGTTCGTGCGTTCAAGACACTATCCGAATGGTAAATAAGGGTCACGCGCACGGCGCATTACGTGACAAAAAAATTCTAAATATTCCATTACCGTACTTCGAAGCATGTCAACCGCTGTTTAAAATCAATTTTTATGCTATTTTTCTCGTAAAAAAGCGATAATATTTCGACCGGGAAACCCTGTATACGTTCAAAGAGAGAGAAAGTAAACATGGAGTCGGCCCGTGCACGCCCCTCCATTCTCATTGTCCTTTGATAGACCACTTACAAAAGGCGCTAATGTGTTTCAGCCTGGGGCTCCAAAGCAACCATTCAAATTTCTGGCGCCTTCTGAGAGCCTATGGGAGTGTTAGAAAATGTCACGTCATGCCAGAGATCCCCTGTTTTGGTTAGAGATGATCAAGAAGGCCATGAAATGGTCAGAGAGAGCGTTTCCTGTTTGGAATCTTCTCAGGTTTTGGCCTGCCAAATGAGTTCTGTTATACTCACAGACACCATTCAAACAGTTTTAGAAACTTTGGAGTGTTTTCTATCCAAAGCTTATAATTATATGCATATTCTAGTTTCTGGGCAGGAGTAATAATCAGATTAAATCGGGTACGTTTTTTATCCGGCCGTGCAAATACTGCCCCCTATCCCCAACAGGTTAATATAATGTTTGCTACAGTATTATGAGTTATGTGTAATTATTGAAGAACTGTGTTAATGACAGTATCCATTTGGGTGTTGTCAATAAAGTAAAAAAAATATATATATTATTTTCACCTTTATTTACCCAGGTGGCCAGTCAAGAACAAGTTCTCATTTACAACTGTGACCTGGCCAAGATAAAGCAAAGCAGTGCGACAAAAAAACAACAGTTACACGTGGGATAAACAAAAGTACAGTCAATAACACAATAGAAAAATCTATATACAGTGTGTGCAAATGGAGTAAGGAGGTAAGGCAATAAATAGGCCATAGTAGCGAAGTAATTACAATTTAGCAGATTAACACTGGAGTGATAGATGAGCAGATGACGATGTGCAAGTAGAGATACTGGTGAGCAGGATACTGTAGGACCCATAACTTCACCTAACAACAACATAGACCTACTGTAGGACCCATAACTTCACCTAACAATAACATAGACCTACTGTAGGACGCATAACTTCACCTAACAATAACATAGACCTACTGTAGGACCCATAACTTCACCTAACAATAACATAGACCTACTGTAGGACCCATAACTTCACCTAACAACAACATAGTCCTACTGTAGGACCCATAACTTCACCTAACAATAACATAGACCTACTGTAGGACCCATAACTTCACCTAACAACATAGACCTACTGTAGGACCCATAACTTCACCTAACAATAACATAGACCTACTGTAGGACCCATAACTTCACCTAACAATAACATAGACCTACTGTAGGACCCATAACTTCACCTAACAACAACATAGACCTACTGTAGGACCCATAACTTCACCTAACAATAACATAGACCTACTGTAGGACCCATAACTTCACCTAACAATAACATAGACCTACTGTAGGACCCATAACTTCACCTAATAACAACATAGACCTACTGTAGGACCCATAACTTCACCTAATAACAATATAGACCTACTGTAGGACCCATAACCTCACCTAACAATAACATAGACCTACTGTAGGACCCATAACTTCACCTAACAATAACATAGACCTACTGTAGGACCCATAACTTCACCTAACAATAACATAGACCTACTGTAGGACCCATAACTTAACCTAATAACAACATAGACCTACTGTAGGACCCATAACTTCACCTAATAACAACATAGACCTACTGTAGGACCCATAACTTCACCTAATAACAACATAGACCTACTGTAGGACCCATAACTTCACCTAATAACAACATAGACCTACTGTACGACCCTGTAGATGTTATATCCGTGTATTGCTACTGCTGTATCAAAGGAATTATCTCAGTGAGTTTCAGAGATGAACAGTACAGTGCATTCCAAATTCAATAGGCAGGCAAGTAAACAAAAACGTTTTCAAATAAAAACTATTCCAGAAAATGTCAGGGCGTATATAACTCCCATCCAAGAGACTGTCGACCAATCGCGTTCACATTGTCATGCTGTGACACGCAGTTCCTAAACTAATTCTCACCAAATCCCTTTTTAAAGTCAGGGTATGAGTCGAGAAACATGTCTATTTTCCTTGAATGTGTCGCAATTGAGAATCGATTCACATTTAGATGGAATGCTGCCAGAGCCAGTCTACCTCTGAAAATAACATACAGTCCTTGGACCTTGAGGAGTAACGGGGGCAGCAATCGGCAGTAGAAACAATAACAAAGCGTACTCCCTGCCCGTTTCAGTAAAAAGCTGAGGGATGGGGCTGGAGAAATGTAACCATCCATGATATCAACATTATAGTTTTAACCATGTTTTGAGGATATACAGTGTTTGTTTATATTTACTGACAAACATTGGAGTAAAAAAATGCTTATATTTTGGGTTCTGATGGAGTACAACAGTTGAACTAAGCTCATGAGGCATTTCTAAGTGATTTATTCAGGAAACAGATGGGTACATATCATTAATGTATAAGTCCCTAAATGGATGTAACAACTGCTGATTGCCCCTTTAAGAGAACATCTTGGGCTAATCTAATAGGAGATATTGAGGACTACAGTATTTCAGGCATTGTCATTGGATGCATTTGATCAATTGTTAACGTTTTGTTGATGGTCCACTCTTGATGTTCTACACGTTACAGTGTAGCTTCAGCCATTCCTACAGAACAACATTAAAGTGTAGAACCCCTTTACTGCATATTGGTTCAACGACTGCAGAGACGGTACTTACTGGTGTTAAACAGATCTCCAACCTCCTCTTCTTCCTCCAATGTAACAGCCTCCTCTTCCTCCTCCTCTTTCACTAGAGTTTCTTCCTCCGTCCAGCAGACCTCCGCTTCTTTAGCAGGAGGAGAGTAGCTTAGTGAACTCATGGTCGGAGATGTTAGCTAGTTAGCATTAGCGACTAGCCTAGTTCTAAGCTAACTTAGCAAACCAGCTAGCTGACAAACAACGTAAATATATAATTAAATGGTCCAACAAGTACATACGACAGAAGTGTGTTTAATACACAGCGACTAATATACACCAAACCAGTGTAAAGAGCGTGAATGTTGTAGCTATGTTTGCTAGAAAGCTACCGAGGTGTCTGACTAGCTGTTGTTGTTGAAGGAGCGTCCCGTCCACTAGATTATACGTCACACTGGCAGCATCGCCTGAACCTAAAAGACGCACATCGCCATCTGCTGACTGGACTGGGCAACGCAGTTGAGGAACCAAACTCTTATTTTTCATTTATTTCATAAAAGTTTAATATTATATTAAGTCGTTCAAAGAGAAGCATGTGTTGATTGATTCGTTTTTAATGAGTGAGAATGTAAAACAAACTTTACACCCACTACATATTTGCATTGAACCATACTTCTGACATGGATCATTTTGACCCCAGAGGCATATCTTTTATCATAGCCAAAATGTATTTTATTCAATTCTTCCAAATTTTCATGACTTTGTCAATCAACTTGTTCTTAATAAATCTATATCATGGTTTAGTGTTTCTGTATCAATATGGACTTTTAACAAATTAAAATCCTTTGGAGTCATTTTGACTCCAGCCAAAAACACCTTTGATAAATAGGACGTTTATTTCAAATCAAATCACATTTTATTGGTCACATACACATGTTTAGCAGATGTTATTGCAGGTGTAGTGAAATGCTTGTGTTTCTAGCTGCGACAGTGCAGTAATATCTAACAAGTAATATCTAACAATTTCACGACATAGACCCAATACACACATATCTAAGTATTTGAATCTAGGTTTCTCTGTAGTCATGATCCATCCCACCAGAGGGTGGAGGGGCTCCTGTATCAGTGGTTTTGACCAGATAGACACCTGCAGACACACAGTATAGTGCCTCCCATGTACTCTCCTAAGATTGGACTTTTCTATACCACGTATCACATGACTGTGTACAAAACTGCCAATGGTAGACAACTCTGCCAGTGGTATACAATGCATTCGTTAAGTATTCAGACCCCTTCACCTTTTCCAGATTTTGTTACGTTACAGCCTTATTCTAAAATTTAATAATTTTTTCCCCTCATCAATCTACACACACAATACCCCATAATGACATCACAATAACCCATAATGACATCACAATACCCCATAATGACAAACCAAAAACATGTTTTTACTTAAGTATTCAGACCCTTTGTTATGAGACTTGAAATTGAGCTCAGGTACATCCTGTTTCCATTGATCATCCTTGAGATGTTTCTACAACTTGATTGGAGTCCACCTGTGGTAAATTCAATTGATTGGACATGATTTGGAAAGGCACACACCTGTCTATGTAAGGTCCCACAGTTTACAGTGCATGTCAGAGCAAAAACCAAGTCATGAGGTCAAAGGAATTGTCTGTAGAGCTCTGAGACAGGATTGTGTCGGGGCACAGATCTGGGGAAGGGTACCAAAACATTTCTGCAGCATTGAAGGTACCCAAGAACACAGTGGCCTCCATCATTCTTAAATGGAAGAAGTTTGGAACCACCAAAACTCTACCTAGAGCTGGCCGCCCGGCCAAACTGAGCAATCAGGGGAGAAGGGCCTTGGTCAGGGAGGTGACCAAGAACCCGATGGTCACTCTAACAGAGCTCCAGAGTTCCTCTGTGGAGATGGGAGAACCTTCCAGAAGGACCATCATCTCTGCAGCACTCCACCAATCAGGCCTTTGGCCACTCTACCATAGACGGAAGCCACTCCTCAGTAAAAGGCACATGACAGCCAGCTTGGAGTTTGACAAAAGGCACCTAAAGGACTCTCAGACCATTGAAAAACAAGATTCTCTGGTCTGATTAAACCTAGATTGAACTCTTTGGCATGAATGTCATGTGTCACATCTGGAGGAAAATTGGTACCATCCCTACGGTGAAGCATGGTGGTGGCAACATCATGCTGTGGAGATGTTTTTCAGCAGCAGTGAAAATTGTCCACTGATATGGGTATAACTTCTCACCCCTTTTGGCTGTATGAAAGTTAATTTCCCCTCAGACACACATTTGTTCTTTGATATAATGAAGGTCATTTCTGTAGAATGTACTTTTACCCACTCATTCATCTTTATTTTTTTTTCAAGAGAAAAACTGCTGATGTACTTTTCGAAATTACACTGTCTATTCTTCTATTCTAACTCTCAACAGTAAGTTTAGACCCCGACTGATTTAAAAATATATATATATATTATTATTTATTACAAACAACACAAGGAAGGGGTAACATTAAACTTTTTCCTTTACTTTTTCACTGATTCACCCCATCTCTTTACATTGCTTATTTATATTCGGTGGCCTGACTGCATCCAGACTGTCAAAGGCCCATCCTGGTAGATCTGAACCTAATGCAGCTTGGAGTGATCAGATGACAGAAGTCACATTTAGGTGCCAGGTGTAACTGAGGCCATAGATGCTCCATATCCATTACTTTGAGTTTTTTATATAATATGACTAAATGTGTTTCTGTGTTGCAGGGGCAGTCAAGAAATGGAACAGCAAGGCCACAGAACATGACATAAGCAGAGCTGTGGGAGACCACCTCAAGTCCCTGGTAGAGCCGGGGGTGGTGTTTACCACTCCACCACGCCTTCAGCAGGCTGGAAAAGTGATACTGTTTTTCCTACCAAGAGTCTGTTGATTGGCCAGTCATTGGGTTAATTTGTACGAAATCAAATCCAGCTTTATTTATACAGCACATTTCAGACATGGATGCAACACAATGGCTTCACAGGAAAAAAAATAAAAAATGAAAATAAACAGAAATATTTAGTAAACAACAAACAGAAGACTAACAACTGAAAGACTAATGAACATTCTAAGGAAATGCCATTGATTAAAATATTAATTGGATGCAACATCCAACCCAAAATATAAGCTTGTTTTTTAGGAGGGGATCTGAAAGACACTATGGGGGTGTCCACTGAAAGTTGACTAGTAACAACAACTGGGACCTAAAAGACACCCACCATGAGACCCACTAAATCTGCCCAAGAAGAGGCAAACAAAAGAAAATCCCACACCAAACTTAAAGACAGGAAGTAAACCAAAAAGGTGGAGCAACTAAAGGTGTTGACTCTCCACATGTATCAAGACAACTGGAGCACTGGGCCAGACACTCTTAAATAGAACCTGGACCAGCTCAGGTGAAACACCTTCCCACTAACGAGATGGACAAGCCAGCACAGGTGTAACACATACTGACTAACGAGGTGACACCAATCAGTGCGTCCTACGTGCTAACGAGCTAGACGGGCTAACGAGCTAGACGTGCTAACGCGCTAGACGTGCTAACGAGCTAGACGGGCTAACGAGCTAGACGTGCTAACGAGCTAGACGTGCTAACGAGCTAGACGTGCTAACGAGCTAGACGGGCTAACGAGCTAGATGTGCTAACGAGCTAGACGAGCTAACGAGCTAGACGAGCTAACGAGCTAAAGTTCAACCTCAAAACATAAATGGAAAAACCAAAGCCTGTAACACCTTCCCCCTTAAGACAACAAATATATCCTATATTTTTGTTGGACAAGTTTGCTCACCACCAACAGAAAACAACTTCCATTTCACATTATAATCAACTACAATGCTTCACCTTCTAGAATATAAATATGGTGTCTACTGGCTGTCAACAATTAAAAACATGCATTTCTAAATAATAATATACAATCATATTCTTTTTTTCGCCTTTTTCTTTCTATAGAATCCTAAAACTCACTAGCTTCTAGAACTCTCGTCTTCCTAAAACTCACTAGCTTCTAGAACTCTCGTCTTCCTAAAACTAACTAGCTTCTACAACTCTCGTCTTCCTAAAACTCACTAGCTTCTAGAACTCTCGTCTTCCTAAAACTCACTAGCTTCTAGAACACTCGTCTTCCTAAAACTCACTAGCTTCTAGAACTCTAGTCTTCCTAAAACTCACTAGCTTCTAGAACTCTCGTCTTCCTAAAACTCACTAGCTTCTAGAACTCTCGTCTTCCTAAAACTCACTAGCTTCTAGAACTCTCGTCTTCCTAAAACTAACTAGCTTCTAGAACTCTCGTCTTCCTAAAACTCACTAGCTTCTAGAACTAGCTCCTTAATATCCATAGTAACTTTCCACCTCACTGCGGAGCTTCTCTCTCTTCTAAGGGTTCACTAGATAGGCATGTTGTTGGATCGGGGCCCAGTCCCCAATGTCATGCTCTAGTACATTTGGGTTGGCACATCTGAGAATGAACCCTGATATTCTAAAAGCAGGGTAACAATGTCAATATAATTGTACCCCAAAAATTGTCAGTTGGTTGCATAAATAATCATTGATTACTAAATTTTACATGAATATTAAACATGAAATATAAAAACCAAATGTACACCCGTTTGTTAATATGTATTAGCAATAATTCACTTAATGGTGAGGCATAAAATGTATCTTTTGTCAGGCTTAATCTTTGAGTCATGCTTCTTCAGTAGTGGAATAAAGACAATTAGTACTTGAATGTTGTAAATAAATACTGGAGTGATGTAGGATTGTTCATATAATTGATTATTGTACTGCGACTATGTGTATAGGCTGTAAGTATGTTGAAATTAAATTGTTTTCTTTTCAACTTTCACTTTCAACTAAAACCAAACTTATATTGTATGTCGGGCAAAGTCTTATTTTCAACGACATTTTGCTAGGTGAGATATCCCCAATGTCACAGTTTAAACGTGTCCAAATCAATAGTCCAAATGGAGAAACAGTTTGTGATAAATTGAAAACCTAAACATAAAATGTAACACAAACATCTGTCACAATAATCATATTATTTAAAACAATCTCCTTATAAACTGTACAAGCACCAAAAACGCTGTTGTTTTGACAAGTAGCAATAAATCACTGATATCGATTAGGGGGGAAATCAGGTTGTACATGATGTTGAAACTAACACAACTAAAAAAACACATGGAAATGGGAGATATATTTTACCTCATTAGAGGACAACCTGCAGAAAACAGTTAGCTACATTTTGGAGTGATACATTTAAATGTAGGGGTCGCTAAACAAAGGAACACAACACTTATTTGTCATCACTCATCGATATCATGTTAAAATCAATTGTAAGACAGGAGGGCGATGAGGTTGCACGTCCTGTTAAAACTAACAGCTCAAAAAATCACACGGAATCTGGGAATAATGTGTACATCCCTGGTTAGAGGACAATTTGTAGAAAACAGCTAGCTACATTTTGAAGTGTTGCATTTTGATTCCAGTGGGTCACCAACGTGGTAAGTGTAACACAGCTCTTTTTGTGTTAGTCACTTTTTGTTAAATCTCATAAATAGTACTCTTCCATTTCAGAGTTTGGGTTTTCCCCCCCCGAGTCTAATATTCATATCATGTTGAAATCAATAGAACAGGGGACAAACGTTTAGGTTCTACATTGTGACATTAAAATACTCCTTCTACAATGTTTAAACATTCAACATTTTATTTCACTGATATCATGAAACAACTCCTTCATGAATTTTCTGATGTTTAATCAGATATCTGATTAAACATCAGATGATTGACCAAAACTCTTCCCACATTGACCACAGCTATAAGATTTCTCTCCTGTGTGTGTTCTCTGCTGTTGAGTCAGATGGCAAGATTGACCAAAACTCTTCCCACATTGACCACAGCTATAAGATTCATCTCCTGTGTGTATTCTCTGGTGTTTAGTCAGACTGCTAGATGCAGCAAAACTCTTCCCACATTGATCACAGCTATAAGGTTTCTCTCCTGTGTGTGTTCTCTGGTGTAAAATCAGCTGGCCAGATGCAGCAAAACTCTTCCCACATTGACCACAGCTATAAGGTTTTTCTCCTGTGTGTATTCTGTAGTGAACTGTCAGCTCTCCAGATCTAGCAAAACTCTTCCCACATTGATCACAGCTATAAGATTTCTCTCCTGTGTGTATTCTCTGGTGAACTGTCAGCACTCCAGATCGAGCAAAACTCTTCCCACATTGACCACAGCTATAATATTCATCTCCTGTGTGTATTCTCTGGTGTTTAGTCAGACTGCTAGATGCAGCAAAACTCTTCCCACATTGATCACAGCTATAAGGTTTCTCTCCTGTGTGTGTTCTCTGGTGTAAAATCAGCTGGCCAGATGCAGCAAAACTCTTCCCACATTGATCACAGCTATAAGGTTTCTCTCCTGTGTGTGTTCTCTGGTGTAAAGTCAGCTGGCCAGATGCAGCAAAACTCTTCCCACATTGATCACAGCTATAAGGTTTCTCTCCTGTGTGTGTTCTCTGATGAATTTGAATGCCTGGAGTTCTGATCTGGAGAGACTCTTCTCTGCCTTGTCAGCATCATGAGGTTGTTGAGGCTCCCCAGAGGATCCACGATAGTCCCGTCTCTCTCCTGTGTGAACAACAAAGTCAGACAGATGGTTAAAGGCCCACAACAGCAGAAATCCACTGTAAAAGGTCATGCCTACAGAGTAGCCATGATGTTGTACAACAATTGACATCTGTAATGAATGTTAAAATTATTTAACAATTGTCTTAAAATGAGCAAGAATAGTCATATTTTGTCTTGTTTTCACATTAGTAGTGAAATCGATGATTGTAGGCTAGAAATAAGTTATTCATGTTGTTGAACCTCTAAGCAGTGTGCCAGGCGACTTTGGTCTCCAATATTGGCCCCTTTCTGTGTTTGCTAAAATTGCAGCACGAGGGCAATTTGATTGCAGAAACTCCTCCCTGCTAATGAGGAAACCGATAGTTATGGATGTAGTATATCTGCCTGGAGCAAAATGGTGAGCAAAGATTCTGAATGTGAATGGGGTTAAACTCAGGGGAGTAACCTCCATTTCCAGGTTGCTTATGAGTACATTTCACACTACTTTGGATTATAATTGTAAGGCTCGTTTGAATGTCCTGCTTAATATAATGTTTGCTACAGTATTAAGAATTATGTGTAATTATTGAAGAACCACATTAATGTCAATAAAGTTAATATGTTTTTACTTCATTTTTTTAGTTCACCTTTATTTGACCAGGTAGACTAGTTGAGAACAAGTTCTCATTTACAACTGCGACCTGGCCGAGATAAAGCAAGGCAGTGCGACAGAAAAAAACAACAGAGTTACACATGGGATAAAAAGTAGTCAATAACACAACAGAAAAATCTATATACAGTTGTGCAAATGTAGCAAGGAGGTAAGGCAATAAATAGGCCATAGTAGCGAAGTAATTACAATTTAGCAAATTAACACTGGAGTGATAGATGTGCAGATGATGATGTGCAAGTAGAAATACTGGTGTGCAAAAGAGCAGAGAAAGTAAATAAAAACATGGGGATGAGGTAGGCAGTTGGATGGACTATTTACAGATGGGCTGTGTACAGCTGCAGCGATCGGTTAGCTGCTCAGATAGCTGATGCTTGAAGTTAGTGAGGGAGATATAAGTCTCCAACTTCAGCGATTTTTGCAATTCGTTCCAGTCATTGGCAGCAGACAACTGGAAGGAAAGGCGGCCAAAGTAGGTGTTGGCTTTGGGGCTGACCAGTGAGATATACCTCCTGGAGCGCGTGCTATGGGTGGGTGTTGCTATGGTGACCAGTGAGTGAAGGCGGCCTAGCAAAGACTTATAGATGACCTGGAGCCAGTGGGTTTGGCGACGAATATGTAGTGAGGGCCAGCCGACGAGAGCATACAGGTCCCAGTGGTGGGTGGTATATGGGGCATTGGTGACAAAACGGATGGCACTGTGATAGACTGCATCCAGTTTGCTGAGTAGAGTGTTGGAGGCTATTTTGAAAATGACATCGCCAAAGTCAAGGATCGGTAGGATAGTCAGTTTTACGAGGGTATGTTTGGCAGCGTGAGTGAAGGAGGCTATGTTGCGAAATAGGAAGCCGATTCTAGATTTAATTTTGTATTGAAAATGCTTAATATTTTAATATGAGGCTGGAAGGAGAGTTTTCAGTCTAGCCAGACACTTAGGTATTTATAGTTGTCCACATATTCTAAGTTAAAACCGTCCAGAGTAGTGATGCTGACGGGCGGGTGCGGGCAGCGACCGGTTGAAGAGCATACATTTAGTTTTACTAGCATTTAAGAGCAGTTGGAGGCCACAGATGGAGTGTTGTATGGCATTGAAGCTCGTTTGGAGGTTTGTTAACACAGTGTCCAAAGAAGGGCCAGATGTATACAGAATGGTGTCGTCTGCGTAGAGGTGGATCAAGGAATCACCCGCAGCAAGAGCAATATTGTTGGTATATACAGAGAAAAGAGTCGGTCCGACAATTGAACCCTGTGGTAGCTCCATAGAGACTGCCAGAGGTCCGGACAACAGGCCCTCCGATTTGACACACTGAACTCTGTCTGAGAAGTAGTTGGTGAACCAGGCGAGTCAGTCATTTGAGAAACGAAGGCTGTTGAGTGTGCCAATAAGAATAAGGTGATTGACAAAGTCGAAAGCCTTGGCCAGGTTGATGAAGACAGCTGCACAGTACTGTCTTTTATCGATGGCGGTTATGATATCGTTTAGTACCTTGAGCGTGGCTGAGGTGCACCTGTGATCAGCTCGGAAAGTGGATTGCACAGCAGAGAAGGTACGGTGGGATTCAAAATGGTCAGTGATCTGTTTGTTAACCTGTTGGGGATAGGGGGCAGTATTGACACGGCTGGATAAAAAACGTACCCGATTTAATCTGGTTACTACTCCTGCCCAGTAACTAGAATATGCATATAATTATTGGCTTTGGATAGAAAACACCCTAAAGTTTCTAAAACTGTTTGAATGGTGTCTGTGAGTATAACAGAACTCATATGGCAGGCAAAAACCTGAGAAGGTTTCATGCAGGAAGTGGCCTGTCTGACAAGGTGTCGTTCTTCTTGTCTCTGTTAATTGAAGAGTGAGGATCTTAGCTGTCCCGTGACACTTCCTACGGCTGCCATAGGGTCTCAGAAGGGGGCAAAAAGCTGAATCATGGCTTTGCAGGCTCTGGCTGAAACAAAGTAGCGCGTTTGGGTAGTGGCTGGTTACAGTACTGTGAGACTCAGGCTCGTGCCCGCGTCGACCGAAAGCTTTGTTTACTTTCCTCTGTTTAGCTAAATGGACATTCCCGGTCGGAATATTATCGCTTTTTTACGAGAAAAATTGCATAAAAATGGATTGTAAACAGCGGTTGACATGCTTCGAAGTACGGTAATGGAATATTTAGATTTTTTTGTCACGAATTGCGCCATGCGCACGACCCTTATTTACCCTTTCAGATAGTGTCTTGAATGCACGAACAAAACGCCGCTATTCGGATATAACGATGGATTATTTTGGACCAAACCAACATTTGTTATTGAAGTAGCAGTCCTGGGAGTGCATTCTGACGAAGAACAGGAAAGGTAAGACCATTTTTGTTATAGTAAATGGGATTTTGGTGAAGGCTAAACTTGCCGGATGTCTAAATAGCTAGCCCTGTGATGTCGGGCTGTCTACTCAGAATATTGCAAAATGTGCTTCATCCGAAAAGCTATTTTAAAATCGGACATATCGAGTGCATAGAGGAGTAATGTATCTATAATTCTTAAAATAATTGTTATGCTTTTTGTGAATGTTTATCGTGAGTAATTTAGTAAATTGTTAGTAAATTCCCCGGAAGTTTGCGGGGGGTATGCTTTTTCTAAACGTCACATGCTAATGTAAAAAGCTGGTTTTTGATATAAATATGAACTTGATTGAACAAAAAATGCATGTTTTGTATGACATAATGTCCTAGGTGTGTCATCTGATGAAGATCAAAGGTTAGTGCTGCATTTAGCTGTCTTCTGGGTTTTTGTGACATTATATGCTAGCTTGAAAAATGGGTGTCTGATTATTTCTGGCTGTGTACTCTGCTGACATAATCTAATGTTTTGCTTTCGTTGTAAAGCCTTTTTGAAATCGAACAGTGTGGTTAGATTAACGAGAGTCTTGTCTTTAAATAGCTGTAAAATAGTCATATGTTTGAGAAATTGAAGTAATAGCATTTCAAAGGTTTTGAAAATCGCGCCACAGGATTCAACTGGCTGTTACGTAGGTGGGAAGAATTCGTCCCGCCGGTCCCATAGAGGTTAACTTGACTTTCGAAGACTTTAGAACAGCAGGGAAGGATGGATATAGGTCTGTAATAGTTTGGGTCTAGAGTATCACCCCCTTTGAAGAGGGGGATGACCGCGGAAGCGTTCCAATCTTTAGGAATCTTGGACAATACGAAAGAGAGGTTGAACAGACTAGTAATGTGGTTGCCACAATGGCGGCGGATCATTTTAGAAAAGAGAGGGTCCAGATTGTCTAGCCCAGCTGATTTGTACAGGTCCAGGTTTTGCAACTATTTCAGAACATCAGCTATCTGGATTTGGGTGAAGGAGAAGATGGGGAGGCTTGGGGAAGTAGCTGCGGGGAGCTGTTGGCCGGGGTTGGGGTAGCCAGGAGGAAAGCATGGCCAGCCGTAGAGAATTGCTTATTGAAATTCTCGATTATCGTGGAGTTATCGGTGGTGACAGTGTTTCCTAGCGTCAGTGCAGTGGGCAGCTGGGAAGAGGTGCTCTTATTCTCCATGGACTTTACAGTGTCCCAAAACTTTTTGGAGTTAGAGCTACAGGATGCAAATTTCTGTTTGAAAAAGCTAGCCTTTGCTTTCCTAACTGACTGTGTGTATTGGTTCCTGACTCTCTGAAAGTTGCATATCGCGGAGCCTATTCTATGTTTTTGTGCTGGTCGAGGGCAGTCAGGTCTGGAGTGAACCAAGGGCTATATCTGTTCTTAGTTCTACATTTTTTGAAAGGGGCATGCTTATCTAAGGTGGTGAGGAAATTATAATTAAAGAACAACCAGGCATCCCCTACTGACGGGATGAGGTCAATATCCTTCCAGGATACCCGGGCCAGGTCGATTAGAAAGGCCTGCACGCAGAAGTGTTTTAGGGAGCGTTTGACAGTGATGAGGGGTGGTCGTTTGACCGCAAACCCATAACGGATGCAGGCAATGAGACAGTAATCGCTGAGATCCTGATTGAAAACAGCAGAGGTGTATTTGGAGGGCAAATTGGTCAGGATAATATCTATGAGGGTACCCATGTTTACAGATTTAGGGGTTGTACCTGGTGGGTTCCTTGATAATTTGTGTGAGATTGAGGGCATCTAGCTTGAATTGTAGGACGGCCGGGGTGTTAACCTCACTAGGGAAGGGGCACTGTTTTCACCTCCGGATGAAAAGCGTGCCAAAGTAAACTTGGTAGATTTGGATAGAAAACACTCTAAAGTTTCCAAAACTGTTAAAATAATGTCTGTGAGTATAACAGAACTGATATGACAGGCGAAAACCTGAGAAAAATACAACCAGGAAGTGGGATTTGTTGTTGTTGTAGTTTTCCATTGACTGCCTATACAGATTCCATTGACTTAGGTCTCAAATTGCACTTCCTATGGCTTCCACTAGATGTCAACAGTCTTTAGAAATAGTTTCAGGCTTGCATCCTGAAAAATGAGAGTGTAAGACCACTCTGAATGAGTGGACCATTCAGTATCTCAGAGATTTTTCATGCGCGAGACCGAGAGCGCACCTTTCTTGTTTACCTTTTATATTGACGACGTTATTGTCCGGTTGAAATGTTATATATTATTTAGGCTAAAAACAACCTGAGGATTGATTATAAACATCGTTTGACATGTTTCTACGAACTTTACTGATACTTTTCGGATTTTTCGTCTGGCTGTTGTGATTGCCTTTGAGCCTGTGGATTACTGAACAAAACGCATGAACAAAACGGAGGTTTTTGGATATAAAGAGAGACTTTATCGAACAAAACAAACATTTATTGAGTAAATGGGAGTCTTGTGAGTTGCAACGATATGAAGATCATCAAAAGTAAGTGATTCATTTTATCGCTATTTCTGACTTGTGTAACTCCTCTACTTGGCTGGTAACTGTTTGTAATGATTTGTCTGCTGGGCGCTGTTCTCAGATAATCGCATGGTATGCTTTCACGGTAAAGCCTTTATGAAATCTGACACCGTGGTTTGATTAACAAGAAGTTAATCTTTAAACCGATGTATAACACTTGTATGTTTTATGAATTCTTATGAGTATTTCTGTTTTTGAATTTGGTGCTCTGCAATTTCACTGGATGTTGGCCATGTGGGACGGTAGCGTCCCACACCCCCTAGAGAGGTTAACCTCTTATGGCTAGGGGGCAGTATTTTCACGGCTGGATAAAAAACGTACCCGATTTAATCTGATTATTAGTCCTGCCCAGAAACTAGAATATGCATATAATTATTAGCTTTGGATAGAAAACACTCCAAAGTTTCTAAAACTGTTTGAATGGTGTCTGTGAGTATAACAGAACTCATTTGGCAGGCCAAAACCTGAGAAGATTCTGTACAGGAAGTACCCTGTCTGACCATTTCTTGCCCTTCTTTGTCATCTCTATTCATTACAAAGGATCTCTGCTGTTACGTGACACTTCCTACGGCTCCAATGGGCTCTCAGAACCCGGGAAAAACCTGAATGACGTAATTCAAAGCCCTGGCTGAAACACACGAGCGCTTTTGCTAAGTGGTCTATCAGAGGACAAAGGGCTTAGGCTCGAGCACTGGCCGCCCCCGCCTTTCTGTTTTTCCCTCCGTTTACAGACACGCAGATTCCCGGTCGGAATATTATCGCTTTTCTACGAGATAAATTGCATAAAAATTGATTTTAAACAGCGGTTGACATGCTTCGAAGTACGGTAATGGAATATTTCAAAAAAATGTCACGTTATGCGCCATGCGTGCGACTGTGATTTACCATTGGGATAGTGTCTAGAACGCACGAACAAAACAGAGGATATTTGGATATAACGATGGATTATTTGGGACCAAACCTACATTTGTTATTGAAGTAGAAGTCCTGGGAGTGCATTCTGACGAAGAACAGGAAAGGTAAGACCATTTTTCTTATAGTAAATCTGATTTTGGTGAAGGCTAAACTTGCCGGGTGTCTAAATAGCTAGCCCGTGATGGCTGGGCTATGTACTTAGAATATTGCAAAATGTGCTTTCACCAAAAAGCTATTTTAAAATCGGACATATCGAGTGCATAGAGGAGTTCTGTATCTATAATTCTTAAAATAATTGTTATGCTTTTTGTGAACGTTTATCGTGAGTAATTTAGTAAATTGTTAGTAAATTCCCCGGAAGTATGCTAGTTCTGAACGTCACATGCTAATGTAAAAAGCTGTTTTTTGATATAAATATGAACTTGATTGAACAAAACATGCATGTATTGTATAACATAATGTCCTAGGTGTGTCATCTGATGAAGATCATCAAAGGTTAGTGCTGCATTTAGCTGTCTTTTGGGTTTTTGTGACATTATATGCTAGCTTGAAAAATGGGTAGTCTGATTATTTCTGGCTGGGTAGTCTGCTGACATAATCTAATGTTTTGCTTTCGCTGTAAAGCCTTTTTGAAATCGGACAGTGTGGTTAGATTAACGAGAGTCTTGTCTTTAAATAGCTGTAAAATAGTCATATGTTTGAGAAATTGAAGTAATAGCATTTCAAACGTTTTGAAAACCCCCTAGAGAGGTTAAGCATATCCCAGTTTAGGTCACCTAACAGAACAAACTCTGAAGATAGATGGGAGCCAATCAATTCACATATGGTGTCCAGGGCAGCTGGGAGCTGAGGGGGGTCTGTAACAGGCGGCAACAGTGAGAGACTTATTTCTGGAGAGATTCATTTTTTTAATTAAAAGCTTGAACTGTTTGGGCTTAGACCTGGAATGTATGATAGAACATTGCAGGCCATCTCTGCAGTAGATTGCAACTCCTCTCATTTTGATGGAAAATGTTGTAGTTGGGGATGGAAATTTCAGAATTTTTGGTGACCTTCCAAAGCCAGGATTCAGACACGGCAAGGACATCAAGGTTGGCGGAGTGTGCTAAAGCAGTGAGTAAAACAAACTTAGGGAGGAGGCTTCTGATGTTAACATGCATGAAACCAAGGCTTTTACGGTTACAGAAGTCAACAAATGAGAGCGCCTGGGGACACACAGGGCCTGGGATAACGTCTACATCACCAGAGGAGTAGGATGAGTCAGGTCATGTTGACGACTGGCTCCCTCCAGTCAGGTCATGTTGACGACTGGCTCCCTCCAGTCAGGTCATGTTGAAGACTGGCTCCCTCCAGTCAGGTCATGTTGACGACTGGCTCCCTCCAGTCAGGTCATGTTGACGACTGGCTCCCTCCAGTCAGGTCATGTTGACGACTGGCTCCCTCCAGTCAGGTCATGTTGACGACTGGCTCCCTCCAGTCAGGTCATGTTGACGACTGGCTCCCTCCAGTCAGGTCATGTTGACGACTGGCTCCCTCGTCATTTGTGTGTCTTATTTATTTAATCAAACAGCGTGCTTAAAGCATCAGACAAGTTCAGTACATACAGATTTTATAAAAACACATGGGGTGATTGGTAGAAAGAACAGATGACTCTTGGTTGACCAAGATGTATTTTAGTTGGGGACAGCACTAGAACATGATTTTGGGGCTCCCGAGTGGCGCAGCGGACACTGCATCTCAGTGCTTGAGGCTTCACTACAGACACCCTGGTTCAAATCCAGGCTGTATCACAACCGGCCGTGATTTGGAGTCCCATAGGGCGGCGCACAATTGGCCCAGCGTTGTCCGGGGTAGGCAGTCATTGTAAATAAGAATTTGTTCTTAACTGACTTGCCTAGTTAAATAAAGGTTACATTTAAATACATTTAAAAAATAGAGTTTCATGACAAACCATTTTTTACAAATCCGGCAAGGCACCAATTTTGAGACGGGTTTAAAACAAAGGTTTCAAACCAATTCATGAATGTAATTGAATCTAGGTATGTCTTGCCTTTAATGTAATGGCATGAAAAACAATTGGCTGAATATTATACAATGACTTATCAACAGCTCTAATAATTTGCCTCCACAGGAAATCTACACTGGCAATTCTAGAATATACTATATAGCCCAGAAACCTGGTTAAACTATCATTATGACATCATGGATGAATTCTAGAATATACTATATAGCCTAGAAACCTGGTTAAACTATCATTATGACATCATGGATGAATTCTAGAATATACTATATAGCCTAGAAACCTGGTTAAACTATCATTATGACATCATGGATGGCCAGTCTTTGTATTTATAGTGTAGTCCATTCAGGGGGAGGCCCTGAGCTGAACTCAAACCTGGGTCCAGTGACTGTCAAGCCAACACCTTATAACTGTTACGCCAAGATGTCTGAACTTCTTGAAGAGGTCGCTAGGTGTTTGGTTACGGTTGCTACAATAGCTTTCTCTATGAATTTGAGAGTGGTTACACTTCTTCCCCCATCCCTCAGCTGTTTACCAAACCAAGCCTCTGGGCAGCCATTTTGTTGCCGTTTAAAAAACCCACACAACCCAGCAATCTGCAGTTCAAACAATAACAAAGCTGTAATTCCACCACTGTTTTGGTAATAAGATGATTATGGGGTTGGAGAAATGTAACTACTTTCAAATTCATAGACAGACCTATGGATGCAAGGACTGACCATCCATGATATCAACATTATAGTTTTAACCATGTTGAGGGTATACAGTGTTGATTTACATTTCTTTACTCTAATGTTTAGAACTAAGCTTATTTGGGGATCTGATGGGGTACAACAGTTGAACTAAGCTCATGAGGCATGTGTTATATTCTTCAAGAATCAATGGCTATAAATAAATAATTTAAAAGTCCAAATATAGATGTAGCTATTGCAGATTTCCGCTTTAACACCACACATCAGTTCAACAACTGCAGAGTTTGTGCCTCTGTATTTAAGACAGTACTTACTAGTGTTAATCAGGGAACGGTTTCTCAAAACCATCTTATGGCTAAGTTCACCGTTAGAACCATTGGACGCCTTAAGATGCGTTTGGGAAACCGGGCCCAGATGTCCAGTTTCCTCCTCTATCGATGTAACAGTCATCTCCCCCTCTTCCTCTTCCTCTTCATAAACTGCATCCTCCTCTTCTTTTACTGTAACATCCTCCTCCTCTTTCACTCTGAACGCGTATTTTTCTTCTTTCACAGTAACGGCCTCACCCTCTACTTCTTGTTTTACTGTGATGTTCTCTTCATTAGCAGGAGAGTAGCGCAGTGACCGCATGGTCGGGGATGTTAGCTAGCTAGGCTAATGCTAACTTAACCAGCCCGCTAGCTGAATAATAACAACAACACCGTAAATATGAAATTAAATCTGATAACTAACTAGACGACAGTAGTGGGTTTAAAACACAGAGGCTAATATACACTAACGCGTCTAATGAGCTTTATTGGTTCGGCTATTTTGTCTAGCAAGCTACCGAGGACGCTTAATAACTGTTGCTGCTGTTGAAAGAAGCGTTCCGTCCACTAGATTATACGTCACACCAACAGCATCGCCTTAAATTCCCACACCGCCATCTGCTGACTGGAGTGGGTAACGCAGTTGAGTAAAACGTTTATTTTATTTTCTGACAAAAAGTTAAAGGGTAGGAAGCGTTCGTTTTTACTCACCCGTGTAACAACACAGTGTGGTTAAAGACTTAGTAACTTAGTTGTAGTCACAATCTGGTTACCTATAAGTACAAACAGTTATGTTTTTGCGTTGTTACATATTTCTTAAACTTATTTCCGGATATCTTCTAAACTACCCACAATGCACTATGTGCTACAGAGTTTGTATGCTAGCTCGGTATCTAGCTCCAGCTTGTAAACGTCAGCCACACCTCATGCTTTCATATACTGTGTGGTTGTGATATCTAGTGGGAACGCATTAGCACGGTAGACTCTGCTGCCTTGTTGTCAGTAGGGATGTTACTTTTGATACCGGAGCTACGAGGCCTGCGTCCAAATCGATAAGCAGTAAACTTCAAAGCAGTGTACCGATGCCTGTATCACTTTATCAGCAGCACGTCATCAATGGCGTCTGAAGCTTCATTTCATCAAACAACCACCTGATTGGTTTGGTATTGGGCTTGTTCGACACTGCAGGCGACTGCAAACTGACTGATCTACAAATCCCCTGTTGCTGCTGTTGAAAGAAGCGTTCCGTCCACTACATTATACGTCACACTAACATCGCCTTAAAGCCCCACATGATGTATTGTTACACCATGTAGGAGCAGTATAGACCTAGTCTGTTCATTATATACATCTACATGATGTATTGTTACACCATGTAGCAGCAGTATAGACCTAGTCTGTTCATTATATACATCTACATGATGTATTGTTACACCATGTAGGATCAGTATAGACCTAGTCTGTTCATTATATACATCTACATGATGTATTGTTACACCATGTAGGAGCAGTATAGACCTAGTCTGTTCATTATATATATCTACATGATGTATTGTTACACCATGTAGGAGCAGTATAGACCTAGTCTGTTCATTATATACATCTACATGATGTATTGTTACACCACGTAGGAGCAGTATAGACCTAGTCTGTTCATTATATACATCTACATGATGTATTGTTACACCACGTAGGAGCAGTATAGACCTAGTCTGTTCATTATATACATCTACATGATGTATTGTTACACCATGTAGGAGCAGTATAGACCTAGTCTGTTCATTATATACATCTACATGATGTATTGTTACACCATGTAGGAGCAGTATAGACCTAGTCTGTTCATTATATACATCTACATGATGTATTGTTACACCATGTAGGACCAGTATAGACCTAGTCTGTTCATTATATACATCTACATGATGTATTGTTACACCACGTAGGAGCAGTATAGACCTAGTCTGTTCATTATATACATCTACATGATGTATTGTTACACCATGTAGGAGCAGTATAGACCTAGTCTGTTCATTATGTACATCTACATGATGTATTGTTACACCATGTAGCAGCAGTATGGAGGTACAGTGGGGGACAAAATTGTTGACACCCTTGATAAAGATGAGCAAAAACGACTCTATAAAATAAAGAATTCAAATACTGAGCTATATTGTATAAGAAATAAAGGGAAATTATATTATTTTATACTAATACAATTGCTCAGAGAAAAATATAGAGTTTAACATGTAATTCTCAAAAGGTAGGGGTCTGAATTATTGCCACCCATGTTTTCAATATTCCAGCACCCTCCCCTTGGGAGGATAACGACACTGAAATGTTTTATGAGATTAGAGAACACATTGGGTGGGACCTTAGACCCTTCCTCCATACAGAATCTCTCCATGTCCTTGATTTATTTTGTCTGCGCTTGTGGACTGCCCTGTTCAATTCAAACCACAGGTTTTCAATGGAGTTCAAGTCCGAAGACTGAGATGGCCATTAAAATTATTTTTTTTGTGCCCAATTAACCATTTCTTTGTGGATGTTGATGTGTCTTGCTGGAATATTTACATTTTAGTCATTTAGCAGACACTCTTATCCAGTGTGACTTACAGTAGTGAATGCATACATTTCATACATTTTTTTTTCTGTGCTGGCCCCCCGTGGGAATCGAACCCACAACCCTGGTGTTGCAAACACCATGCTCTACCAACTGAGCTACAGGGAAGATCCACTTTGGCCAAGTTTCAGCCTCCTAGCAGAGAGGTAACCAGGTTTTGGGCTAAAATATCCTGGTAGTGGGTAAAGTTTATTTATTTATTTTATACAGTAATTTTTGCTCATCTTTATCAAGGATATCAATAACTAGGTGCTTATTTTGATATCTAGTTATTTGACTGAATCAGAAATACAGATGTGGAGTAGATGTAGAGTTTGTTTAAAATTCTCATTAAAAATCTGAACTAATCAAACAACACTTGTTGCATCTTTGTACGTGTTGATATAATATTCATATTTAATGGAGAGAAAAAAACGTTTCCCTAAACTGCTTTATAATATTATAATTCAATGAAGAAGAATAAAAATAGTTTTCCCTCCTCAACTGCGTTTCCTCCCTCCTGACAGCAGATGGCGATATGTGTCTTTCAGGCGATGTTTCTAGTGTGACGTATAATCTAGTGGACGGAACGCTTCTTCAACAACTGCAGCCACCTCGGTAGCTCGCTAGGCGACAAAGTCGGAACATTCAAGTTCTTTAGACACTTTCCTGGTTTAATTGTAACTGTGATTTAAACATACTTATGTGTAAACAACTAGCTACCCCATTTCATTTAATATTTACGTTGTAAGTCAACTAGCTGGCTGGTTAAGTTAGCACTAGCCTAGCTAGCTAACATCTCCGACCATGCGCTCACTAAGCTGCTCTCCTCCTGCTAAAGAGGAGGTCTTTTTTTTTAATTTTTTTTTTTAAGTTTGCACAAATCTTTATTTAACTTGCTGTAAATAACAGTAACATGCAAAACATAAACATAACATAACAGCCAGAGGGAATCCAAAGAAATTAGAGAAAAAAAAAAAAAACTATTATATCAAATCAAATACAGACATATATCGAAGAAATTTTTTTGACATATTGTTTTGTATACGTTTTAAAGATTCTACGTACTGTTCCAAATCAGATAAAAAAATTAAGAAAAGGGGCTTTTTCTTCATAAATTTTGATTTATGGATAAAAGATTTTCCTAATAAAATAAAGAGATTTATGACATACTCACGTTCAATTGTGGAATCAGTGTAGTAAAATAATATGTCAAACTTAGTAATATCAATGGTTGTATGCAATTTGCGGCTAAGATATAGTTTTACATCAGTCCAAAACACTTCACTATATAAACAATTACAGAATAAGTGTTCAATAGATTCAGTTTCTAGTTCACAAAAACTGCATTCACTGGTAACATCAAATATATATTTAGAAATCAAGCTATTACACGGATAGCATCTATGGATTATCTTAAAGGAGATCTCCTTTACTTTATTGGTCACCATAAATCTGTGTGGAGTGAGCCAAGCACGGCGCCAGTTTACATCAAACGATGAAGCCCAACAAAATATCGCAGAGGGAATAGACTTCCTGTAGGAAATATCCCTTATTAAACGATTGTTGAATTTCGTATCTAGTAGACCAATGCCATTCAACTGAATATCGCTTACAATCGGAGATATTCCAAAATATGCATTATTCTGAAGTAAAGTTTTTATCCCACTAGGTATAGCTTTAATAACAGTGTCATATTCCTTGCTTGAAACCTCAAAGTTGTATATTTCCATAAATTCTCTCTGTGTAAATAGATTCCCACTGTTATTAACCAATTGGCTGACAAGAACAATGTTTTTCGAGAACCATTTATGGTTAAATAACATCTTGTTTCTATGTAATATTGACCCATTGTTCCAAATAAAACATTTATGAGGTGAAAAGTTGTGTTTATACAACAAAGCCCAGCACATTAAAGCCTGCTTGTGAAAAACCGGCAGTTTCACAGGAATTTTACCCACAATATATGGACATTGTAGTAAAAAATTAAGCCCGCCGAACTTCTGAAAAACAAAATGAGGTATAATATTCCAGAAGCTATGAGGATTTTTTATGTACCTTTTAATCCAGTTGACCTTTGATATCTGATTGAAGAGAGTGAAATCTAAGACATTTAGACCGCCATCACAAACCCTGTTGGTGATAACATCTCTTTTTATCTTATGTGGCTTGTTTTTCCATATGAAGTTGTACAAAAGCCTATCTAAGGTACAGCAAGTGGATTTGGGAATGTCAATAGATGAAAAAAGATAGGATGCACGAGATAGGCCCTCAGCTTTGGATAAAAGCACCCTTCCTTGAAGACTTAAATCCCTCCCTAACCATGAGGATAATTTTTTTTTGACAGATTCAGTTACAGGGTTCAAATTAAGATCATTCATAGCCTTAAGATTTTTGGTGATCTTTACACCGAGGTAGGTTACAGTATCTTTTTCAGAGATGTTACAATCTGCTGGGTTGACAGCCCCTTTCAAAACAAACAACTCACATTTGGAAAGATTTAAAGTCAAGCCTGAGATTTTGGAGAACTGCTTCACGATATCCAATGCTAATCTAGCTTGAGATACATTTTTCAAAAAAAGTGAGGTGTCATCCGCCAGTTGGGATATCTTGATCTCTCTGGACTGGAATGTAATGCCTTCAAATGGACTTTTATGAACTAATGAGCATAACATTTGAGAAACTAACAAAAATAAAAAAGGTGAAATTGGACAACCTTGTCGTATTCCTTTGTAAATGTTAAATCTTGAGGATGTTCCATGACAGAGTTTGATACAGCTATTGCCACCATTATACAGAGTTCTAATAGCATCAACAAAGAAACGACCAAATTTCAAATGCTTAAGACAATCAAAGATAAAATTGTGACTTACTGTATCAAATGCTTTCTGAAAATCCAGAAATAGGATAACAGGGAAGTCATCTAATAGATCACGATACTCAACCAAGTCTAATATCAGCCTCAGATTATTAGATATATGGCGCCCTTTCATAAACCCTGATTGACATTCATCAATCAGATCATTTAAGCAAGACTTTAACCTTTTTGCAAAGATTAAGGCTATAATTTTGTAGTCGTTATTTAGGAGTGTGATTGGACGCCAATTATCAATACTTAGGAGATCCTTGTGTGGTTTAGGTATAAGAGTAATAACCCCTTGCTTCAGAGAGGCAGGTAGTTCTCCCTTCTTTATAGCCTCCTTAAAGGTTTCAAGTAAAAAAGGTGCTATTTCTTCAAAGAAGGTTTTGTAAAATTCAGAGGTTAATCCATCACAACCTGGAGATTTGTTCTTTTTTAACTGAGCAACCCCGTACTGGATGTCCATAATGGATAAATCTTGGCAACAAGACTGATTGAGTTCTTCACTAATCGAATTAACATTCTCTATAGAATCAAGGAGATCCTTAGAGTCACTCAAATTGTTATCTAAGGAGTAAAGATTCTCATAAAATTTAGTGGGAAATTCTGATAACAACTCTCTATCCTCAGTGGTAACCCCATTAATTTTAAGTTTCCGAAGTGTGTTGAGTTCCCCTCTCCTCTTCTCCAAATTAAAAAAGTATCTACTGTTCTTTTCACCTTTTTCAAGCCATTGTTTTCTAGATCTTATGAAAGCTCCTCTAGCCTTTTCCTCATACAATGTATCTAGTTGATTCTGTAAATCATTCAATTTATCTTTCTCATTAAGATGAAGATGCTCAATCTCTGTGATATCGGCAATTGTTTTAGAGAGTTCAGCTACCTCACATCTCCTTCTTAAAGCAAGCCGTTTTCCATAAGTAATACAGGCTGAGCGGATTTTAAATTTCAGCAGTTCCCAATATTTCCCATATTCTGCATTAGATGTAGCTAAACTCCAGTAAACAGAAATTAGATTCTTAATCACATTTTTTAAATCATCATGCAATAACAATGAGTTATTTAGTTTCCAGTAACCACCAGAGTATTTCTTACCATCATTACTGCATATTCTTACAGTCAACCATATGACTTTATGATCCGTCAGGACTGCAGGCAGTATTTTCACCTCTACAGTGTTGGGCACAAGACTAGAGGTTATCACCCACAAATCAATTCTTGATTGTAAGGAACGATCTCTATTACTCCATGTGTATTGTATCTCTCCAGGGTTTTTTACTCTCCATATGTCAATTAAGTCCAGGCTTTGGCAGAAATTCACCAACTTGTTCACACCAATGTTAGGCCTATGAGGCAATCTATCAGTCTCATTAGAATAAACCATATTAAAAATCTCCACCAACTATTATCTGACTGGATGGATATTTTCTCAGAAGATTTTTAACAATTTCTTCAATTTCCTCTAGAAGTAAGTTATTTGGAGGACTAGAACAGTATCCATATACATTACACAACACAAATAATCTGTCCATGTGGTTGATGACCGCTACTAGCCAATGTCCATTGGAGTCCATTTGAGTAAACAAAAATGTCCCTTTGAAATTGTGTGCTAAAATTGCAACCCCAGCTGAATGATTTGTCCCGTGGGCCAAAAAAATGTCACTGCCCCACTGATTTTTCCAATAATTATAGTCCTCTTTGCATGAATGTGTTTCTTGAACGAATGCAAGATCTGCGTTGCAGTCCTTACAAAACAAAACAAAAGCTTTTCTCTTCAACATGTTACGTATCCCCCTGGCATTGATTGACATAAACTTCAAGTCCATATCTATAGAATAGAAAGAAAAATCCTATGCAATCTCAACTTTACCCTCTCTATAAAAAGTTGCTTCATATATGTATTAACAGAATTCTTAACTTGTAAAATAGTAACACCATGTTTCAAAAGTAGAACGTTCAGTTTGCAGTGGGGAAGGAACTACCTTGTAAACCTACCGACAGAACAAATCAAATCACCCCGGTCGTATTTCTTTACCGTTGGCGAAAAAAGCTCTGATTCCCCTGTAGTATCCACCGTTTCCTTGATTTCGGGCCTGTTGTACGAGAGGCCACAATTTTGCCTTTGCTGCCTTGTCTGCTACAGTCAAATCCTCCCCGAATCTAAGTTTTTTTCTTTCAGAAAGGCGCTTTCCTTTGCTTTCTTCCAAACTGCATCTCTCGCTGTGCGAAAAGCAAACTGGATGATGATCGATCGGCTGACGATGGCATCTTGTTTCTTCCCAATCCGATGAGCGACATCCACAGCCATATCCATATATCCATCGGGAAAGTCCGGTGCCACACGGTTACAGATGTCTCTTACTAAGCGCTTCACATTCTCATCCTGGTTCTCGGGGACACCGTAAAGCCGTAGCCCCCACCTTCTCCGGTATCGCTCTGCTTCCGATAAGCGCTCTTGCATGTCTGCGATGGTCTTCTCCTGAGCAATGCATTTCTCAGACGTAGCAGTGTTTGCAAGTTTAAGCTCTTCGATACTCTTGTATGCATGATTCAGAGAGGTCTCGAGGTCAACTATTTTTGATGTGTTTTCGCGTATCATTTTCTCCAGACCGTCGGCTCTTTCGTTTACAGCATCGATTATGTTGATCTGTAGTTCGCGCAAAGATAATTCTTTATGTGTCTTTTTGGGTGCAGGACTATTGACTGCATTGTCAGAATCAACCGAATGTCCAGAATCCTCCATTTCTTCTCCTGAGGAGTCAGGTGGCGGTTTTTCTCCACCGTATGAGTGCTCAGCTAGCAACTGCCTTCTCCTCCCTTTGCTCTTTTGCACATTTTTTCCTTCCATTTCTCAAAGTTATGAATCAAATTATCGGTCAACTAAGCGTTGTTCTCTATTGTGTTTACTATAAGCCAAGTTCCGTTACATTTAAGTAAGGTTACTCGGAGCAAGCTGAAATCTCGTCTACACTCGCCGCCATCTTCCAGCGCCTCCAACATGGCTACATACCTAGCCACCTAGCATATCGAAATATATATGATAGTTAGCTAAAGTTAGCTAGTTCAAAGTCACGGGAGTTATGTTGAGACAAGGCTGTTTGTCATAACCAGTTAGCCTGTCATTAGCCAGCAAGCTACATAACGTTGCTAACTCCGACTGCATTGCAAGAGGCTAGTCCTGCAGGCTAACTAGCTTAGCTTAGCTAACTTTTTATTTTAACAGTAACATATAAAACATAACAGCCAGAGGTTATTCCCAAAGAAATGAGAAAACAAAAAACAGAACCTATTCCACATTATATCAAATCAAATACAGACATATAGCTAACTAACTTACCTGGCTAAATACCTAGCCACCTAGCATATCGTCTGGACGCAAAACGCTGTAAAATTAGTTGAATATTTTTACAACCGTTTAGAGAAACTGTCAGGGAATATATATATATTTCTATTTGTTTTTTTTCCCTTATTCTCCTCCTTGTAATATACCCAAGCTGTTTTTAAAGTTGTATTTTGTCCGTTTTAATGACCATGACAGTAAATTCCTTGACTTGACTCGTAACCATGGATTTACCGCGGCCTTCAAAAACACAACATAGAAACATTATTAACTAACTTGCTTTTTTAAAATGTAATAAAATACAATGTTTCGCATGTAAATGCTGAAGTGAAAATGTCAGTTTAATTAATAAAAAAATTAATTAAAACCTGTAAACGTTTATTTTATTTTTTTACAGACAACCGACGTACCTATTCTGTCCGCCATCTTGTCCGGTGGAGACCGCAGTGGATGTCGGGATTAAAAATGGAAGGAGAGGATTGTGGGAGGACTGTGATTTTGAGTCTAGATGGGATACAGCTTTTGTCAACAAACAAACAAAAAAAAAACTTTTCGCAGTAAGTTTAGGAGAACGTACGTAGCAGGTTAGGAGAAAAAGGTTATGATAATTAGGTTAAGGTTAGGAAAATGGTTAAGTTTAGCTAAAATACACCAAAAATATATAATATACTTAGATGTCAATTTGACAAAAGCTGTATCCCATCTAGACATATTACCGCTTTCCATGTTGTCTGTAGCTTGTGAGGTGTGGAAACATAAAAGTATATATAATATTTTTGGGGGGGCATTTTAGCTAACCCTAACCATTTTCCTAACCTTAACTTAATTATCACAACCTGATACGTTTTTTTCTCCTAACCTGCTGCGTATGGTAAGATACGGACAACGAACACAATTGCATTTTATCAATGGCAATTTGAATGCACAGAGATACCGTGACGAGATCCTGGGGCCCCGTTGTCGTGCCGTTCTTCCTCCTCCATCACCTCATGTTTCAGCACGATAATGTCAACAAGGATCTGTACACAATTCCTGGAAGCTGAAAATGTCCCAGTTCTTCCATGGCCTGCATACTCACCAGACATGTCACTCATTGAGCATGTTTGGGATGCTCTGGATAGACGTGTACGACAGCGTGTTCCAGTTCTCGCCAATATCCAGCAACTTCACACAGCCATTGAAGAGGAAGTCGGACAACATTCCACAGGCCACAATCAGCAGCCTGATCAACTCTATGTGAAGAAGACGTGTCGCGCTGCATGAGGCAAATGGTGGTCACACCAGATACTGACTGGTTCTGATCCACACCCCTAACTTTTAACGGTATCTGTGACCAACAGATGCATATCTGTATTCCCAGTCATGTCTAATCCATAGATTAGGGCCTAATTTATTTATTTAAATGACTGATTTCCTTCTATGAACTGTAACTCAGTAAAATCTTTGAAATTGTAGCATGTTGCATTTAATATTTTTGTTCAGTATTTATACGGGGTCAGTTCCAATACCATATTTACAATGTGTAGGACACTGTGTAATTTATACGGGGTCAGTTCCAATACCATATTTACAATCGGTATTTATATTGTACTTGGTGGGCTACTGTTATTGAGATGAATAAAGTAGTATTTATATTGTACTGGTATTGAGATGAATAAAGTAGTATTTATATTGTTCTGTTATTGAGATGAATAAAGTAGTATTTATATTGTTCTGTTATTGAGATGAATAAAGTAGTATTTATATTGTTCTGGCATTGAGATGAATAAAGTAGTATTTATATTGTTCTGTTATTGAGATGAATAAAGTAGTATTTATATTGTACTGGCATTGAGATGAATAAAGTAGTATTTATATTGTACTGGTATTGAGATGAATAAAGTAGTATTTATATTGTTCTGTTATTGAGATGAATAAAGTAGTATTTATATTGTACTGGCATTGAGATGAATAAAGTAGTATTTATATTGTACTGGCATTGAGATGAATAAAGTAGTATTTATATTGTACTGGTATTGAGATGAATAAAGTAGTATTTATATTGTACTGGCATTGAGATTAATAAAGTAGTATTTATATTGTACTGGCATTGAGATGAATAAAGTAGTATTTATATTGTTCTGGTATTGAGATGAATAAAGTAGTATATATACTGCTCAAAAAAATAAAGGGAACACTTAAACAACACATCCTAGATCTGAATGAAAGAAATAATCTTATTAAATACTTTTTTCTTTACATAGTTGAATGTGCTGACAACAAAATCACACAAAAATAATCAATGGAAATCCAATTTATCAACCCATGGAGGTCTGGATTTGGAGTCACACTCAAAATTAAAGTGGAAAACCACACTACAGGCGGATCCAACTTTGATGTAATGTCCTTAAAACAAGTCAAAATGAGGCTCAGCAGTGTGTGTGGCCTCCACGTGCCTGTATGACCTCCCTACAACGCCTGGGCATGCTCCTGATGAGGTGGCAGATGGTCTCCTGAGGGATCTCCTCCCAGACCTGGACTAAAGCATCCGCCAACTCCTGGACAGTCTGTGGTGCAACGTGGCGTTGGTGGATGGAGCGAGACATGATGTCCCAGATGTGCTCAATTGGATTCTGGTCTGGGGAACGGGCGGGCCAGTCCATAGCATCAATGCCTTCCTCTTGCAGGAACTGCTGACACACTCCAGCCACATGAGGTCTAGCATTGTCTTGCATTAGGAGGAACCCAGGGCCAACCGCACTAGCATATGGTCTCACAAGGGGTCTGAGGATCTCATCTTGGAACCTAATGGCAGTCAGGCTACCTCTGGCGAGCACATGGAGGGCTGTGCGGCCCCCCAAAGAAATGCCACCCCACACCATGACTGACCCACCGCCAAACCGGTCATGGTGGAGGATGTTGCAGGCAGCAGAACGTTCTCCACGGCGTCTCCAGACTCTGTCACGTGCTCAGTGTGAACCTGCTTCATCTGTGAAGAGCACAGGGTGCCAGTGGCGAATTTGACAATCTTGCTGTTCTCTGGCAAATGCCAAACGTCCTGCACGGTGTTGGGCTGTAAGCACAACCCCCACCTGTGGACGTCGGGCCCTCATACCACCCTCATGGAGTCTGTTTCTGACCGTTTGAGCAGACACATGCACATTTGTGGCCTGCTGGAGGTCATTTTGCAGGGCTCTGGCAGTGCTCCTCCTGCTCCTCCTTGCACAAAGGAGGAGGTAGCGGTCCTGCTGCTGGGTTGTTGCCCTCCTACGGCCTCCTCCACGTCTCCTGATGTACTGGCCTGTCTCCTGGTAGTGCCTCCATGCTCTGGACACTACGCTGACAGACACAGCAAACCTTCTTGCCACAGCTCGCATTGATGTGCCATCCTGGATGAGCTGCACTACCTGAGCCACTTGTGTGGGTTGTAGACTCCGTCTCATGCTACCACTAGAGTGAAAGTACCGTCAGCATTCAAAAGTGACCAAAACATCAGCCAGGAAGCATAGGAACTGAGAAGTGGTCTGTGGTCCCCACCTGCAGAACCACTCCTTTATTGGGGGTGTCTTGCTAATTGCCTATAATTTCCACCTGTTGTCTATTCCATTTGCACAACAGCATGTGAAAGAAATGTATTGTCAATCAGTGTTGCTTCCTAAGTGGACAGTTTGATTTCACAGAAGTGTGATTGACTTGGAGTTACATTGTGTTGTTTAAGTGTTCCCTTTATTTTTTTGAGCAGTGTATATTTATTTAACCTTTATTTAATTAGGCAAGTCAGTTAAGAACAAATTCTTATTCACAATGACAGCCTACCCGGCCAAACCCGGACGACACCGGGCCAATTGTGCGCCGCTCTATGGGACTTTCAATCACGGCCGGATGTGATACAGCCTGGATTCAAACCAGGGACTGTAGTGACACCTCTTGCACTGAGATGCAGTGCCTTAGACCGCTGTGCCACTCGGGAGCCCCAGCCTCCTGTACATGTACATATTTACCTCAACTACCACGTATCCCTGCACATTGATATGGTATTGGTACTCCTTGTATATAGCTTCATGCTTGTGTGTTTTATTTCTCGCTTTTTTTATCATTTTATCTAAAACTCTACATCTTTGGGAAAGAGTTTGTAAGTAAGCATTTCACTGTTGTATTTGGCGCATGTAACAAATAACATTTGATTTGACACACACACACACACACACACACACACACACACACACACGTGAAATGCTAAATGTAATGTAATGGCTGCTGGCAGATGGGTGTTTTTATCTGTACACGTACCTGTACATCATGTCCTGTCCTGTAGTGTGATACACAACACACAGGTTCCAGTCTGGAATCACAAGCACTAAGGACAATCAGTGGTTGTGACAGTGTGACATAGAGCCACAATGACGTTACCAGTCTTATGTAACATCAGGCACTAAGAGCATGACAGTTCAGAGACATCAACAGCATTACAGTGCCAGGCAATCCATCCCTCTGTCCTTGCATCAGTCATTGCGTTATGCCAGCCCGCCCACTTGTTTCAGAAACATGAATGAATGATACCGATGAGACCATCTGAGAGACAATCTGCTAACTCGTTAGCCCTGACACAGTTCCTATTAACAATGGCTGTTGTATATGCTTTAATTACACTGATGAGGTACATGATACTGTTCAGCCAGTATCAATCCCTAGATCTACAGCAATATAAGTACACGACAACATACTGTACGTTGTACGCTCACCTCTTTGCTACAAAGCACTGCAGCTTTTTTTCTGTTTGTCAATGAAAGCCTCTCATTTTACATTTAATCGATACTATAGCAAAATAATTTTGCACGGACAAAAAGGAGGATGGCTATGAACAAACTACTCCACTCCAACGAGTGGCCATAAGAATGAGATCGCACACTGATGCATGTCAGAAGGTGCTTTCAACTGGGATGTGGTAGTAGCCCTGTCCTGCAGTCAAATTATCTAGTGGCCTCACGGGTGGAGTGATATTCTTATTTTTCATAATTTAATCATTTATAAACATTATTCGATTTTTTTTAATGCAGAAAATTCGGTGTTTCTATGTCTAACAGTTTTGTTATATTCAGTATTCTATGACGTATATAAAGTGTAATATTGGGATGCAAACTCAGAATTGAATACATCAGATAATGACCAGATCTCCCAGTGGAAGAAAGTCACATAATACTACAATTTCTTTCCCCAACACCAGCAAATTCTTTAGTTGCAAGGCTGCACTTTTCCTAATGTTGTTGAGAGACAAGAAGCATGGCAAAGGGACAGACTAATAGTTTACTCAACTTTACACTACTAGGCTACCTGTTCTCTCTCCCTCTGTCAACAGCCAAGTGGAATTCACATGATTTCACAAAGCTGGAACTCAGTCAGCTGTATAAGGAAATAAGCAAACAGGAAACCACTCACCCAGAGACGGCGCTCCTAGTGGCCGGAGACTTTAATGCAGGGAAACTTAAATCAGTTCTACCAAATTTATATCAACATGTTAAATGTGCATCCAGAGGGAAAAAAATTCTAGATCACCTGTACTCCACAGACAGAGACGCATACAAAGCTCTCCCTCGCCCTCCATTTGGTAAATCCGGCCACAACTCTGTCCTCCTGATTCCTGCTTATAAGCAAAAATTAAAGCAGGAAGCACCAGTGACTCGGTCAATAAAAAAGTGGTCAGATGAAGCAGACACTAAACTACAGGACTGTTTTGCTATCACAGACTGGAACATGTTCTGGGATTCTTCCGATGGCATTGAGGAGTACACCACATCAGTCACTGGCTTTATCAATAAGTGCATCAAGGACGTCGTCCCCACAGTAACTGTATGTACATACCCCAACCAGAATCCATGGATTACAGGCAACATTCGCACTGAGCTAAAGGGTAGAGCTGCCGCTTTCAAGGTGTGGGACTCTAACCCGGAAGCTCATAAGAAATCCTGCTATGCCCTGTGACAAACCATCAAACAGGCAAAGTGTCAATACAGGGCTAAGATTGAATCATATTACACTGGCTCCGATGCTCGTCTTATGTGGCAGGGCTTGCAAACTATTACAGACTACAAAGGGAAGCACAGCCGCGAGCTGCCCAGTGACACGAGCCTACCAGACGAGCTAAATCACTTCTATGCTCACTTCGAGGCAAGCAACACTGAGGCATGCATGAGAGCATCAGCTGTTCCGGACGACTGTGTGATCATGCTCTCCGTTGCCGACGTGAGTAAGACCTTTAAACAGGTCAACATACACAAGGCTAGCCTCCCGGGTGGCGCAGTGGTCTAAGGTGCTAGCTGTGCCACCAGAGATTCGAGGTTTGAGCCTAGGCTCTGTCGCAGCCGGCAGCGACCGGGAGGCCCATGGGGCAGTGCACAATTGGCCCAGCATCGTCCGGGTTAGGGAGGGTTTGGCCGGCAGGGATATCCTTGTCTCATCGCGCACTAGCGACTCCTGTGTCGGGCCGGGCGCAGTGCACACTGACCAGGTCGCCATGGGTACGGTGTTTCCTCCGACGCATTGGTGCTGCTGGCTTCCGGGTTGGATGGGCATTGTGTCAAGAAGCAGTGCGGCTAGGTTGGGTTGTGTTTCGGAGGACGCATGGCTCTCGACCTTCGCCTCTCCAGAGTCCGTACGGGAGTTGCAGCGATGAGACAAGACTGTAAGTACCAATTGGATACCAAGAAATTGGGGAGAAAAAAAGGGGTAAAAAATAATAAAAAATAACATACACAAGGCTGCGGGGCCAGATGGATTACCAGGATGTGTGCTCCTGGCATGTGCTGACCAACTGGCAGGTGTCTTCACTGACATTTTCAACATGTCCCTGATTGAGTCTGTAATACCAACAAGTTTCAAAAAGACCACCATAGTCCCAGTGCCCAAGAACACAAAGGCAACCTGTCTAAATGACTCACGCACTCACGTCTGTAGCTGTGAAGTGCTTTGAAAGGTTGGTAATGGCTCACATCAACACCATTATCCCAGAAACCCTAGACCCACTCCAATTTGCATACCGCCCAAACAGATCCACAGATGATGCAATCTCTATTGCACTCCACACTGCCCTTTCCCACCTGGATAAAAGGAACACTTATGTGAGAATGCTGTTCATTGACTACAGCTCAGCGTTCAACACCATAGTACCCTCAAAGTTCATCACTAAGCTAAGGATCCTGGGACTAAACACCTCCCTCTGCAACTGGATCCTGGACTTCCTGACGGGCCAGGTGGTGAGGGTAGGTAGCAACACATCTGCCACGCTGGTCCTCAACACTGGAGCTCCCCAGGGGTGTGTGCTCAGTCCCCTCCTGTACTCCTTGTTCACCCATGACTGCATGGCCAGGCACGACTCCAACCTAATCATTAACCTGTTAGGGCTAGGCGGCAGTATTGACACGGCTGGATAAAAAACATACCCGATTTAATCTGGTTACCACTCCTACCCAGTAACTAGAATATGCATATACTTATTACATATGGATAGAAAACACCCTAAAGCTTCTAAAACTGTTTGAATGGTGTCTGTGAGTATAACAGAACTCAAATGGCAGGTCAAAACCTGAGAGATTCCTTTACAGGAAGTGGCCTGTCTGACCATTTCTTGAACTTCTTTTCCATCTCTATCTTTTACTAAGGATCTCTGCTCTAACGTGACACTTCCTACGTCGTCCATAGGCGCTTAGAGCCCGGGAAAAAACAGAATGTCGTCATCCCAGCCCCAGGCTGAAACACATTATCGCCTTTCTCAAGTGGCCGATCAAGGGACTCTGGGCTTAGGCGCGTGACCCGACCGCCCCCGCCTTTGTGATTTTTTTCCTCTGTTTGCCGAAAAGGAGATTCCCTGTCGGAATATTATCGTTTTTCTACGAGAAAAATTGCGTAAAAATTGATTTTAAACAGCGGTTGACATGCTTCGAAGTACGGTAATGGAATATTTAGATTTTTTTTGTCACGAATTACGCCATGCGCGCGACCCTTCTTTACCATTTCGGATAGTGTCTGGAACGCACGAACAAAACGCCGCTATTCGGATATAACGATGGATTATTTTGGACCAAACCAACATTTGTTATTGAAGTAGCAGTCCTGGGAGTGCATTCTGACGAAGACAACGAAAGGTAATCAAACTTTTATAATAGTAAATATGATTATGGTGAGTGCTAAACTTGCCGGGTGTCTAAATAGCTAGCCCGTGATGCCTGGGCTATGTACTTAGCTTTTTGGTGAAAGCACATTTTGCAATATTCTATTTTAAAATCGGACATATCGAGTGCATAGAGGAGGTCTGTATCTATAATTCTTAAAATAATTGTTATGCTTTTTGTGAACGTTTATCGTGAGTAATTTAGTAAAATGTTAGCGAATTCCCCGGAAGTTTGCGGGGGGTATGCTAGTTCTGAACGTCACATGCTAATGTAAAAAGCTGGTTTTTGATATAAATATGAACTTGATTGAACAAAACATGCATGTATTGTATAACATAATGTCCTAGGGTTGTCATCTGATGAAGATCATCGAAGGTGAGTGCTGCATTTAGCTGTCTTCTGGGTTTTGGTGACATTATATGCTAGCTTGAAAAATGGGTGTCTGATTATTTCTGGCTTGGTACTCTGCTGACATAATCTAATGTTTTGCTTTCGTTGTAAAGCCTTTTTGAAATCGGACAGTGTGGTTAGATTAACGAGAGTCTTGTCTTTAAATAGCTGTAAAATAGTCATATGTTTGAGAAATTGAAGTAATAGGATTTTTAAGGTTTTGAAAATCGCGCCACAGGCTTCAAGTGGCTGTTACGTAGGTGGGACGAATTCGTCCCGCCTAGCCCATAGAGGTTAAGTTTGCAGTCGACACAACAGTGGTAGGCCTGATCACCGACAACGACGAGACAGCCTATAGGGAGGAGGTCAGAGACCTAGCCAGGTGGTGCCAGAATAACAACCTATCCCTCAACGTAACCAAGACTAAGGAGATGATTGTGGACCACAGGAAAAGGAGGACCGAGCACGCCCCCATTCTCATCAACGGGGCTGTAGTGGAGCAGGTTGAGAGCTTCAAGTTCCTTGGTGTCCACATCAACAACAAACTAGAATGATCCAAACACACCATGACAGTCGTGAAGAGGGCACGACAAAGCCTATTCCCCCTCAGGAAACTAAAAAGATTTGATATGGGTCCTGAGATTCTGAAAAGGTTCTACAGCTGCAACATCGATAGCATCCTGACTGGTTGCATCACTGCCTGGTATGGCAACTACTCGGCCTCTGACCGCAAGGCACTACAGAGGGTAGTGCATACGGCCCAGTACATCACTGGGGCTAAGCTGCCTGCCATCCAGGACCTCTACACCAGGCAATGTCAGAGGAAGGGCCTAAAAATTGTCAAAGACCCCAGCCACCCCAGTCATAGACTGTTCTCTCTACTACCGCATGGCAAGCGGTACCGGAGTGCCAAGTCTAGGACAAAAAGGCTTCTCAACAGTTTTTACCCCCAAGCCATAAGACTCCTGAACAGGTAATCAAATGGCTACCCGGACTATCTGCATTGTGTCCCACCCACCACCCGCCAACCCCTCTTTTACGCTACTGCTACTCTCTGTTCATCATATATGCATAGTCACTTTAACCATATCTACATGTACATACTACCTCAATCAGCCTGACTAACCGGTGTCTGTATGTAGCCTCGCTACTTTTATAGCCTCGCTACTGTATATAGCCTGTCTTTTTACTGTTGTTTTATTTCTTTACTTACCTGTTGCTCACCTAATACCTTTTATGCACTATTGGTTAGAGCCTGTAAGTAAGCATTTCACTGTATTCAGCGCACGTGACAAATCAACTTTGGTGAAAATCTCCTAGAGATGAACGTACTTTGGTGCAAAAAGTGCAAATCAATCCCAGAACAACAGCAAAGGACCTTGTGAAGATGTTGGAGGAAACAGGTACAAAAGTATCTATATCCACAGTAAAACGAGTCCTATATCAACATAAGGCCACTCAGAAAGGAAGGCCGCTCAGCAAGGAAGAAGCCACTGCTCCAAAACCACCATAAAAAAAGCCAGACTACAGTTTGCAACTGCACATGGGGACAAAGATCATACTTTTTGGAGAAATGTCCTCTGATCTGATGAAACAAAAATAGAACTGTTTGGCCATAATGACCATCGTTCTGTTTGGAGGAAAAAGTGGGAGGCTTGCAAGCCGAAGAACACCATCCCAACCGTGAAGCACGGGGGTGGCAGCATCATGTTGTGGGGGTGCTTTGCTGCAGGAGGGACTGGTGCACTTCACAAAATAGATGGCATCATGAGGTAGGAAAATTATGTGGACATATTGAAGCAACATCTCAAGACATCAGTCAGGAAGTTAAAGCTTGGTCTCAAATGGGTCTTCCAAATGGACAATGACCCCAAACATACTTCCAATGTTGTGGCAAAATGGCTTAAGGACAACAAAGTTAATGTATTGGAGTGGCGATCACAAAGCCCTGACCTCAATCCGATAGAAAATCTGTGGGCAGAACTGAAAAAGCGTGTGTGTGCAAGGAGGCCTACAAATCTGACTCAGTTACACCAGCTCTGCCAGGAGGAATGGGCCAAAATTCACCCAACATATTGTGGGAAGCTTGAGGAAGGCTACCCAAAACCTTTGACCCAAGTTAAACAATTTAAAGGCAATGCTACCAAATACTAATTGAGTGTATGCAAACTTCTGACCCACTGGGAATGCGATGAAAGAAATAAAAGCTGAAATAAATTATTCTCCCTACTATCTTTCTGACATTTCACAGTCTTAACATAAAGTGGTGATCCTAACTGACCTAAGACAGGGAACTTTTACTAGAATTAAATGTCAGGAATTGTGAAAAACTGAGTTTAAATGTATTTGGGTAAGGTGTATGTAAACCTCCGACTTCAACGGTATATCTCCCTGACTAACTTCAAGCATCAGCTATCTGAGCAGCTTACCGATCATTGCAGCTGTACATAGCCCATCTGTAAATAGCCCATCCAACTACCTACAAATCAAATCAAATCAAATGTATTTATATAGCCCTTCGTACATCAGCTGAAATCTCAAAGTGCTGTACAGAAACCCAGCCTAAAACCCCAAACAGCAAGCAATGCATGTGAAAGAAGCACGGTGGCTAGGAAAAACTCCCTAGGAAAAACTCCCTAGAAAGGCCAAAAACCTAGGAAGAAACCTAGAGAGGAACCAGGATATGAGGGGTGGCCAGTCCTCTTCTGGCTGTGCCGGGTGGATATTATAACAGAACATGGTCAAGATGTTAAAATGTTCATAAATGACCAGCATGGTCAGATAATAATAATCATTGTAGTTGTCGAGGGTGCAACAAGTACGTCCGGTGAACAGGTCAGGGTTCCGTAGCCGCAGGCAGAACAGTTGAAACTGGAGCAGCAGCATGGCCAGGTGGACTGGGGACAGCAAGGAGTCATCATGCCAGGTAGTCCTGAGGCATGGTCCTAGGGCTCAGGTCCTCCGAGAGAAAGACAGAAAGAGAGAAAGAGAGAATTAGAGAGAGCATATTTACATTCACACAGGACACCGGATAAGACAAGAGAAATACTCCAGATGTAACAGACTGACCCTAGCCCCCCGACACATAAACTACTGCAGCATAAATACTGGAGGCTGAGACAGGAGGGATCAGAAGACACTGTGGCCCCATCCAATGAAACCCCCAGACAGGGCCAAACAGGCAGGATATAACCCCACCCACTTTGCCAAAGCACAGCCCCCACACCACTAGAGGGATGTCTACAACCACCAACTCACCCTCCGAAGACAAGGCCGAGTATAGCCCACAAAGATCTCCGCCATGGCACAACCCAAGGGGGGGGGCGCCAACCCATCCCCATATTGTTTTATTTACTTTTTTTGTTCTTTTGCACACCAGTATTTCTACTTGCACATCATCATCTGCACATCTATCACTCCAGTGTTAATAACACTGGATTTTTTTATTGTGTTATTGACTGTGTGTTTGTTTATTCCATGTGTAACTCTGTGTTGTTGTTTGTGTCGCACTGCTTTGCTTTATCTTGGCCAGGTCACTGTTGTAAATGAGAACTTGTTCTCAACTGGCCTACCTGGTTAAATAAAGGACTTGTTCTCAACTGGCCCACCTGGTTAAATAAAGGACTTGTTCTCAACTGGCCACCTGGTTAAATAAAGGACTTGTTCTCTACTGGCCCACCTGGTTAAATAAAGGACTTGTTCTCAACTGGCCCACCTGGTTAAATAAAGGTGAAATAAATGTTTTTGTTTATAAAAAAAAATGTCTGACATCAATGTGTGAGCAACTACAATAATTGAATATGGTCAATTTCAAACATTTGTATATAACATAAACATACTGTTGACATGTAGGCTATGGTGTAATGGAATGGTTTGCCTTGTGTGGTAGGTTTTGTGGGTTTTGACACTCTTATGTAGGTGTTATAACCAGCCATAAAATAACTCAATATATGTCACAACAGGTCCAAATATGTGTCATAACAGTGTTATGACCATATTATAACAGGCTATGACAAGTTATGTCAGCTGTTATGACATATTATGACATGGTTATGACTGTGTCATAATGTTTTATGACGCTGGATGTCAAGTACAGTGTTACCAAAGTGAGTCGTAAACAGCAAATGTGAGTCAACAACAAACAACAACAACTATGACGGTATCACATTTTTTAAATAACACACTCTGATGCGGCATTTATATGCACCTCATTTACTTTCAATAAACCAAATTGACGCACAAATTATAGATGTGCTGTGTCCTGTTCTGATTTCATAATTCATACCCTATGAAATGATTTATCCCTCAGATGGTCTTCTCTGATACTAGTTGGCTGTGGCTGAGCTCCAGATGGGGTCAGGGTTAGGGTTTGGACACGATTCCAATAATGGGTTGGCATGAACAGAGATTTTGCAATCTCTCCGATTTTCGGGAATCAGAACTGAAGCTGTGTCCAGCAAAATTCCCAGCGGTGGGCAGACAGGGGGTGAGTTCTCTCCTCAGCAGATATAAGGCCTTGGTCCTATAACTTCTCACGGAGTACCATCGTCTTTACAGAGGAGACACAGCTCAACATACAAACTGATAAACAGATATTTCCATCAAAATGTGGTATGTTATACTTTTCATATTCTTTCTTCAACAAAACCCTAGTTGCCTGGCAATTGTTGTCATTGCAGTACCAATCCAAATGAATCTCTGAAATGTCTTTGGACAATGGATCTTTGTAAAATGGCAGGGAAACACAGCTACTTAAATCTTTCAAAAAACATTCAAATTGCTCTAGCTAGAGACCTTTTCTAAATATAGGTTAACAAGCAAGCCCAGAGACTTCCTAAGTAAAGGAACCGTTAGTTGTGGTACTAGTGAGTGTTTGGGCGCTGTCTGTCAGTTGGCTCTGTGTGTGTGTACTGTACTTATGTGTTCCTTCTGTCCGCAGGTCATCCCTGGTAGTGCTCCTCGCGGCCTCCTGTGTCTGTCTGGAACAGGACAAAATCAAAATCAAAATCAAAATCAAAACCAAATCAATTGATGAGATGTCAGACAATTCAGGTAGCTATCTGTCTAACTGACACATAACCAACTCCCTGCCTTATGCCAATACGGGCTTACTTTTTCTGATTTAGATTGAAATGTCAACAAAGTGAGAGGGATGAAACGTTTTCAAACAAAAACATGTACATTTTAAAGATCATTGACAACCTTTCTTGTCCCATGTCTATGTTAAGGTGGGTGTTAGTGACACCATTGATGCAGAATATCGCCCAAAAATATTGGACTTACACATTACACGTGTGTTTTCACACGTGCAATTTGTCTATTTCCGAAACATATTATATTTGCTGGCCCATTGTGACTGGTTCGTGTAAGGATATCACTCACATTTCAATTACACTGTCACTCTCATCGGATGTTCTGAAGCCAATCTTCACTATGGATCCCCTTACGCAACTCTGAGCTGAGCAGACACAAGCTGTTCCTATTCAGCCTGTTGGAGAATACAGTAGCTGTGGCCAAAATGAGGATGTCACTATCACTTTCAAGTGAGAACCTTGTTAAGTCTCACGGCTCACAGCTATTATCCCGATTATCTTAAAAATCGATTCAGCAGCGACACACATGAGATGACAGGGATCAAAGAGAAGGCAAGCAGGGAGGAAAGGAAGGAGAGATCCTCAGTCTCAGCTTCCTCCAAGCTGGATGGTAAAATATGTCATTAGGAAAATCTACAGAGCATGAAAGCCTTGAAAAGTAAAATTCCTCAAAATCCACCTCTCATCAAACGTTTCAGGAAAATGTTTGAGAAGAGAAATGACACTAATTCCATCCTCATCTAGGTTTCTGCGTATTCTGACCTCCAAGGTAATTCTGTGAAAGCTAGCCTTGTCTGGCTCAAGTCATGACAACACTTATTTTTTTTAGATAATAGTAGATGATTAATGAATTTACTGAACTTTTGTCAGGTCAAAGCTAAAAGGTTCCAGAAAGCTACTACCAAATGCTATGTGTATTCAAGTGAATAGTGTTGATTTTAGCAAACTCAAACTCAAACTAAAACAAAGGCTGGAATTGTATTGAGGCACATTTCATTTTTCTGCAATAATCTTTTATGGTTGTGTTTGAGTTGCACAGCAGTAAGTGCTAGGTGGTGCTGAGTTGGGGATGTTTTAACCATATAGAGATTGTATAGAAATAATGTTGTTGTGTTTCTTGCCCAGACCTGCGCTTCAGGCGTATGGTTGGGGGCACCCTGGCCCCTCATGTCCCCTGGCAGGCCATGGTCTATCTGAGTAAAAACGTCATGAACGGGGGCTTCGCTGGGGGAGCTCTAATCTCTGACCGCTGGGTCCTGACCGCTGGCAGGAACTTGTTTGTCAGGAAGAGTAGGCAGGACACCCAGGGGAAAGAACCAATCATCCCCAAGGTGTACCTAGGCATCACGCGATACTCCCAAGCCAATGACTCCAAAGAAGTTGCTGTAGAAAAGGTGAGCTAGTATACCCATTACCATCTCTTTCAAACAATATACAGACAATTCAGTATTTACAGCAAGCAGAACTGCACTGGGCTCTCTCACCTACATCATCATTTTCAGTCTTATAGGTAGTTAGAGCACAAATACAGTAGATCGTCAAAAAAAAGGTCCTATGAATTATTCCCTTCCCCTTCTAGGTGGTTCTGCACCCAGGCTTCCAGAGCGTGTCAGACTGGGACAACGACCTGGCTCTGATTCAGCTGAAGGAGCCATTCACCTTGAGCGAGGCTGTGATGCCCATCCCTCTGCCTGAGAGGGGTGAGGACCTGGCTGAGGCAGCCCAGGAGAAAGGCATCATCACAGGCTGGGGTTGGGGGGTCCACTTCACCCCCGCTGAGTCACTGAAACACCTGGTATTGCCTGTGGCATCGCATAGCTTCTGTAAGGCAGAGTACAACCGTGGTGGCAGCACTCCAACCATAGACGACAACATGTTCTGTACTGGAGCCAGCAAGTACCAGGAGAATGTGTGCTTTGGGGATGCAGGCGGTGCCCTGGCAGTCCAGGACCCCAAAGACGGCAGAGTGTATGCTGCAGGGATCCTGTCCTTCGATAAGGCCTGTGCCGTGAGGAAATACGCTGTCTACATGAAGCTCTCTGCCTACATGCCTTGGATCAACAGTGTCCTCAGGGGTGACAGTGAGAAATCAGCCAGTCTCCGCTCCAGTGTAATGTCTGAGATGTTTTCGAGGCAGTTGTAGCCTCCACTCAGCACAGTTTCAGATATGAGAGCCGGGGCTCATAATCTCCATTATGCCTTTGCTAACAAAGTAATTTTCTGACTTGATCTTGTAAAACTCTCTCAAGTTTCGACTTTCATTGAGTGTGTGCCCCCGCCTGATTGAGTGTGTCTTCCGATGTTGATTTCAAAGGATTTTCAATAAATTAATCTCTCCTAAGAAGTTTGGTTTCCGATGTTTCACCTTATAACTTTTATTCACATTTTCTTCAACTCCTTTTAGAATGCTGGGAAACATGTTTTAGATCATCTCTACAAGCTGGAACCTTAGAGCATGTTAGAGCCATTAAAACAAGTAGCCTACAGCTAGGACATGAGACGATTTTGAAGTTCATTTAAGTAATGGAATTATTAAGGAAAATTGTTATCTGGCCAAGGAGGATATTGTGTTGAGACCAGCAAGGGTTTTTTAGTAGATTTGTCATGAAAATCATTCAAGAAGGAAATAACTTGTTCTAAAATAGAGCTACATAAACGAGGGTCTAGAATCCCTCCCAGCAGGGGAATGGAGGTCATGTCACTCCTGGTTAGTGACTAATTTAAATACAGAAGACAAAAGGCTTGTCATCACAGCTCAACACTAGTTAATAGCTCTCTTGCTTTGGAGCAGCCTGCTGTACCACAATTTGTTCAGTTTCAACAAGAGATATCTCAGAAATGGTGCCGAAGAGTATGGCTGATGTTTTACATGCCCGTAATCAATTGTGCTATTTTGTTAATTTTTTTGTGGTTGTTTGTAACTTATTTTTTAACTTCTTTTGTACATAATGTTGCTGCTACCGTCTCTTACGACCGAAAATAACTTCTGGACATCAGAACTGGGATTACTCACCACGGACTGGTAGAAGCTTTTTCCTTTAATCTCTATGTACTAGGGGCTATGTGGGACGCATGCGGTCCCACCCCTGGTACACCCTATCAACAACAGGTGAAATATCAAGAGTGCCAAATTTGAAAACAATTAAATGTCAATGAATTCAAATTTCTCAAAAATACAACTATCTTACACCCCTTTGAAAGATAAACATCTCCTTAATCTAACCCACGTTGTCCGATTTCAAAAAGGCTTTACGGCGAAACGCATAAAGTTAGATTATGTTAGGAGAGTACATTGACAATAGCTGTGTGTAATGTTTTGTCAATTCAAAGACAGGCATCACCAAAAGCAGAAAACCAGCTAAAATTATGCACTAACCTTTGACAATCTCCAATCAGATGACACTCCTAGGACATTATGTTAGACAATACATGCATTTTTAGTTCTATCAAGTTCATATTTATATCCAAAAACAGCGTTTTACTATGGCGTTGATGTTGAGGAAATCGTTTCCCTCCAATAAACCGCCAGTCAAATCAGCACGACAAATTAAATAATTACTATTCGAAAACATTGGTAAAAATATTATATTGTCATTCAAAGAATTATAGATTTACATCTCTTGAACGCAACCGGATTGCCAGATTTAAAAATAACCTTACTGGGAAATCACACTTTGCAATAATCTGAGCACTGCGCCCATAAAAATACGCTTTGCGATACAGACTAACCGCCATGTTGGAGAGATCTAAAATCGAAAATACTATGTAAATAATCCATTACCCTTTGATTCTCTTCATCAGATGTCACTTCCAGGAAGCCCAGGTCCATAACAAATGTAGTTTTGTTCGAAAAAGCTCATAATTTATGTCCAAAAAGCTCTGTGTTGTTAGCACATGATCTATGCCAGCCGAACTTCTCATCATGAACGAGGGGAAAAAAAATATTTACGTTCGTTCAAACATGTCAAACGTTGTATAGCATAAATCATTAGTGCCTTTTTCAACCAGAACATGAATAAAATTGAAGGCGGACGAATGCATTCTCTTTTAAAACGTATTGGAACGAGGGGTACCCAACATGAACTCGCGCGCCAGAGTCTAATCGGCCATCACCGTTCCAAGGCTCTTGTTCGGTCAGATCTCACAGTAAAAGACTCAAAACACTTTGTAAAGGCTGGTGACATCTAGTGGAAGCAATAGGAAGTGCCAAAAGATTAATAAGCCCCTGTGTGTTTCAATGGCATAGGCTTAAAGGTAATTCAACACATCAGGTATCCACTTCCTGTCAGAATTTGTCTCAGGGTTTTGACTGCCATATGAGTTCTGTTATACTTACAGACACCATTCAAACAGTTTATAAAAATTCAGAGTGTTTTCTATCCAAACCTGAACAATAATATGCATATTCTAGCTTCTGAGTTGGTGTAGGAGGCAGTTAAAAATGGGCACATATTTTTTTTCAAAATTCTCAATACTGGCCCCTATCCCCAATTAAAATGTTATCTTCACTGTCAAAATAGATATGGTGTGGACTGTATACTCAATACAATCTAAATCTGATACCTCACTGTCTGTCTTTTGACTGATACTGCTTTTAAACTGGTCTGGTCAGTCTACTCAAATGTTTGTACTATACATGTTTCTATCTGCAGGCAAAACGTTGATCATTTGTAATTTATAATATGATACATTAATTTCTGAATAGATATGGCAGGTTTCAGGACACTGATGAATCTGAATATGTTGAAGAAATATACTGCCACTA